>NW_027150937.1:103052-515843 GCF_018691715.1 Phytophthora cinnamomi
TACACCGGCCATAACTTTCTGGCCTGCCGAAAAGCGCCGGACGCCTCGGCTCAGACCGCCCGTCTGAGGGCTGAGTGCGACCGCGCCGACTGCCAAGCTCGCTAAGCAGAACGCCGATCATGCTGCCAGTGTGGCGGCTTTGGAAGCTGCTCACGATGAGCAAATTCTGAACTTCCCAGACTCGGCCTCGGGCTCTTCCACGCCGGACACGTTCCAAGCTGAGATCGACGCGGTCCGAGCTGTCGCTGGGCGCCTCACTATCGAGAAGTCCGACTTGCAGGATCGGCTAGTGACGTCGACTTCCGAGGTGGCCGAGCTCCAACGTGTGCAAGACCTCCGGGACAAGCAGATTGCTGAGCTTGAAGCCCGGCTCGCGGCTGCGAAGCCACTCTCAGCTGATACCGTGATGGATTTCTTGGCTGACAACGCCAACCTCAGCGGCCACTGGAAGCGGTTGCTCGAGTTGCTTCGTATTTACCAGCGAGGACACACTGTCCCAGCTCAGTACCGGACGATGCTCCAGGTCTCAGCTCGTGACGAAGACTCCGACGACTGTGGCCCCTACATGCCTCAAGAAAGCAAGGCTGCGGTGCCCAAGTCGGCTCAGTCGAGCAGCACATCGCCTCCGCAAGCTAAAGCTGGATCCGAGCGGACACCTCCCGGCAGGTCTCATCCAGCGACGACCTCGTCCGGCAAAGCAAGTCGCAAGCTACCAAGGTTGCCGTTGTCTGGGGCCCCATCTCCACCGGGGTCTCAGAAAGCTGACACTTCGATGGGCCAAGGAGCTGACTCAGCGGGCCGCTCAACCATTGACCTGACCCACTCAGCGCCAAGCACTCCAAGCTCTACTCGTGTGGTGCTGTACGTCGACCGGGTCAAGCTGGACCAGCGGCCGAAGATGTTCAAGTCTCAGAAGGTTCGGGCGCTGAAGAAGTCTCCGTCGCGGGTCACTGAGGCCAAGGCCCTCAGCCGTACCAATGGGGGGGGACCTGCGTGCCGACGCTCGAGAGCTGATGCTCAACGGGCTCACGTTCTGGGATGCCGTCGCTGGGGTCCGCAAGCGCCAAATGCTCCACGACCAGTTCGGCAAGCGTGCTCTGGTGGGCATGTTGGTCTCGGACATTTACTGGGAGGGCCTGGACCGGACACCGTGGACTTCGTACGTCCCAGGCGGCTACTACGAGGCGGCGTTGAAGCAGATCCTGGATCCCGCGCTGGACCACGTCCCTGAAAGCTGGGCTCCCTGCCCGCACCCAAGTCCGGGGTCTCCGCCCAGCCAAGACGACTCCATCTTCGAGTTCCTCTTCTCGGACTCTGAGGACGATCCCAAGACCGACAAAACTTTCCAGGGCAAGGCCGCTAAGGGCCCCAGCGCAGTACAGACTCGCGGGCAGCAGCCTTCGTCTGGTGGCAAGCGTTCTCGCGGCTCAGCAGGGTCCAGCAGCGGTTCAGGCAAGGCAGCCAAGGGTTCGGCTCAGAGCTCAGCCGGGCAAACCAGCCGAGCTAAGTTAAACATCCCTGAGCCCGCGGAGGACGACGGGGTCATTGAGCGGCCTCGGCGCGGTAACTGGATTCCACTACGGTATCAAGGTCCAAGAGCTGCTCCAGCAGACCTTCCGCTTTCCGCGGTACATGCCCGTCAAGTCCATGATGAAGCACCTGCACCTCCGCTGGAGGGCGCTCGACTACTGGAGGCTCCTGCTGACTTCTCCTGGGACGAGATGTGGAAGGGTCGGGTTCGCTTGCTTGTCTTTTCCAGTATGACGACATGCAGCCCGGCATGGTTCAAGCGCTGACGGTCATCGCCAATTTCATGAGTCGCTGGAGACGCGAATATTGGGAGCGGCTCCACTGGGTTACGATGGATCCCAGTCACGACTACCAGGCCTCAGCTGAGATGTGTGGCATCCCTGGCCTGACTGAGATGTACCGAGATCGCAAGGAGCGGGGTTCCGAGTTCGACGCCAACCGGAAGGAGTTGATGACCAGCCTGGAGAAGATCGACGGTACGACGAGAAGATCTGGTACGAGCCGGGTCTCTGGGTGGTTCCCCGAGACCCCTGCTACTGGATCACGCGAGATCCCAAGCTCGGCTTTTCGCTCTCCTCTCAGCTGGACACGGTCGATGACCTCGAGTGCGCTCGGACCCAGTGGGCAACGCGTCGTGCTGACAACGCCTTCATGAATCTGGCGCCGGACGAGCTGGTGAATCAATTTCTCAGCGACGAGGAGCGCTCCGAGAACCGGATCTAGCTTTCAACCACGACAGGCTCGAAGATGTGCTTGCGGCCATCCGCTGAGCTTCCGGCCAAGTTTCTGTGCATGTGATTAGTGAGTTTTGAAGTCGTTAATTATTTACAACTCCATGTAGTTTCACCACTTGCTCAGAGCCTTAGCTTTTCATCTTCTGAGACTCCACTGCGCATTCCAAAGTCCTTCCCGGGTCGGCAGTCTCTCTCCAATCGGAATATCATTCTCCACTATCCATAGTCAAATCGTACAACAAATCAAAGCTTGAGTTTTCACACAAAGACGTCACGCACATGCACTGCGCAGCTGAGACTAGCCTATTGAGCGTCAGACTCAGGCAGCTCGTCTCCAGCTTGCATAGCTCTGAACCGTGCTTGTGCTTTTGCGCCCTTGTTAAACTCATAGAGAAGCGCTCCACAATTCAACTGAGACACGGGGAGCCATTCTAGCTCAGAGTAGCCCTTCCACTTCACCAGGTACTCCCGCACCCGTCTAGAGGTCCGGGTTCGTTTCACCCAGCGAACATCTCGGATGCGCTCAACTTCGTATTCATTCTGAGCTTCATCTGGACCATCCACATCTTCAGGTAGGATTGCAGCGTCAAAGTCATCTTCATCAGTGACTTCCACATCTTCGGTCGGACGATCGGGGAACAGCGCTCTAGGCTTTAACCGGCTTATATGAACCCAGGGGTACAGCTTGTAGCCTGAGCCCTCGATCTTAAGCTTGCAGCGGAAGTCGTCCGAGGTCTCCATGACTCTGAACGGACCATGCCACAGATGAGCGAATTTCTTCGTCAATCCAGGTTGGACTCGGGCCAGGTATAACCAAACCGCGTCCCCGACCTCAAATCCTTTCTTGAGCCTCTCGGACAATTCCCGCTAAACTTTCGTTTGAGCCTCTGAGCGTTTCGCCTTAGCCTGAGCTTGTAGATCCTTAGCCCAAGTCCGACCGTACTCGTACTGCCTCTGAACTCCTTGACGCCACTCGTAAGCAGTTTTCTGGTCAAGCCCGACTGGCTGAGGTCCAAGCATGGCTGATACGGTACTCTGAGGGTCCCAGCCATGCACTAAATAGAATGGAGTGTCCAGACGAGTAGCATCAAAGGATGTGTTCAAAGCCTACATCAACTTTTCAACTTGTCACTCTGATCTGGCTCAACCACGTAAGCTCGGACAGCTCGGATCACAGTCTGAACGGACCGTTCCAGTTGGCCGTTAGCCTGAGGCCTGTACGCCAGCGTAGCTCTCTGTCGGCTTCCCAACATGTCTCTGAACCTCGCAAAAACCTCGTCCATTAATCTAGGGTCTCGGTCATGGCGTATCATCGCACTAGCACCAAATCGCTGAAACACCCGATCCATGTAGGCTTCAGCCACTTCTTGAGCTGTGGTAGAACCCATTCGCTTACAGATCACATAACCCGAGAACAGACACTGGAATAGCAATAAAAACGTATTGCCGCGATCAGACCTTGGTAGATTCGTAACAAAGTCCATGGAGACCACCTCAAACGGCCGAGTCGCCAGGATATTTCCTGGTGACGGCCCAGGGTTGGGTGGAGCTCCTTTGGCTGTGACGCAATCCACGCATTCTTTGACAAAGCGCTCTACATCAGCGTACATTCCAGGCCAGTAATACTTTTGGCGCAACCGCTCAAACGTCCGGGTAATTCCCTGATGAGCACCCTGAAAGTCTTCATGACTCAGGTGTAGCAGGTCAGTCCGGAGCGAACTTGGCACCACTAGTCTCAGGTTATTCACCGCATTCCGTGGGCATCTTGGCGTAGCTCTGCACAGGTAATACAAGGCTCCAGAGTCCAGCACAAATTGATTAGCAATTTTGGCCACATCTTCAGCTTCAGCGGAGGACAGTTCCGTCAGATCTCCACTCAAGTAGTTTCGGAGCCTGTTGATCCACGGCTCAGCTTCCTGCTGGGCTAATATACGCCACCACCTCTCGGCAATCGCTAGGGTTGGTGTCGTAGCCTCGGGCGAAAAGCTGTTAGAAGATTCCTCGGCTCCAATCCGAGAATTGCCTTCGGCATTTGAGTCCGGACCACCCCTTTTGGCTTCAGCTGAAGTTTCTTCAGCCTGGGCACGGCTTCTTGTGACAACAAATATCCTAGCTTCAGGCGACAAAGGCTCGGCTGCTTCAGCCAGCGTCGCAGGCTCGACTACAATATCCTGTTTGACTCCGGATCCTTGATCGAGATCTGGCTCGAGCTGTTCAGCCTCAGACTTCTGTTCTTTGATCAACTTCTCAGGAATACGATTCAGCTGTTTCAGCTGAACCAATTCGACCGAGTCATCAATTGTTACAGAGTGTCGAGCAGCCAAAGGCTTCGTCGTCAGGTAATCTGCTGCCGCATTGAACTCGCGCTTAACATGAACCAGCTTGACGGATCTGCACTTTGGGCGCAGATTCTCAAATTCGTTAAGCAACATCTGAAGTCTCGGATTCAGACACTGGATGAGACCCCGAGCCTGTTGTATTGCAATCCGAGAATCACCAACAATGCCCAGCTCTGGGAAATGCCATCTTCACGCCTTCGATCAACCCATGGAACTCAGCCTCATTCACCGTAGCATCCTCAAAATGAAAACCGCAAGCTTCGATCACATCCCAAGACGGCAATTTCCAGAGAATACATCCTGCTGAGCCTCGACGATCTGATAGCTTAGCCGCTCCATCAAAGCTAAGCAACCAGCCTTCCAGTTCCTGCGGAGCCTGCTGAGACGTTTTTTTACCTCCGTTCATCCTGATAGACTCCATGTCGGGTTCGGAACTTCGCCAACTGAGACACATTCAGTCCGGCCAACCTCACACCGAGAACCTTGAGCTTCCTCGGCATTTACTGGCAGACTGGGTGACACTCTTGATAGGTCACTCGAGGGCGGTCGTGGTGGCTTTGACAACATACGTCCCTGCCTCGGCTAAACTGGCGGGTTGGTATTTACCATGAACACCCCAGCGTCAAGCTCAGACTTAGCGGTACATGTGTTGTTCTGATCTGAGGGCTTCTTCCTCACGAGTAGCTTCTTCGGCCATTGATAAGTTGGCTTCTCGACGGCAGGAGGTCCAACAAGCTCAGCCTGCCTCGCAACGATTTCTTCCAGCTTCAGATATTCCGGGGAGGGCTCAGCTTCATAAATCAATGCGCTCCATTCCCGGTACTTCTGAGCCTTGGGCCGGACAAAACGATCTCCCCGATGTAAATGTCCCTTCTCTACCAGACATGCAACCACAGTGTGCTGAGTTATGCGCGCCACCTGGTCTGAGATGTTCACCACCTTGACAGCCTTGGGTCTCCTGTCAGCGCCATAGATGAACTGAGTCACCCATTGATCACCACGCCCAGCCCACTCAGTAACCTTGTCGGACTCAGCTTGGTGATATTTGACCGGAAGAACCATGGACCGTCCCGACTGAAGTCGTACAGTCTCAGCTAAGGATACACCGACCTCAAGCCCAACGTGATCGAACTCAGGTCCACCAACCAAGTACAAAGACTCTTCATCTGGGAGTCGGACAACACCTTCGCGAGGACAAAGTCGGACACCGGCAGCAATCATGAAGTCCATCCCTAAGAGACAGTCTATGCCTGCGCCGATATTCTCAACCCAGATATCCATAACGTAAACAACCCGTACAGCGAGCGTTAGCTTAATCTTAGCCTGAGCTGTAGCGTATGTCGGAACATCTCCAAACCCGGTTACCCGGAGCCTGTTACCACGTCTGAGCTTCAGCCTCAACCTGCGTGCAAGGTCTAAGCTCATAATGCTCGTTGTAGCTCCAGTATCCATCAGTATTTGTATCCGACGGTTGAAAATTGCTCCGTGCACCATAGCCATATGACGTCTGTCACCAACCAAGACATGGTCACTCCACCAGCCATATCGTTCTCCATAAGACAGAGCGAACCCGATATGGTTCTCAAACTCAAGCTCTGAACTCGGATCATCGATCTCAGCTAAACCAGAATAAACTCGGGCTTGGTCAGTTGAATGTGTGCATTTGGGGTTATTACTGCGCCAACATGGAAGGGATGGACCCACATATGCAAATGCGCAGTATGCGTGGGACTTAGGCTCGTCACGCACTGGTTCCAGAACCAGCGAGCCTAGTGGTTTAACGGCGTCTCAGGGTCTGAGCTATCCAGCAATAGCTGAACAGTCTCAGGGTCAAGGCCCTCAACTGAGCCTCCGGCGCGGATTGCCTCCTGCACCGCCTTGAGTGCCGACCACATGTCGCACAAACCCCGGCGATGGTAATCGCCACACTTAGAGCACGGTTGACGTCTGCAGTATTGGGTCGGATGACCTTCGTCATGGCAGCGTCCACAGATGAGCTTACTCCAGCAATTCTCAGTCTTGTGGCGTTTGCTTCCACATTCGTTGCACAGTATTTCTTCACGCTGAAGTACTCCAGTTCCATACGGTTGGTTGTCCGGGCTTGGCTTCCAGGCCAAACGCTCAGCAACTCGAAAAATCTCCTCATCCGTCACAGCGGCCAAATGTCTGGGCTCCGCTGAAGCAGATATCGCTGAACTCGGTTGAGACTCTGCGACATCAGTTTTCGGCGCGGAAAACTTCAGCTCAGCTTCATTGTTGGTGTCACAGTCTTGGACGACTTCATCTTCGAAATGAGCCTGACGGCCAGGCTCAGATGTTGACCCCAAACCTTCAGCTATAAAGGCCCGACCTTCAGCTCATCGCTGCTGAGGCTTAAATCGGCCGAACTGCAAGTTCTAAGCTGGGCGTCTCTTTTGCTGATAGTCTCGATCCTTCCGATGATCTTCCTGCTGCAAAGCTTCGATACGCTTCAGCGTTTCCTCCAATTCGCTCAGAGTATAAAACCGCTGACCTTGTAAAGTGGTCCGCAGCCGACAATCTCCTAGCGCCTTGATGAACCGGCGAATATGGGCTTCGGGATCAGTGATCAGTTGTTGGCTTCTCAAAAGCAATTCCAGCCTTTTTGGCAGCTCGGTTGAGTCGATACAAAAACATCCGAGGGGTCTCAGAGTCACGCATCTCCATAGTGTAATACCGCTCAGCCTTAGAACCAATACTGCGGCACCTCTTCCAGTCTGAGCGGGTCGAGTCCGGGAGCTGAGTGCACCAATCCTTCAGAGAACCTGAGAGTCACATCCTCAGCTGGACCATCCGAGTCTTCTCATCCCATGGCGCCATAGTCGCATAGTACATAAAACGTTCCCACCAATTGACGCGATCACCCAAAGATGCATGTTCATCAAATTTCTCCAGTGCGTCGTGGGAACCATGGCTTGCACTACCACTCGGGCCTCAGACCCAGTACCAGCACTCTTAGGTTGGGCAGCGGCTCCGAACTGACCTTCGAGTTCATCTTGCGACGAATCGCTGGAACTCGAATCATCTGAGCCCCAGTCATCATCACCAGGCATTTTGGACTTGGTTGCACGGACTTTCCCGCTTCGCTTCGACGCTGAGGTCGATGTTCGCGATATTGACTTGGTCCGCGCACCTTGAGCTGAACTCTGAGACTTTTCTGTCGTACTACCCACCGTCGTCGGCTCCGACTTAGCTTGGTTCGCCTGGACTAGCCGCTGCATAACGTCCGTTAGCCGAGCGAGCTGAGCTAGGACTGGATCGCTTGGCGGAGGAGACCTTGGCGTCCCAGCTGAGACGCGGGTCTGAGCTGAGGGTAGAGCCGAGCCCGTCACTCTAGCATTTGAATTAGCATGAGTGTTCAACTGCTCTGAGCCATCTGGAACCTTTGGATCTTCTCCTCTTGTTCATCAATTGCTCGCTTGTGTTCAGCTTGGGCTTGGGCATGCTTCTTCAGTTTCAGCAATTCCACTTCATACTTAGCTCGGACCTTCGAGGCACGATCTTCATGAGCCTTCTGCAGTTCAGCTTGTCTGGCTCTGGCTTCAGCTTCTTGAAGTTCCTTCTGCACACCCAGGAGATACAGAGCCCGAGCTTCGTCTGCCTTGCGTTTCTCAGCTTCTTCGGCAGCACGTTGCTCAGCTATTTTCTCCAAGGCTGCCAACTGCCTTCGCTGTTCTGTCCGAGCCCTTTGCTGAGTTTCGGACATCTGGGCATTTGCAACTTGCAACTTCTGATATTCCTCACGAAGTCTCAGCTGCTCAGCTTGGTTATCAGCTAAAGCGGCGTTCAGCCGAGCTTCTAGCATGCGTCTCTGATCCCGCTCAGCATTAATGCGAGTCCACGCATCAGCGTCGTGCTTAGCTAAGTCCCGCTGAAACTGTTCCTCCATCATCAATGCTCCCGCTGAGACTCTCGTATCCTTGGATGGGGGTCCAAAGTTAGAGGCGGCAGGTCCAGGGACCTGCTGATCACTAAAACCAGTATGTCTCGCGTGAGCCAGTCTCCTCGACTCGGGAGTACCAGGAAACGGTATCTGGGCTGGGTTCTCAAGTCTGAGCGTCCCGGTCTCAGTTCCAGCTGAAGCTGAGATAGCTCGGGGAGGCTGAGACGTGACCGATATCACCACCCCAGGGTAGGAACATCTCGGCATAGTCGTTGTTGATCCTCGCATCACCGCAGCACTTGACATTGGCATATGCGCCCCAGTCCCAACCATATAGTCGGTCACAGACATTAGGGACGACCCTGAGGAACTTAATCCAGACAGGTTCGCACCATCATCCGTGACCATCATAGATAGGCCGGAACCAGCACCTGCACTGACCATGCTAGGCACGGGATCGTTTCTGGCACCACGAGTCGCTCCAGAAGTGGCTTCACTTGAACTATGCCAGCTCGGAATCGAAATCCCAGCCTCAGACCTTGTCAGCAATGGTCGCTTTCGCGACGGCTCACCTTCGTCACTTGAACCTGGACTCCTAGGCCTGAGGCCAGTCAGCTGAAGTCGCATATCCACCTCAGGACCCAAGAACAGCTGGGTGGCTTCATCCATAATGGCATCGCCGTCCCTGTCCAGCTGAGCACCAACTTGAGCTTCAGCAGTCTGGGCTGAAGCCAATAGCAGCAAATCTGAGACCGGTCGAACATAGTACGGGGTAGACCCAACTGCAATCTTCCAGGCGGTCCGCTCAGCTCCAATAAATCGTCCGATTCGCTCGATCTCAAGTCGGATCTGTGACTCCGGCACTCCAGCCACCTCAGATAGAGTGTGCCACACAGGGACTTGGTTCAGAAATTCATAACCAGCCTCATGCAGCATAGTCTGAAGTAAGGCGACACATGCGATAGGCGGCATCACTCTGAGCGAGACTTGGATGGCTTTCAGATCAGACACCACAGGGATCCGTCGACGCTCAGCGTGGAAAACATTCAGCCATCTCGCCGAGGGTGACCGAGTCACCGACCTTAGGTGTCTGGCCGTAGCACTTGCAGCTCGGATGAACCCCCAAAGGTCATAACCTTTATGACGCGGTGTATACGCCACATCAACAGGGTGCACGACTTCAGGAGGCACCGACATCCACATCTCCAGCTGAGATCGGCCATACGCGATCATCTCAGCCTCCGTCATCTCAGCCTCCGTCATCTCAGGCAGCTGAGCCAAGCGCAGCGTTCCAGCTTCTGCACCATCGGGGACTCCACTCAGCCGTTGAAAGGGGCGTTGCTCCGGCCAAAGAGAACTTGACCAAGCTCCACCACCTCCTGAGCCAAAGAAACCAGTTCCAGACGCATAACTGAACCGAGCTGGTCCCGTCCCAGCCTCCGCTGAGCCTTGCGACCTCAAAGACACCTCACGACTTCCCAGCAAGCTCAGCGCACCACCCTCGACTTGGCTACTGCGACGAGTCGCAGCAGTTGGCTCCGGATGAGCACTTGGCAGCTGAGAATCCTTGGCCTGCGCCTTCGATTCACTCTGGGAAGCTTCAGTTTTGCTCTCCGCGGGTATACCTTGACTCAGACCTTCATCAACACGAGCGCTCGGCTGAGTGCCCGCTCCACCACGTTGATCCGTCCTAGACCTCTTCGTCTCAGGCGAATCCGGCGGCGGCACAACATTTTCCGGTTTCAGTGGGTCTCGGATTCAGCGCTTGGCTCAGCTTCACTTGACGCTTCCGCTTCAGCGCTGAGGGCCGGGACTTCAAAAGTCGATCGTTTCGACTTGGACTTCTCAGCCTCCTGCGGCACCACCTCAGCCGGCAATCCAGCAACGCTCAGACTCCGCCTCAGCGAAGTCTCGCTCTTCTCACCACTTGTGTTGGAGACACTTGAACTAGCTTCAGTCGACATAGCTGACGTTCGTCCGTCCAAAGTCGTTTCCTGATCGGGGCACGCGCACCAGTTGTGGCGAGGTGCGGACAAATTCCCGGCTTTCCAGATCGAACCTTGAATAAATGTAGACCGCCGAACGTCGGACTAGAGCTCAGAAGGCTCAGAGTCTTGGGGTCTCAGCTGAAATACCTCAGCTGAGTCCAACAACGGCTCGGATGAAACTTCCCAGCTCCGGTCCTTGGTCAGGCACGGCGTGTGCACATCCCTTGCGATCCCCTTGACGGTTCTTCCTAGGGCTACGCTTTGGGCCCAGACGTCAGCCAGCCACAGCAACCTTGCTCCCACTTCAGATGTCTCCAGTACTCTCCAAACGAAACCTGCTCCCCACTCAACGTCTCAGCTCGCACGTGTCCAACCCAATCTGCCCCGGGTTGTCTCCAATACAAAACACGACACTCCACACGTAACTTGTCCACCTCTTCCGAGACCTTGGACCTGCTCTCCATAGCTTCTTTAGTTCATCCGGCGGCTCCAGCTGAGAGCCGCTTCCACAGGTCTTCACTCGCCCCTCAAACCTAGAGTGGCCCCGAGAAAATTGGCTCGGTTTGAGCCTGTCCGTAGTCTGGGTTCTCGCTCTGCACCCAGGGACGCCCGCGCACCACGCTCCAAAATGAGCGAAATTCAGCAACCGCACTGAAGACTTGAGACTATCTCAGCCCCCGCGTAGTCGCTCCGCCGAAACCTCAGGAGAGTCACTTACTCCCCGAAAATACGAAATACGTGTCGGTAATGTCGTCCAGATCACGTAATAATATAAAATAGCTAATTAAGCTCCTCCTCACACCGAGGCACACCCAAAAAGACTATATGGGGTTGAGTTTTGATGGAACCAGTCCTCGGCACCCTTTTACACAAGGAAACACTCCCACTTGCGTCCTTCGGGGCAAATTCGATTCTGATTCAATTATCACACATGCAAACAAAGACCTATCAAGTGGGGGCGCACAGCGCCGTTCAGAGAGCACCCACAAAGGGTGCTAAGACCATCCTGAGAGCTGCCAGTGTGCCTAAGGCAGTCGGCGCTTCAACCTGAGTTTTAGCCAATAATAGACCGAGCTCAGCAAAATCCAGCGTGGTCAGGCATGGGTTCGGCAGATCTTCAACGAAGCTTCAGTGATGAGTAGCTGATCCCCGGTGACTCATTGGTCGAAAGTGTGTCGTACCTGGGTACAGCTGGTCCCATCCCGGCTGATATATGAGTCCGTCATCATTTGATGACGCGACCCTCCAACAGCGCGCATTCACCGTGTACCCATCGGCCACCCTGAGCCCCCATAGTCTCAGGCGAGATTCCAACTGAGACCCCCGGTATAAATGTCCACCAGTGTCCGCATCATCTGAGACCTGGGTCGCCAAACTGAGACTCCGGAGCGTCCGCTGAGCCCAAACACATCCCGCTGAAACATCTGAGCCGAGACATACAGATTCCAGCTGTTCCGGCTGAGACCACACAAGCTCAGAGCAGTGAGATCTGAAACCAACTGGCTTCAGCTGAGACCAGCTAGTCTCAGTGATCCAAGCTGAGACCCGGGGACTTCAGCTCTTCCAGCTGAGACTTGGAGACTTCAGCGCCTTCACCTCCAAAGCTGGCCGACTCTCAGCCGAGCCGCAGCGAGTTCAGCTGAGACCAGGTCGGCCCTGTTTGCCGCGCATCCAGCCATCAACAGGTGTCTATCCGGGACGTCTGAGCTCAGCACAGCTTAGCGGGGTGACTGCAATCCAAACTTCACAGGAGTCAAGCCAATCCATAGTCAGCTTCAGTCATCGTGGCATCAGAGTCGCAATAGTCTCAGCGAGATAGCTAAGCCTCCCAGCTGAGACCTGGGGCTTCGGCCGAGAGTGTGTCCATGGTCTCCGAGCCAGTTCTCGTTGAAGCGGCGGTTCCTTGAAGCCAGCTGCCCTCTCCCATCCATTAAGGGTCGTGCGTGGGACATAGAGTGCGTTGGCGGCAGGCTATTGACGGGTTCGCCGGAAAGATCTGAGCGAGCCTCGTCACGATTTCCTCCCCATCAAGATACATGGGAGCTGCGGAACGTCTTGCTGGTGGACGTTCCGGAAATGGTGAGGGCGTACGAGGAGCAGTACGCGCTGGTGCAGCGGAAGTATTACGAGCGCTGCGATCATCGCTAGCGCCCGAACCCTCACGTGCTAAGAACTTAGCACGGAGCTCTTTGAGACTCTCGGGCACACGGAACGACGTGTACCCGTTCAGGTCGCGGTCGCTCAAGCGGACCGCGCCTGGGAAGCACTTCGCGCACTGAAAGCCCTCGGGCACAGCGCACGGCACATTAGCCTCCTCCGCAGCAACGTGGAGTTGCTCCAACTTTCCACGCTTCGAGAACGTCTCGAAGCGATCACGCGCTTGCTTAGTCCGATCACGGTAAGCACTCGGCTTCTTGTTGAAGTTCTCAACAAAAGCATTCCAACTTTGACAAATTGTCTGCCACTCGGGCACTTTGCTGAGAGAAAATGTCTTCTTGCTTTGGAACCATCGGAGCTCATGGAAGAGTCCGATGAAATAATCACGCCTTTGATACGTTTCCGCGTCAAAGTGCAGTTCGGCAGCCACGGCGTCATCTTTGATGGCGCTGCATGCGTATAACGGCACCTCATTCGGAGGTACCGAGTTCCCATACCGGTCCGAGATCTCGGACGCGGACGGCATCCACGGACAGCCTTGAGCTTTGGAATCACGCGCTGCAGCTGCAGCGCGCGGAGAACTGAGAGCCCCAGCGGAAGCGAGTGGGGTATCACTCTCAGTTCGCGAACGCTTCGAACTCGAAGCGTCCGATTCGTCCCCTTCACGCTGGCGAATGATCTTGGCGTGGGGGACGAGCGATTCACTCGACACTGAGTCTTTGCGCTTTGAGGACGAGTCCTTCTCGTCTTCCATGTCTTCATCGTCGTCGTCGAAGTCGACGACGTCGCCATACTTCGCCTTCTGGCGCTCGAAGTAGTCGTTGATGGAGAGATGACTCTCCACCGCCTTCGGGTTCTTCTGCTCTTGGGGCGTGCTCATCGTTGAATGAGCGCGGGTTTCTTCTCCAATCGCGGAGAATTGACGAGTGGTCAATTCAGAAGATTGACGTGCGGGGACCCCGCGCGTCTAACCTTGAGGGGGGATGGTGTATCGGGGGTACACGCACAAGTGGCTACAAGCCACTTGTGATTTTAGCAGATAAAATATCTGTTAAAAGTTTTTTTTAGATACTTCCTCACCTTGGTGTAAGACACACCAATGGATACATTGAAGTGGGCCACCACAATTAGTGGTCCACACATACCCAAAGATCCTATTGGTAGAAAGCAGCATCTTTCTACCAATTAGAGACGTGCATATTGGCGGGGCTCTGACAGCCAACCGCTGCCAACCCCGTTCATAGATGCTAAATAGTTTTAGCAGATTTAGGAGGAAGATCAATTTACAAACAATACAGTTCTCATTTTACCTAATCTAAGTCACTTGGAGTCTTATCTGATTTAAATTATATTTGTGTATTCAAATATAATTAACTCAAGTAATTACTCAGTACTTACGCCTCCTCATATACGTTGCGCTACGTGTAAGCTAAAGTAGTGAGTCAAGTTAGACCCACTACATAATATGTCTCATCGCGGATCTCCACACACTATTGCGTGATGTCTGTGTCGATCAGGCAGCCTACCTTACGAGCAAAGGTGGTGTCCAGAATGGACACCTCGGCTCCTGTATCAAGCAACACCACAGCGCGGCGATTGCCCAACTTCCCGTGAATCTTGGACTGTTTGTACCACTTGTGCGGCGCGTAGTGTTTCCAGTACCCGCGTCGCTCTCCTAGTTGCAAGTCTATCTTGTTCAGGGCGGCTCCGCGCGAACTCGTCATCCGTCGTACGCCGGATAGCTGAAACTCGGGGTGTGCGTTCTCGCGTGGTACGTTCCAGGTTGGATTCACATGTATTATCATTCAGGAAAGTCGGGCTCTCACTAGCCGTCTCTTGCGACTTCTTGGGCACATATGCATAGACGGAAACAGGTCACTCGTCTCGTACTGGTTTCCAAGCCAGCGAGCGACCTAGTTTAACATCTTCTCGGCTGTCGGAGGAAGCATTCCTACGTGTTTGTGCGGATCACCACTGGCGAAGCTGGTTGAAGAATTCTTTGAACGGACATTCTCCGGCGTCATGCACATCGCCGCAGGCCTTGCACACTCTCAAGCATCGGTCCGTCGGATGGTGACCTCCATATTTCTGGCACGTCAAAGACGCCAACAATCTCCATCGTCGTGGCGACACGATCCACAGTGACGGCATCGCTGACGATCACGTCCCGAGTCTTCCTAATCGAAGTTGCGACGCGGCTGCGGCGGGAGATGCCTGACCGGTAACGAACAGTCTGGTCCGCTCTTCTTTCTCCTCGTCCTGGTCCTACAGACGTTCGTCACCGTCGTGGCTTTCGCGTCCCGAGTCATGCTCATTCGGCGCGGCTTGGATCGCATGGACCGCTCGAGCCGGTTGGGGTGACGGCGCCGGCGCCTTCTGACGGAATTTGTTCGACCCGAAAAGCGTTTTCTTCTGGTGTGCCATTCCACGTTGCCGGGCACGCAGCTTCTTTTCCAATGCGACGGAGTCTGGGACTTCCATCAGGGTGAGTCGCGAGGCGAGCTCTTGCTCCTGAGTACTCAGCGTCTTGACGAAGTGTTCGACGTGCTCTCGCTTCTCTTCCGCCGTGCCATCAGCGTACGGGATATTGGCTCGCAGACCGGCGACATTGAGCCGGTAAAAGTAGTCCAGCGGAGTCTCGTCGGGGCGCTGCATCGCGTGATAGTAACGACTCGCCATCGATCCCCCATTCCCGCAATACTGGATGTGAAATTGTTTCATCAGCTCCGACCATGACTTCTAGACCTTCTTCGGCAGCTGGAGGTACCATTGGCGCGCGGGGCCGTTCATCATATCGCTGAACAGCCCGCAAACATCTTCTCCCGTCATTCCATCGCGGCGAGCTGCAGACTTCAGACGATTAAGACATGCTCGGGCCTTCTCCTCTCTGGCGTCTCGTCCCTGGAACTCCTTCAGCTCGGAAGACGTCGAGAGACGCACTCGCGTGAGGCCCGCGCCAGCCGTCGCCGTGGAGACCGCTGCGGCATTTCCGGGCGTCCCGATGTCCAAGTCGAACAGGTCGTCGGGGTCTTCGTCCACTTCTCGCCGAGGCTCTGATCCCGACGGGGAGCGTGAACTGAAGGGTTCCATGTTGACGTCGACCGGCTCTTGTTGCCTCGTTGTCGGTGACGCGGGACGCGTTGGTGGAGGTGGCTCGGAGGGAGCCACGGGAGCTTGGGGGGTTGGCGTGCGCATCGCCATCGACCGCATGAGTCGGATGATAGCGTCTTCCAGTGTCTTGGGGATTTCCTCTCCCGAGGTCGTCGACGGTTCGGTACGCGCTGGCGCGGCAGCGAGTTGCATGACGCGCGGCGGCCGGTTCATGGGCATGCGCTTAGACGTCTCAAGGTCGGAGTCCACGCTCGACTGGTATCGAGGCGGGGGTGACGGCGTCGTCACCGACGCTGGAGCTGGGTCCGTCACGGACGGTGCGCCTTCGCGCTCAACGACTCCTGCCAGAACCGCCAGGGGTTGTAGCACGTCACGGGTCGTGCGCGTCCAGACCTCAAGATCCCAGTCGTACACCTTCTCCATCTCAAGCGCGCCCAGCACGAAGCCGGATTCGCGTAGCATCTCGGGTGCTGCACGCATGACAGTTGTGAGGCTGTCGAAGTCTGGCGCCAGGAATGGGCCCGCGAACTCGCTCATCAGCTTGGGCTTGATAATGCTCTGGATCGGATCTCGCTCCAGCAGCCGGAACAGGCCTGTGCCGACCAGCACGTGGCGCATCTCCGCGGCGGTGCACTGGCGTCCCGTGTCCTTGCCTTGCGGCTTGGACAACGATTCGTCTGCGTCCGGCGCACACAACTTCTTCGTCTTCTTCCTCTTGGGCGATTTGCGTTTGGTGACGGCGTTGGTGGGGGGTAGTTGTCGGTCTTCAGCCTTTTCAGGCTTCGGACCGGTAGGACCACGACTTGCGTCGTGGCCCTTCGTGGTTCCCTCATGGGAGCCACATTGGGAACGGCAAACTGTTCTTCGTAGCCCTCTTGATTGTCGCTGGCCCCTTGGCCTGTCGTGAAGGTTCCCTCCGAGCTCCACGACGCGTCAGGTCTCTCTCTGTGCTCACTTGCTGTCGGCGACCTGGCGCACCTACCTCAGATGCCTGCTTGATCGTTACCCCGTCATTCGAAGTAGTACTCCCGGGTCACGGCACCATTGTAGAGTAGCGCCATCACAGAATTCCGTGATTTACTGTAAGTTCGTCCTCGCACAAACCCAGCACGTCCAATCTGGGGCGTGTCGGACAATTTTCCGGTCCTTTTAGCAGCGTATCTTCGGGGGGGGGGGGGGGGGGGGGGGGGGGGGGGGGGGGCACTTGTAGATCTTGTCGGCAACCACCTGAGTTGGGGGGTTCCGGGTGACACCCTGCCCGGACGCAGGCGTGTCGAGTCCCTTGGGCGTGTGGCGTTATCGGGCAGGCGTTTCCTCGGGCTTGCGTGGCGTTATCGGGCCTACGCGGTCTTGTGCACGGCGGTTATCGGGCCAGTGCAATCCCTCGTCTTGGGCAGCGCGTTATCGGGCGTGCCGGTCGACGGTATAGTTTAACGTGCCCTCCTTTTGGGCACGGGGTTGAAGGGGGTGAGACCCGAGCCAGCGAGCGTCGGGGGTCCACGTGTTCCTGGTGGATCGACTTGCCGGTGCTTGGTGGTTCCCTGAACGTAGAAGATGGGGGGTCTTTGTGGTTCAGAGAATTTTCGGGCCTTACCGTATCCTATGTCCTGTCTACTGGCTACTAGCTGTGTGACCACTCATTTTGTACCCAACCCTACATCTGGCACGCTTCCCGCAACTGATCTTCAACCTGATTCGTGGCCCGTAATCACGGGTCCCGTGTGACGGGGTCCGTGCGACGGGGTCCGAGTGACGGGCTTTGAGTGACGGAGTTGCACATAGCCGGGCGCCGAGTCCGACGCCAGATCAGCCCTGATACCGCGGAGGGATCAACCTCAGGTGTCATATCGCATCCCCGCTCCGTGTACCTTCTCGTCGGAGTCGCCCGCGTCACACTCCTTCCATCGTGTCGCCTTGCCTCATCGGCAGCAACTTCTGCGTTTCCCCGGGGCACTCTTCCACATCACGAGGGATAGCCAACAGGAAACAGATGCCCGGAACCGACCTGCCAGGACTACGAAGAAACACTGGACCACATCATATGAGGCTGTGAAAAAGCCCAGCTATCGTGGTCCCAGTGGATATCACAATGGCTCGGCCGATCCAGCACCTCAACGGAGCTGTCTAGCATCCAACCCACACTAGCACAACGGATGGCACCTCCCAAGACACCTAAAATTCAAGCGCATGCGCAGCAATGCATCGCAACCTGGACCCCCGA
Source organism: Phytophthora cinnamomi (assembly GCF_018691715.1). Lineage (NCBI taxonomy): Eukaryota > Oomycota > Peronosporomycetes > Peronosporales > Peronosporaceae > Phytophthora > Phytophthora cinnamomi. Next base: position 121,034 of record NW_027150937.1, read on the forward strand.
CCACGATGAAGCGATGAACAACCTCTGGCGAATTTGGGCCACCGTAACGCCAGTCATGCTATGGCGGTTGCACAACGCAGCCGTCTTCAAGCAGGAACTAACACCTCCAATGGAGACAGCTGCAGCAGTCTGGTCAGCAGGAATATACCAAGTAAAAACAATTTCTGAAGCCTGGAAGACAAATCCGGCGACGCGCACCAAGGCGTGGTGCCTGGGACATTGTCTGAGTATTCTGACTTCCATCGATCCCAAGACGCCGTCCCACAGGCTGGACGCCTGGCTACTTAGGATCGCCGTTAGCGCCCCGACGCAGCAGCTAGAGGGGGGTGGCTGGATCATGTACCACCAGCACAATGGACTGTGGCGAGCTATCAAAGCGGGCAGCCTTGACACCACGGCAGCCAACACTAGCCGCGAGAGGGCGCGGGGCATTCTTACACACGGGATGAGAGAACTGATTCGTATTGCCCAACCAGAGACGCTTACGTCCGCATTGAAGGGCGCATGACTGTGATCCGCAGCAGCCAAAGAACACCATCCCCAACAATTAGCATCAGCCCGGACGAGCTTGATACGCTCCTCAGCCAATTCTTCAGTGTCCAATGGGGCAAACCTCCGCTTCCAGAACTCCAGCCAGTAGCCCACATGGCGATCTGGACAAACAAGACGTACGACCTCCGGTACATGACAGCAACGACCGCGACGAGGCCAATTCACAGCTACATCCTCCAAACAGTTCCCAGCCTATAGTCTCACTGCAAAAGACCCACCGGACAGCCGGATGGATCTATCTTATCACGGCTCCTTGCATACCAGGCTACTATAGGACAAACGTAACCCCCCAAATAGACAGCCCCCCCCCCCCCCGATGTCACTAACCCGCTAAAGCACGGAGAAGCTCTGGATTTTATCATGAAGTAAGTTCTGCTTCTAAGCTACACAGCCTCTCTGTTTCTGCCGGTGCCTCTTGTGGCGTGAATGGGCGATCCCGATGTTTGCCGTGGAGGCCGTCCCGAAGTTGGTGGTTGTTGTCGCAAACATCACAGCTGACCCCAATAGAGCTGCCTACCTTGCTCAGCAAGCGCAAAAGAGAATAAGTTTGGCTCACATTGCGCCGGGCCTCGGTGCCTATGTCAGACCACTATGAACAAAACCTGGTATGAGTGATAAGAGTGCTATCATGCTGATAAATGAAAGAAAGGCAAACAACCAGTCGATCATAGAAATGTGGTGTAGGGAACACCAGATTTCGTGGAGCACTCGAAGTTAAGGCAGAAAAGGGTACCAGGACGGCCAGGAAAACGGCGCCGACGGTACTACTCGGCTGGATGGTACACTGTGCCAGTCCGCCGAGCTCGCAGTACCAAGACGGCCAGGAAAGCGGCGCTGACGGTACTACTCGGCTGGATGGTACACTGTACCAGTCCGCCGAGCTCGCCGAGCTCGCAGGCTTCACGAGCGCACCGCGGCCGACTGAGTGGGAATCAAGAGCACCGGAGACCAAGGACGGGTGGCGCTACGCAAGGAGAAGACGCAAGTACAGCGGGCCGAGTGCGGGGACGCTAGGAGACGCTCAGCCGAGTTCAAGGCAGTTTCCAGACCTTGAGCTCGGCTAAACAGAGCCGCCGGCCGCCCAGACGACGCGGTGCACGGCCAGAAGGCGCACAAGAGGACTAAGCGTGAGCCCGGCGAGCCCAGCGGCACTCAGCCGAGTCGGCGAGACCTCCCCGTCGAGCTCGCCGGGTTATCCGGACAACTTATCCGGCTCCGCCGAGTTCGAAGCGTCGCTGAGAAGGTGAAGGGTCGGCCGAGATCCGAAACCACTCCATTTCACTTGATATTTGTATAGGACCTTAGGAATAGTGGAGGCGCCCTTTCAGGGCGCCCAGGAGACTTAAGAACAAACAGAGCAGAATTTTCTAGGCCCACAACACGTGCACACTTTCCGGTAAGTCCCTGCACGGGGTCGGATTATGCCTGCCGTCGGTACCCGAGAGGCATAGCTTGTAGGGTACTCGACTGGCAGCGCCAAGAGATTAGGTCGGCCCGGGATTGGGCGTTGGGTGCTCGCTAAGTGCGAAGGAAAAGTCTCGCTAGCTCAGCGAGCCGGTACGCCGGACAGCCCGGGTGCCGTTACTCTTCAAGTCGGGTTGCTTCTGCCCCGGCGGCCTGTAAAAGCGCTAGCGCGCCGCCGTCCATCCTTTGGTGGAGGGCACAGGAGTTTGTGAACGGAGTCCGTTAGCTCGGCGGATCTCAGGAAGAGTGGACCTTGGTTGGCAGGTGTCCGCGAGAGGCGAGACACCCGCTGTCCCGGTTGGGCCGAACCGCGAGGGGACAACCCCTGCGCAGGCCAACAAGCGCCGACCTAACTCGGCGATTGTTGTGGTTTGTGCTGGAGATCCACATCTGACGATATTTGTGTGTTCTGCAACACCACAGAAACTTCGCTGTAAGTATGCTACCGCGCTTGCACTGCGGTGCGCAAGGTCAACTGTATTCATCGACTAGGATACTGTACACCCTGTTTAGTAGCTGGTCACTGTGGTGTAGCGGGATCCGCGAAATCTGGGAGATCGCTAGATCCAACTTCCCAACAGCGCCCGGACACCGACTAACGGAGAGGGTCCTCCGATGATCCGTGATCTGTGCTGAACTTCTCACCATGTGTACCCGTCGGTAGGGCTGGATCTTGCTCTTCTGGTAACTTCCGAAGAGTCCAAGCGGTAGAGAAGGACTGTCTTGGTGAGACACGGGGACCCGGGTGGAACAGTGTGGAAATCCTCACTCTGCTCGCGGTATATACTCCAGATCGAATACCCGTGTACTTGGATCTGGTGGTCTGGATCTGGATCCGGCCGTAGGGGTGCCCTGTATGTGTTGTGGCGCCTTTCCTTGCCTTCGTAGGTCTTCCTTTGTCGTACTTGCCGTCTCCTATGACGGGATCTTGGGTTGAGAGAGCCGAAGGGATCCACCAAGTCGAGAGCTCCGGTGAGTCTGGGGAGTAGGCTTAGGATGGATCACTAGGAGGTTGGATCTGGCCAATATATTATCCAGAATTAATAACCAACACTAGATATCCTACCGTTAACCTCTCTACGCCGTGTAGGGCCAATGTAGTTCCCGGGTCCAGGCGAGGGAAGAAGGTCTTGCGGTGTCCAAAGCAATGCGGTTCTGATTTACCGTTAAGTCCGGTCCTATCCCAAAGTCCAATCATTCCTATGGATCCTATCATCCCATCACTGTCTACTGACTCTACGTGGTCTGTTTATTTTCCTTGTGTGTCTCTTGATTACCTCCGCCAGGCCACTGTCTCAGATGCAAAGCATATCTCCAGATCCAGGAATCAGGTTGGATCCAGGAATCAGATCCCTCCAACCTTTGGATCTAGCATCCTCGTGCCCTGCATCGTCTTCGGGGTCCCTTGAACATTATTTTCACACACTCCATGCATCTCGCAAAGCTTTCCATAGCCCAGATCCACCGCTAGTAATAATCCACCGGTAATAATCTGCCTCCATTTCCAGGGTCGGGATCCAGGTCCGTCAGTCTTGCGGATTTATGCCACAGTCTGGATCTATCACTTCCTTCTCTCCAAAACCTGAAATTCACTTCACCACAGCCGCCTCCTGCTCGTAGTCGTTGCAGCCCAACGGCATCACTACGTGCACATCTTCTCCTTCCGCCCGCCTGGCGTCATGTCGGATCCCCCGCACACCCACCTCAGCGTCCTCCCACTCACAGCCCCAGGCTGGATCTGGGCCACACTCGCTCGGCATCGGTGCCCGGTGCAGCCTCGAGCCGAGATCAGCTGACGACGGATCTGCGAGCCGCCGTGGTTACGCGTGATGTAGCAAACCAAGAGCAACAAGAGGTCGCCGCGTTATTACTTCGCCAGACGCAGGATCTCCGCCGAGCCGAGGAGCACCTCCAAGAGCAGGCCGCCGAGCTACAGCGCCTCCATGCCGAGATTGACCACATTCGTCACTCAGCACCGGGGAGAACGACCGGATCCAGGGACTCCAGATCCAAGTTGCCCACCAAGCACGCGACATCCAAGACCTCGAGCGACACCTTGATCGGGCTGCACGTACCCGGGCCCACCTGGAAGAAAATAACGAGCGTCTCCTTTCCGAGGTGGATCTGGCCGAAGCCGAGATCCAAGATCTCCAGGAACAGCGCGAGGCAGTGGAACAGGACAGGACCGACCTCTTCTACAACCTGGACATCGTCGAGGGCAGCTTGGATCGTGTCCAAGGGGCTCTGCGCCAGGCGTATGCAGAGCTGGGGTCCATGGAGCAGGACCCACCGGCCCACCATCAGCACGACCTCGAGAAGGAGAAGGATCGCGCCCTAGCGACCGCTGACGAGGCGGTTCGGCGAGCGGATCGGCTGCAAGACGACCTCCAAGCGAATCAACGGATGCACCGCGAAGCCAGATCCGAGCTAAATACTTTGCGGGGGGGGGGGGGGGGGGTACACCGGGGCACTATGGCGGACTTGGATCGGGCGATCCAGGCTAGGGACGCCTCCGACCAAGAGGTGGATTTGCTTTCGTGCCGAGTTCGCGGAGCTCGAAACCACGGCTAGCGGTTTTGAACGCTTTGGGACAGCGGATCCGGGGTATCGAGAGCCAACGTCGTGTCCTAGCGCAGGATCTCACGGTCTCGAGTCAAGAGCACGACGATCTGCGGCGAGAACATGAAATTGCACGCCGGCAGCTGGCCATGGTATCCGCGGTAGCCGGTACGTGCCCCGCTGCAGTCGAGGAGACGCTGGATCCAGCGTATTTGTTTAGCTTGCTTCGCAACGCTCCTCTCACGCCTGCCAGCCAACAATCAGCAGGTGAAACGCCCGATCCACACCGCCCAGATCCAGAGTCTCGGATCGGGACCTCGGGGTTCTCGTCGTCACACGTGGAGACCGCCCCTTCGGATCCGGATCTGGAGAAAGAGGGTGGATCCCGAAGACGAGCTGACCTCGCAGCTTCCAAGCGCGCCCGCGGTGAGGGTGTTTCCTCCGATCCAGGCCCAAGTCCACCTGCCAAGCGTCGCGTCTTCCCCACCGCGCTTGAACGCGACGACGCCGGTATTGGGGACGAGGATCCCGACGAGGATCCTGGCGAAGAGAAACAGGCGCGTGGGGATTCTGCCACCAGTGTCGAGGAGGAGGACGAAGTGACGGCGGCAGTGATGAGCGAACTCTTCGAGGCGCAGACCCTGGAAGCGTTGTCCCAGTCACGCTCGGCTGAGAGACGCCGCCAGCACGATTCTCCTCTTCGCAGACCCACGGCTGGCGGATCCGGCGGACCCCAGGCGGGGATGACGACCAGATCCACGCCGAGATCCATATCCGCACCTACGGGGAACTCCAGATCCAAGTGGCCGGGATCCGGATCCGCGCCCGCGAGGAACTCCAGATCCACGTGGTCGGGGCCCAGATCCACGTCCGCGAAGAACTTCAGATCCAGCCCGCCAACCACCGGCGTTCAATCCACTGGCTCCCGCTGCGCGTTTCGGCCCAGGAGAGCGATGCATCCCCGGTCGGGAGCGCCCCAGTTTCTGATTATCGCCGAATCTTACCCGTGGTTGGTAGCCCGCTTGAGCGAATTGACTATGGCCGCCATGCCGATCGGCGTGCTGTTTCTCGTGCTGCCCACATCCCCCGGCTGGTTATTCCCGTTCTTGGATCCAGGCAATCGCCGTTCGTACGGATCCAATGGTTACTTCTCCGAGTTAATCACTGAGGACAATGGGGAGACGCTTTACACCTCGACGCCGTGGGAGATCCTGGAGAGTACTGGTGATTCACTTTCCTTTACGGCGGGCGTGGGCGGTCGACTGGGTGGGTTACTCGAGACTAACAGGATCTACGAGGAAAACCACCTGATGTCTTACTGGGAATCCACCCACAACTTCCCGGTTACGGATGCGATGATCTCGGCGTATCCATGGCTCGCCGCATTCCTCAAGGAGCGTAACAACCGGAGATCCCATGCAGGCCGGGCTTGGAAACAGATCCTGGAGCAGCTAATAATTGTCATGTGGGAAACTTGGATCTTTTGCTGGATCCATATTTCCTGCACTTCCCAAGCGCACCGAGACGGTGACCTGGTACCCTGGCCTGCAGGCCCGCCTGGCAGATCCAAATTTACATCGGCCTGAGCCCACTGACCTTCTCGAGGCTTCGGATGAGTGCAATGCCGAAGATCCATGGCGCAACACATACCGCGACACACCCCAGTACCATCCGGCGCGCCAAATCGTACGCATTCCCGCCAAGTTCTACAACGGCTACGCCATCACCGAAGTGTAAGGGCTAAATCAAAAGGCACCAGCCCGGGTGAAGTCGGGATCTACGCCTCACATCGTGTAACCGGGTGCGGGGTAACCTGAGTCGTCGTGTCGTAGCGTAACTTCTTGAATCCACCCCTTTCGTTATCACCTTGTCATCATTATCTCCATTTCATTAGTTCCGTTCGTCATGAGGTGTAATTCCATCAGTAAAACCCAGTTCACGCACTCGTCCCAGATCCAGAGCCCATTCCTTCAGATCCAAACTCGCACGACCTCGGTCGGAAACGGTGGATCTGGGCTCAGACCATTCCATAGTTCACCTTCCTTTGCTCCATTCTGATGTCCAAAGCACCGGATTCGTCATCAAAAATATAAAATACAAAATACACAGTTCCCCGTCCATCGATCTACGGCCTCCCCGCAGATCCATCACCATACCCTCCACTCAAAGTGACCAACTCACTTTGGTGGATCAGGGCCCTGCTACTCATCGTGAGTTTGCATCACACCGAACCGGTTCCGGCTCGTGCGATCCCGCAAGAACTCATACAGTATAGTAATTTTCTCACTTCGTACTCGTTTTCATCCAGATCCTGGATCCAGAAATTCATAACCAGCCTCATGCAGCATAGTCTGAAGTAAGGCGACACATGCGATAGGCGGCATCACTCTGAGCGAGACTTGGATGGCTTTCAGATCAGACACCACAGGGATCCGTCGACGCTCAGCGTGGAAAACATTCAGCCATCTCGCCGAGGGTGACCGAGTCACCAACATTAGGTGTCTGGCCGTAGCACTAGCAGCTCGGATGAACCCCCAAAGGTCATAACCTTTATGACGCGGTGTATACGCCACATCAACAGGGTGCACGACTTCAGGAGGCACCGACATCCACATCTCCAGCTGAGATCGGCCATACGCGATCATCTCAGCCTCCGTCATCTCAGCCTCCGTCATCTCAGGCAGCTGAGCCAAGCGCAGCGTTCCAGCTTCTGCACCATCGGGGACTCCACTCAGCCGTTGAAAGGGGCGTTGCTCCGGCCAAAGAGAACTTGACCAAGCTCCACCACCTCCTGAGCCAAAGAAACCAGTTCCAGACGCATAACTGAACCGAGCTGGTCCCGTCCCAGCCTCCGCTGAGCCTTGCGACCTCAAAGACACCTCACGACTTCCCAGCAAGCTCAGCGCACCACCCTCGACTTGGCTACTGCGACGAGTCGCAGCAGTTGGCTCCGGATGAGCACTTGGCAGCTGAGAATCCTTGGTCTGAGCCTTCGATTCACTCTGGGAAGCTTCAGTTTTGCTCTCCGCGGGCACTCCTTCACTCAGACCTTCATCAACACGAGCGCTCGGCTGAGTGCCCGCTCCACCACGTTGATCCGTCCTAGACCTCTTCGTCTCAGGCGAATCCGGCGGCGGCACAACATTTTCCGGTTTCAGTGGGTCTCGGATTCAGCGCTTGGCTCAGCTTCACTTGACGCTTCCGCTTCAGCGCTGAGGGCCGGGACTTCAAAAGTCGATCGTTTCGACTTGGACTTCTCAGCCTCCTGCGGCACCACCTCAGCCGGCAATCCAGCAACGCTCAGACTCCGCCTCAGCGAAGTCTCGCTCTTCTCACCACTTGTGTTGGAGACACTTGAACTAGCTTCAGTCGACATAGCTGACGTTCGTCCGTCCAAAGTCGTTTCCTGATCGGGGCACGCGCACCAGTTGTGGCGAGGTGCGGACAAATTCCCGGCTTTCCAGATCGAACCTTGAATAAATGTAGACCGCCGAACGTCGGACTAGAGCTCAGAAGGCTCAGAGTCTTGGGGTCTCAGCTGAAATACCTCAGCTGAGTCCAACAACGGCTCGGATGAAACTTCCCAGCTCCGGTCCTTGGTCAGGCACGGCGTGTGCACATCCCTTGCGATCCCCTTGACGGTTCTTCCTAGGGCTACGCTTTGGGCCCAGACGTCAGCCAGCCACAGCAACCTTGCTCCCACTTCAGATGTCTCCAGTACTCTCCAAACGAAACCTGCTCCCCACTCAACAGGTCTCAGCTCGCACGTGTCCAACCCAATCTGCCCCGGGTTGTCTCCAATACAAAACACGACACTCCACACGTAACTTGTCCACCTCTTCCGAGACCTTGGACCTGCTCTCCATAGCTTCTTTAGTTCATCCGGCGGCTCCAGCTGAGAGCCGCTTCCACAGGTCTTCACTCGCCCCTCAAACCTAGAGTGGCCCCGAGAAAATTGGCTCGGTTTGAGCCTGTCCGTAGTCTGGGTTCTCGCTCTGCACCCAGGGACGCCCGCGCACCACGCTCCAAAATGAGCGAAATTCAGCAACCGCACTGAAGACTTGAGACTATCTCAGCCCCCGCGTAGTCGCTCCGCCGAAACCTCAGGAGAGTCACTACTCCCCGAAAATACGAAATACGTGTCGGTAATGTCGTCCAGATCACGTAATAATATAAAATAGCTAATTAAGCTCCTCCTCACACCGAGGCACACCCAAAAAGACTATATGGGGTTGAGTTTTGATGGAACCAGTCCTCGGCACCCTTTTACACAAGGAAACACTCCCACTTGCGTCCTTCGGGGCAAATTCGATTCTGATTCAATTATCACACATGCAAACAAAGACCTATCAAGTGGGGGCGCACAGCGCCGTTCAGAGAGCACCCATAAAGGGTGCTAAGACCATCCTGAGAGCTGCCAGTGTGCCTAAGGCAGTCGGCGCTTCAACCTGAGTTTTAGCCAATAATAGACCGAGCTCAGCAAAATCCAGCGTGGTCAGGCATGGGTTCGGCAGATCTTCAACGAAGCTTCAGTGATGAGTAGCTGATCCCCGGTGACTCATTGGTCGAAAGTGTGTCGTACCTGGGTACAGCTGGTCCCATCCCGGCTGATATATGAGTCCGTCATCATTTGATGACGCGACCCTCCAACAGCGCGCATTCACCGTGTACCCATCGGCCACTCTGAGCCCCCATAGTCTCAGGCGAGATTCCAACTGAGACCCCCGGCATAAATGTCCACCAGTGTCCGCATCATCTGAGACCTGGGTCGCCAAACTGAGACTCCGGAGCGTCCGCTGAGCCCAAGCACATCCCGCTGAAACATCTGAGCCGAGACATACAGATTCCAGCTGTTCCAGCTGAGACCACCCAAGCTCAGAGTAGTGAGATCTGAAACCAACTGGCTTCAGCTGAGACCCGGGGACTTCAGTTCTTCCAGCTGAGACTTGGAGACTTCAGCACCTTCACCACCCAAGTTGACCGACTCTCAGCCGAGCCGCAGCGAGTGCGGCTGAGACCAGATCGGCTCAGTTTGCCACGCATCCAGCCACCAACAGGTGTCTATCCGGGTCGACTGAGCTCAACGTAGCTCAGCGGGGTGACCGCAATCCAGACTTCAGAGGAGTCAAGCCAATCCATAGTCAACTTCAGTCATCATGGCTTCAGAGCCACAGCAGTCTCAGCGAAGTAGCTGAGCCTTCCAGCTGAGACCTGGGGCTTCGGCTGAGTGTGTCCATGTTCTCCGAGCCAGTTCTTGTTGAAGTGACGGTTCCTTGAAGCCAGCTGCCCCCTCCCATCCATTAAGGGTCGTGCGTGGGACATAGAGCGCGTTGGCGGTAGGCTATTGACGGGTTCACCGGAAAGATCCGAGCGAGCCTCGTCACATGTGCGGCTGTGGGTAATGGCTTTGCAGCGCGTGACAGTTGTGACGAGGTCCCAGCCAATTCTAGGCTAGGACCCATCAGTCAGAAGCCCAAACCCTACCACGTACCGGCCACATGTCACTTGAAACGTGGATATTTGTTTATCCAAGTCTGGTCTTTGTACAGACTTCAAGTTGGACTGGCTACATTTGGAAACTGGGCTCTGTGGGCGTCAAGATGCTGCGACCTCGGACCCCAGGTCTGATATTTGAATTCGGTCTGGGGGCTTAGGTCTGAGATTCGCTCTAGAGGCCACAGATCTGGGGTTCCAGGCCTTGAATCGGACCCTGGGCAGAGAACTGAGTTTTGGCCTTTTGGATCTGTGATTCGGAGTCACATGGTTGCTTAAGTCTCAGATCCCAGATTTCTGATTGGCGACCTAACAGTTTGGAGTGCCAGGGGTTCTCGGACCTGAGGGTGATGTCAAAAGTCTGAGACTTTGCGGTTTGGAGTTCGGTTTGAGGTTTGTCTGTGCACCAGACCCTGAGATGTTCAGTCTGGAGTCTGGGAAGAGAGCGTGGCGTGCGGCGTCTGATTTCATCTCGGCTCTGGGGTGTCACAGCTGGGATATGGAATCAGTATCGTAATTTTGCCCCAGCTCAGATTCCCAGCCTCAGAGACCCAGAATCCGAGCCAAAACTGAGACACGGCAAATTGATGCCACCGCTGGGATATGGGTTCAGTATTGTATTTTTGCCCCCAGCTCAGGTTTCTGGCCTGGCAGTCCCCGAATTGGAGTCAAAACTGAGACTCGGCAAATCGGTGTTACAGGTGGGATATGGAATCAGTACCGTAATTTTGCCCCCAGCTCAGGTTTTCGAACTTGGGCCAAACTGAGATTCAGCCATTGTCGGCCCAAGTTGGGATCTGGATACACGGAGTTTGGGAGGTTAAGTGGAGACTGGTGAAAGACAGCTGCTGCTCCGAGCCTAGGACGTGACTGCGAGTCTGCGGCGTGCCTGCAGGACCTGGGATGCGACTTCATGGCCTCGTATATGAAGTGACTACATGGAGATGGCTACATTGCCGGTCTGGGATCTGCGGTAGTTGCTCTTTGAAGTTGGCGGTTGCCGTTTGGAGGGTCGCTGTGAAGGGTCGCCCCATTGTGGCTTTTCGGCACCTGGTGTCTGGCACACAAGATTCGGCCTGACCAGCCGCCTTTGGAGTGGGCCAATTGGAGCCACAGGATCTTGGCGTCATCTGGATTACACCTTATTTGTACCCAGAGTAATCAGTGTAATCAAGTGATGACAGACCCAGACAGACCAATGAAAGGACGCCAAAGCAATGACGCGAATTCACGAGCGCCGCCAAGTCAGTAGCTTAGTGGTATTTCGCCCTTGTTCAAGGTGTACCCAGGAGATGTTTGCACCCTTACTTGATAGGCCCTTTGTATGTGCATGTGCATGATAATAATCAGAGTTTGTTTTGCCCCGAAGACCGCAAGCTGCGGAGTTCGTCTTGCGCCGACGGGCGTGTTGCTTCACAGGGACCAAGTCCTTGTCCCCGGCGGCGCGCGCAAGGTCAAGTAGAGTCGCTACGAGTGTTCTACGGTCAAGCTCAGCTAACTCCAAATAAATTCAAGTTCAACAGCCAAGCCTTTTCGTGTTTCGGCCCGGTTTGCCTTCGTTGTTGTATTTCCACACGCGGGACATTGGTTTTGCTGGGTTTTCGTGCTGGTTGGCTGGTTTCCTGGCGGTGCTTCATATTTTCGGACGGAAGGCGCTCCGCTCTGAGGTTTCGGCAGAACAACACCTGGGATAGTGGTTTCTGGGGTTGCTAGTGGTATCCGCGTGGCGCGAATAGTCTGAGATAGTGGTTCCCAGCTTTGCTGTGTCGCCTACATCAAGGCGTGGTGCGCGGAAGTCCCAGGGTGCAGAGCGAGAACCCTGGATCAAGACAGGATCAAGCCGATCCAACTCTCGGGGCCACTCTGGTCTGAGGGGCGAGTGAAGACCGTTGTGCGGCTCTCAGTCTGAGCCGCCGGAGGAAGTGTCGTGACTGGAAGCGACTCGAAGCCGGAGTCGCTGAGCAAGGAGGAGGCTGTTAAGGCCCAGAGTCCAAGGGCCTGAGAAGAGAAGTGAACTAAGTGTGTGTGAAGTGGACGTGTTTACATTAAAGAAAACGGGGCACAGCGGACTTCGCACCGTGCGTACAAGGGCCTTCCAAGCAAGGAGCAAACTTCGTCTGGGGGGCCACCTGGGAACGTTCGAGTTCGGTGGCAGCTGGTGTGGCCGACGCAAGTCTGGGCCCACAGTGTATCCTTAGGAAGAACTGAGACAAGGGGTTGCAAGAGTGAGGAATACACGCCTCACCCAGCTTGGAATCTGAGACCTGATCTCAGATTCTGAGTTGAGTGGTCTGAGATCAAGGTCTAGCCGCGAGGCTGTTCCCTGATTTTGGAGCCCGCATCGCCCCACAGTCCGTCAGGCATCGGAGGAGCCACCCCACCGAGAAAGGAGATCCGACCAGTCATTGTGCTCTCCATCCGCATGTTCAATCACGTAGAGTGGCCCTGCGAGCACGAGTGCCCAACGTTGAAGACGCCCACGAGTGTGGCTCTTCAACTCAACCGAAGGATCAAAATGTAAATCAAATTCTTATGATCACAAAATAGGCGAAAACCGAGGCGTCGAAGCAGTAGGTAGGTCAGGTGCATACAGGCCCACATGATAGGGAACACTTCCATGTCAATGATTCTTCAATTCGTGGCAGACCCGGAGAAAATCCCGCTCTTACAAACGAGCAACTGGTGAGCTTGCTCCCATGGCGCGAGATCATCAGTCCAATGCTGGCTGGACTCGAGTGACAACGAGACCCCAACTAACCTCCGAGGCATCGGTAAACACGCACACCGCTAGGAAATGCTAGAGGCTGTGACGATGCAATCAGCTGCTCGATGGCGTCAAAATCAATGCGCTCATCGTTATTCCAATCCATAGTGACCCCAGCCGCGAGGCGGCGAGTGCGACCGACAGTCGACGGCACCGACTCCAGTATGTCATGCAAAGGCTTGGATACTCGACCATAGACCATGAGAGTGTCGCACAGCCATCCTGAAGCGCAGAGGAACTGTTGCAAGTCAGCTCCAGTCACTGGGAGAGGAAGGTCCACGAGCGCCTTCAAGCGCGCTGGGTCATGTGCAATGCCTGCACCACTGACCATACGCCCGCGCCACTTAACTTCCTTCTTAAACAAACAACTTTTAATTGCGCTCAGGCGCAATCCGTACGAACGCACACGTTCGAAGAAACACTGCAGCGTGTCCAAGAGTGCTTGGGCAGACTTGGCATGCACGAGAATGTCGTCGATCCATAAGAGAAGACTAGCGTACAGCATGTCAACAAAGATCTTCTGCATCTGGTTCTGGAAATGCAGTGACGAATCAATACCACCCTGACACCCTTGTAGGCGAGTAGACAGTACCCTCGGATACGAAATTCATCAGTTCTTGGCTCGATTCATGCAGCAGGAACTGAAAAAATCCGTTCGGCAAGTCGAACGCCGAGAACCCATAAGCTCCAGCAAGAGACAGAGTTGCAGTTGTCAATGTTGGGTACAGCACCTGCTATAGGCACCGTTTGTCTGTTGACGGGCCGATAATCGATGGTCAAGCGAAACTCCATTGGGTTGCCCGGCTTGGCAACGGGAACAGCAGCACAAGCCCAGCCACTGTGATTATTTTTTCGGATGTACCCCAGATCTTCCAGGCGCTTAAGCTCACGCCGTAGGAATTCACGTTGCGCATGGGCATACTTGCATGATTTCGCCCTGAACGGGACAGCGTCAGGCTTCAGCGTAATCTTCAGCGGCTCAACCTTCGCAGGGGTCTTGACCAATATCAAGAGCAAAGACATCACTGTACTCGAGCACCGACTGGCGCAACTTACCAAACAGGTCGGGATCAAATCCCTCACGCTTGGCGTCGGCGAGCATTGCGTCTAGCTGATGTTGCACGATTCCATTGGTTGTAGTTTCCTCGATCTTGAAAGGGTCCTCGTCCGCCATCAGGTATCCACTTGTCAATTGCTCTAGCTGCCGATCCACGTCGATGCCGAGTGACTTCAGCGTGTCGTCACCTAGCAAAAACTCCACTCATTACCTAACATGGGACATGTGAGACACGCATCGTGCCAGCAGCCGTCTGTAGTTGCAAATGGACTTCGACCTCATGCGTGCCGGCCACTCGCCCTCCACCCGCCACCGTCACCATCATTGTCTCGGCCAACGGCTTCAGTTTGACATCACCGCCCATCCACTAGGGCTTTGGGGATGACGCTGCTATCGGACCCCGAGTCCGCGCAGTAGGGGGGCAGTCACCATCCCATTCACCAGCACTTCACCAATCTTAGCGCGCTGCTGGTTGTCAGCGCGCACCGCCTTCGAGCGCACCCGGGCCCCTTCGCGTTGAGCGCGCAGCTTCTCTAGGGCTCTGCGCCGGTCTTCCTCACTGGCAGATGGGCACTCACACAGCCAGTGAGCACCTCCGCAATGCAAGCAGCCATCCGTTGGAGCAGTGGAGCACCTGCTGCGTACGGCTTGTGGGTTGTCGTTCATCCTCAGCTTCTCGCGGGCACTGCCTTCGTGCTGCTCGCGGTTCTTGCGAGGAGTGGCGTCCTTGGCGTCCTTGACCGGGACTTTCTTGTCACCACTCCTTTCCGTTTTCTGCTTGTACGCCAAGCTCAAAACGTGGTACTTATGCTGGGTCCTTGCGCGTTCCTTGATGATACGAAACAGCTCGAAGTCGTTCTTCCTCGCTGAACGGCACTCATACTTGACATACCGTTGAACATCATCGCGCAACGCCTGCGCTTCCAGGTTGTCCAGAAGGATGTTGCAGCGGCGTTTCATGCGATCCTCGAACTGGGCGTCAGTTGGAAGCCCCACAGAGAGCAGCCGACCAAAACCATGCTGCTCAATCAGCTCGGAAAAGTCGCGATAGTACTTTAGGACTCGGGCATCGAAATCGACCTCTCGCAGGTCCATTTTCAGGTTCTTGCTAAAGAACCCATCCAGATCCGGGACGAACTCGTTCGTCACGTTCTGGGTGCGATCATAGATCAGCTCAACCAACTGATCCTCCGTTACATCCTCCACCGTCGATTGTAGCTCATACAGGCTCACAACCTTCAGCAGCTTCACGTCGAACGAATCCTTCACAGAGGCGAGCGCTCGGGCAAACGACTCACCACTATCTACGCAACGTTGGCGCACACGGGACTCATACTGGGTCCGTGCCTTGCGCCACTTGACGATTGCCGATTGGCTCCAGTCCTCGAGCTTCGGGGCCTTGATGAACTCGAACACGGGTTGTCCTACGGAAATGACGAAGTCGCCGTCGGCGTCGCGTTGAGTCGAGCCAGACATAGCGGTCTTGGCAATGCTAAAGTTAACTTTGTAGTCAGTACCGCTTTCAAAGCAAAAGTGACATTCGAACGTTAGCTGGAAACTAAAAACCTTCGCTGGAGCTTCCTGTTCTCCTGGCCAATGCTTCAGCCATTGCGCAAACAACGGTTTGTGCATTCGCGTGTCCGACGGCGGCAAACAATCGACGAGTCCGGTCCTGCCAGGGCGCTTGCACTCTTGTCCAAAGTACGAGATCGGCAGCCGATCATCGTTTACAACTACCGTCGCACACCAACGGGAAAGGCGATCACAATGGCGGTGGTTCCGGGTGGCCTAGCACCGTACCTTCAAGCAGGTGATGTGGGCATCTATAAATCCTTTAAAGATCACATTTCCACGAGTGGAAGCGCTCAGATCAAGTGAGTTACACACGCGCCAGAAATCCGCGACCCCCATCAATTGAGACGGTCGTGGTGTGGTTGACCACGGCCTGGTGGTGGGTTCCAGGTTGGCAAGTGCGTCTTCTCTGAAGACTCCGAGGACTGGTTCATTGCCAAATATGGCATGTATGGCCGATTCTGTTAAGTCTAGGATGCGCGGGCTGCTGACAATGGCACAGTCGTTGACAACGCCACCAGCGAACGTACGGATTAGCTGCTCGAGACTCTCGATGAAGTCTGGGTCGAATAGCAGCTTCGAGATGGTAACAATTAATTGGCATTGGTGGTTGAAATCGTGTTGACTTGAATGAAATATAACATGATCTTAATTGAACGCTTATCGTGTAATACGGTGTTATACTATAACCCCCTCCCTTGCACTGACGGGCGGTCTATAACAATAGACCGCCGTGTACTATTCAGTATTCTGCGTTACAAGTTACAGTATCAAAAAAAACGAAGGAACACCAGTATAGATTGTGTGGTTGGAGCTGGTCGAAGCGTCTTATCGGTGTTGTACGTGTTTCTGTAGCGTACAACGCGTCGTTGGTGCTGCATGTACATAAGATGACTTGGATGAGATGGCAGTGTGCCCCACGCAAAATGCTTCCAAAATAAAACTTTGGCTACTAGTACGATTCCAGCCAGGTAAGAAATGAAATAAGATTGCATTTTTCATGACCAGGGAAATTCGTTCCCTCTTTTACTGACGGGTGGGATATCAAAATTTCTAACCTGGATCAAGTGAGTGCAATATTGAAAGACTCGAGGAGTATGGACAAAATCAACAAGTCGATGAAAGATTTGCCAACGACATGGCCATTGGCACTATGTAGGGACCTTGAAACAGGAGGTAGCAGTGTGGAGGAGCTTGGCTCCTTTCGCATGTTCAGCCGGATTCTCACAGCAAATGCTGACATGGCTGATGCACCTTTCTGCCGGCGCAGGGTAGCGCCAAAACTGCCACTGGGGAAAACTGGAAAGCAGAACCTCGACGGCAAGACTCAATGGGGATCTTCCGCCTGCTGAGCGACTTCGAACTACTGACAATGTCAACCTGCCCGTTCCTCTTCGAGGTGAAAGCATGGGTGAGCTATCTTGTTGGTGAGCGAAGCAGCCTCGGTCGTCTTTTGTCAGATCCTACACTCCTCGCCCTTTCACGACTTCTCGGTCAGCGGTTACTGGCAAAGTTTACTTAAAAGGTCCCGAGTTTCAAGCTGTTAGGCTGATCAAGAACTACGTAAGAGCGCCATAGGACCAACTGTCATTCATCATCTTGGAGTCCCTGTTGGGTCGAAACGAACTAAATTGGCGGTGATGCTGGATGTTGGTGTGGTGATGCAGAACACACAAATATCGTCAAATGTGGATCTCCAGTACAAACCACAACAATCGCCGAGTTAGGTCGGCGCTTGTTGGCCTGCGCAGGGGTTGTCCCCTCGCGGTTCGGCCCAACCGGGACAGCGGGTGTCTCGCCTCTCGCGGACACCTGCCAACCAAGGTCCACTCTTCCTGAGATCCGCCGAGCTAACGGACTCCGTTCACAAACTCCTGTGCCCTCCACCAAAGGATGGACGGCGGCGCGCTAGCGCTTTTACAGGCCGCCGGGGCAGAAGCAACCCGACTTGAAGAGTAACGGCACCCGGGCTGTCCGGCGTACCGGCTCGCTGAGCTAGCGAGACTTTTCCTTCGCACTTAGCGAGCACCCAACGCCCAATCCCGGGCCGACCTAATCTCTTGGCGCTGCCAGTCGAGTACCCTACAAGCTATGCCTCTCGGGTACCGACGGCAGGCATAATCCGACCCCGTGCAGGGACTTGCCGGAAAGTGTGCACGTGTTGTGGGCCTAGAAAATTCTGCTCTGTTTGTTCTTAAGTCTCCTGGGCGCCCTGAAAGGGCGCCTCTACTATTTCTAAGGTCCTATACAAATATCAAGTGAAACGGAGTGGTTTCGGATCTCAACCGACCCTTCACCCTCGCTACAACGCCTCGAACTCGGCGGAGCCGGATAAGTTGTCCGGATAACCCGGTGAGCTCGACGGGGAGGTCTCGCCGACTCAGCTGAGCGCTGCTGGGGTCGCCGGGCTCACGCTTGGTCCCCTTGTGCGGTTTCCGGCTATGCCTCGCGTCGTCTGGGCGGCCGGCGGCTCTGTTTAGCCGAGCTCAAGGCTTGGAAACTGCCTTGAACTCAGCTGAGCGTCTCCTAGCGCCCCCGCACTTGGCCCGTCGTACGTGCGTCATCTCCTTGCGTGACGCCACCCGTCCTTGCTCTCCGGTGCTCTTGATTCCCAGTCAGTCGGCCGCAGAGCGCTCGTGAAGCCTGCGAGCTCGGCGGGCTGGCACAGTATACCATCCAGCCGAGTAGTACCGTCGGTGCTGCTTTCCTGGCCGTCTTGGTACCTTGTTCCGCCTTGACTTCGAGCGCTCCACGAAATCTGGTGTTCCCTACACCACAACTGCCCCGGTCACGTTCCGAGCCGAGGTAGTGAGGGACTTGATCATCACTCAGGGTCAACCATTCTCTTCGGCTCCAAACCCAACGGCCTCGTCATTCTTCCATCGTCATGCCGAGTCACGACGAGCCCCCTCGGTAAGTTTCTTCCTCATTTAGTACTTGGCGGCTCTCAGGTACTGACCAGCTTGCTCCCTCTTTCTCCAGGCTTCATCACTATGTGAGATTGGGTTTTGACTGCGGAGTGGAGCCACCGGACCGAGGTCTAACGGCGTCGAGAGTTTGAGAGGAGACGACCGAGGTCTCCTATTGGCTACTCACATTCACCGCGTCAGAGTGACAGAAAGCTAGTTAGTGACTGCGAGGCTCGGCGGGCCCTAATAAATTCTCGCCGAGCTCTCCAGATAGTCATAGTGGATACACCTTTTGCCTCCTATTAAGAATCCGGACTTAAGACGAATGCTCGTCCGGTTGTAGGATCAGACCGAAGGCTCGGTCTATATTAGATATTTGTATAGACATTAGGGATTAGTTATAGTCGAGGCCTCACCGCCTCTAACTATTAAATCAGAGCAGAATATTCCCCCCAAGCCATCAGGGTCAAGTCCGTCTACGGTAAATCTAGCTAGCTTCGCTGTAGGGTCAGGATACGCTCGGCCGACGCGGGGTATGTCTGCCGGTGAGCTTAAGGTACATTGACCGAGAGTTCGCCCTGGTAAGGCCAAGAATGGATAGTGGCCGAGTGTTGGGAGGTAGAGAGTCCTCCCTGTAAGTGTGTACGTTAACCTGGGTGCGTGGCGTGGCCCCCCAGTGTATTTGACTCTTTGGCCGAGGTTTCACCTCGGCGCCCCTGTCAAAGGCCTTGACCGGCCCGGTACCCTTCCTTTCTGAGGGACCACAGTGGGTTTAGCGCGAAAGCGTTTATATTTACGCACCCCAGCCGTTGCTCGTGGCTGGCGATGCCTGTGTGTGGGCTCTACCTACCTGACCGATACTTCAACACAAGGCATATTTCCAGCCCGGTGTAAGGGATCGGACCTGGTCTTCAGATTTAATCCCAACAATCTTCGCCGACCTTTCGAGGGAAGCGTGTGTTGTTGGTAGGACTCGTCCCATTTGTCGAGGCTGAGGGACGAGGACTAGTAAAATCGTGAATTCCTACACGACAACTGGTGCCGCGACCCGGGACTGGTGTGACCGAGTGTTTGTTGTTACGGTCTGTGTAGGTATTGCCCCTTAACGAGCATTGAGGAGAGAAGGAAGAAGAAGAGAGAAGAGAACAAGAACAAGAGGAACAAGATGGCGAACGGATCCAAGTCAGCGGTACCAGCAACGCCGGCAAAGGCGACGCGCGGACCCACCGAATACTCGTCAACCGTCGCTAGCGACTTGACGTCTCGGTTGTCGGTGATCACCGAACGGTCGGTCAGCTTCGAAGAGTCGGTGGATGAAGACACAAAAGATGAAATGATGGACTATGATGACCTGGAAGAGAAGTCATCTGCAGCGATGCAGAAGACGGACGACCAGGAAGACGCGATGTTGTCCGCGGGACACAGCGGGGTTCCCCGCTCGCTCTCGCGAAACCTCGTCGAAGAATTTGATGAAGTGGCGGAGCCGGACCACGCCTACGACGACTATGAGGACGGCACCGAGGGCTCGAAAGCCCTGGTGCAGGTTACTAAGGGTCCTCAAGTTGTCCAAGGCAACCGACCGCCGATGAATGGCAGCACTCCAGCTGCAAACAAGGTGCTTGGACGAGTGTTCAAGCAGATGATGGAAGAAAGCGAGTGGATGCAGCAATTCTCGCCCAAGTCAATCCGACAAGCCATTTGGGTGGAGTTGAAGGGCGAGCTGGCCTGGCCAGTAAACTCTATCAATACCACTCAGGTGGCCGAGGACACGGTCTCGCTCATTCGGGCTATGGGGTGTGAGCCGCAAACTCACCCCTCGGATGCTGCAATCCGTGACTGGCCCCCTGCCATAGCGGGCCGTGAGCTCCAGAAGTGGAAGCGCAAGCTCCGTCTGAGCTTTGGCACCACAGACATCGGCCTGGCTGGCCAAACCAAGGCCTCGGCGGAGCAGGAGGAGGACGACCCGTCGAAAGTCCCACTCCCACAGACGCATCAGAAGAAACCAGAGAGTTCGGCCAGACGGCAGACTACTGATGGTGTGTTTTCGGTCCGTACCGAGGGTACGCCGTACTTCCAAGGTTCGCACATGGTGACTCCGCGGTCGACAAGCGGCGCGGAACGCATTTCGCGCACCGAGGGGTCGAAGCCCACTCGCAGTACACAACGCGGGAAAACAAACTGACGGTTCGCCCCTCGGTCGGCCTCCTCTGACGAGGATGATGATGATGATGTCGTGTAGGAACACGCGCTAAATTATATATGGCACACTTTCCCCACCAACAACACCCACCGAGTCACCGAAGACTCAATGGGCTTGTTAGGGTTAGAACCTGAAGGCCCAGGAACTTTCCCTTGCACCGGGTTGATGTTTCCCCTGTGTACCGAGCTTCCGCTAGTCGACCGACGGAAGACTCAGCGTCACTAGCCACGAGCAAAGGCTAGCACGCTCTCACACACAAAATATACCTCGCAGGCCCTCAGAAGGAAGGGTCCCGGCCTTTTACGGCGTGATACGAGGGTGCCGGAGCTATACTCCGGCGGGAAGAAATAAATGGAGTGCGCTCTCGCTCCTCCAGTTCCTGGCGACGACTCGTCGCTACCAATACACCGGCCACTAACTCTTGGCCCTGCCAGGGATGAACACACGCTACACTAGTAGATGTGCCCACCGACAGTCATAATCCTACCTACCAGGTTTACCTTGAGCTGCAGGTCGTTCACTGCAGGCACCGGTGTCGCCCTTGCGTGGTTGGGAGGAAAAGCTGTTCTGTTATTGTTGCCCGAAGGCTTATCTTGTCTTCTCTTAAGTTTCCTATCGATCAATACAAATATCAAGTATAAACGCGTCCGTTTTGGACCGCCAGTTGTAACTCACGACTCTTCGGCGCTTTCTCTGCGACGTGGCGGCGTTACCGACGACTCAAACGGCCGTTGAAACGCCACCGACGACTCGGGACAGGCGCCGATGACTCATAAGTTCGGATCTTGCCAGTAGGTTCGCCCCGCACTTAACGAGCTGCAACCGCCCGCGCTTGACTTGGGACCGTCGACGAGTCATCGTCACCGGCCTATTTAGGCCAATCAGCGATCAGGGAGTTTAGTCCAATGACTGGAGATGGGTTGTGACTTGCCAGTTAGCGCCGGCGCCTCGAGTCTTCTTCGCCCCTCGTCCCGCCTTTGGGTTTTGGCCTTGGCTTCATTTCCCGATACCACAACTGCCCCCACCGCGACTCGAGCCGCGTGCTGGTGAGCGTCGGGGTGCTCCTGTGCCATGGTTGGTTCTTCGCGCGCTGCCCAGTCCGCCGTGAACTCGGCCCTCAGGGCTCTCGGTGTATCTCGGTCTTCGCTCCAGGTAAGCCGTCTTCTCCTTGTTCTCTTGCCGTCTTCACTCCTAACCCGGATCTTCGTATCTTGGTCAGTCTTCGCCAGGTCGAGGAAGCTCGCTTGGTGCTGGTGGTTCGCCTGCTGCTCCTGCTCCCTCGCAGTCGGCGGTGTCTGAGGATGAGAGCGCTGCTGAGTCGACGGCCAGTTCGGCCACGGTGAGTTTCCTGGCGTCTTCACGCTTTCTTGTTAGCTTCACGTGGGATGCTGATGCCTGGCGGCTTGTGCGTCTGCTTCCCAGGTTGTCTTGTCATCTCCGGAGTTGGGCTCACTCGCTGTTGGCGATGCGCCGAGCCAAGCTTCGCTGGACGCTTCCGCTGAGTCGTCCGCGTCTCTGGCTACCTCTCCGGCTCTTCCTTCGGTACGTCTCGTTGACTGGCACCTTGATCTTGAGCTGCTCTCGCTTACCTTCACAGTTATTGCCTTCGTTTCTTGTCACTCAGGATACTTCCCTGGTTGATGTGCCTGTTGGTAGTGCTGCCGGCGACTCAGTTTCGATCCAGTCGTCGGAGCTAGCTGCTCGGTGCTCTACTTTGAGCGCTGAGGCCAGTCGTTCCACCACCGACGACTCGCTGATCACGGTGTCGCGTGAGGCCCTTGAGCAAATCGTCATGGAAGCCAGTGCTGAGGCGTCGGAGCGCGTGATCGCGGTGTTGGGTCCTCGGTTGGATCTCATCGGTCGTCTCAATGTCACTCTGCACCAGGGTCCCAATATTCGTGGGGACCGCCACGTGGGCTCTCGCTTGGCCGCTGCTCGCTCGCTGGAAGACGTGGTGGCGGCGGCTC
The DNA here is from genome assembly GCF_018691715.1 of Phytophthora cinnamomi. NCBI lineage: Eukaryota > Oomycota > Peronosporomycetes > Peronosporales > Peronosporaceae > Phytophthora > Phytophthora cinnamomi. The sequence continues at coordinate 143,571 of NW_027150937.1, forward strand.
AGCCCAACATGGGGGTCCATGATGACGTCAATCTGGATTTGGCCGTGATGCGAGGTCAGTTGCACTCCGCTGAAGCTGCGCGTGCTGCCGCCGAAAACTCGGCGATGAAGGAGTCGTTCAAGCACGAGAACACCATGGTGTTCCTCAAGCAAGCGCGTGCGGAACTCGAGCACTCCAAGAAAGAGGTCAAGCGTCTGCGGGTCCTGGAGGCTCACTACCTCCAGGAGATGGAGGGTCTTCGTGGAGCCGTGGATGCGCACACCGAGACGGCCGCCCGCTTGGAGAACCGCGTTAGAGTTGCTGACGACGAGTGCAAGCGCATGGCTCTACAGCTCACTCGCGAGCAGACGGTGTTCAAGGCTGCTGTGGCGTCGTCGACTGCACAGAGCAAGCGTCTTCACGATCTTCTGGCTCGCTTGGATGCCGGCGATGACTCGTCGTCGACTCGCCTCCAGCGCCGAAATGAAGACCTTCAAGAGCAGGTGAAGCGGCTCACGCGCGCCAACAGGACTCTTCGGGCGCATGTCAAGTTTGAAGACATGGATCCAGACGTCCTCGTGCTGATCTCTGAAGGTTCGTACCGGTCGTCGTGTTGCTGGATGTGCTGGCTTGTGTTCTGATTCTGCCGATGACTCATGTTTTACAGGTTTGTCGACTGGCGAGTTGAACTGGGACCTGCTGGACATTAGCCACGAGACTCGGCGGGTCCTCAAGGACATGCTGGCCAATGCGGATCCGTCTCGAACCGAGGATGCCATTGCCGTTGACTTGGCCCGTGCTGCTTTCCTGGAATCGGACTCTCATGTTGAGTTGTCGTCGGAGGAGCGGTCGGCTGAGGCGAACAAGACAACGCCGGGAACTCGTGCTGCCGATATCGAAGCGGACCGGGCTGTGCGCGCTACGCAGATTGGTTGCTCACGCAAGCGTTCCTCGCAAAGGGAAGCCGGTTCTCATCATGTTCGTCGTCGGTCAAGCTCTGTTTCTCGTCCGGCGTCGCAAAAGCGGGTTCGTTCCTCGTCACTCCGTCGCAGTCCGTCCGCCAGTCGCCCGGGCAAGAGACCTCGCTGCCCCGCCGAAGACTCAGCTTCCGCTGTCCGTGGCTCTCGTACGTCTTCTTCCCGTCGAGGTGGTAGCCGTGAGTCTTCGGTGACAGCTCCTGGTGGTTCTCGGGCTCCTTCTCAAGATGGTGAGCGCTTGGAATTGGAGGTGGAGGTTGTCGAGTCTTCCGGAAGTGTTCCTGCGGCCGCAGAGTCTCCGCCCGTGTTGGCAGTGCAAGCCCCGGGTGCTTCCAGGGTTTCGTCGTCCAAGGGCAAGTCGAGGCGGAAACCCCAGGGGCGATGGGCTCGTTCTCAGCGATCTACTGGTTCGCCCGCTCGTGCCGCCTTCTCCGGGGTCGCTGCCAAGTCTTCGTCGGACAGCTCACCCGTTGTTCCTTCCCGCAAGCCGTCTTGTGTGGTGGAGTCATCGGATGAAGATGCTGTTTCGTCGAGCACTATTTCTCCTCCTTCCGAGCAAGTTCACGTTGATTCTGGCGCTTCTCTCGAGTGGTTTCCGGACACTGGTTCGGAGGCGGAGAATTTGGTCGTTGGATCAGTGATTGAGTTATCGGTGGGCGTCCCTCAATCCTCTTCTCTCTCGGAGCTCCCAGGTTCTGAGTCGTCGGGAGCTATCTCAGGTGCTGGTGTGGAGCCTAAGAAAACACCTCCTGTCCCCCCGAAGACTCACACGAGTCACCGTCGACAACCCCGTCGTTCTTCCGTCCCACGCCAGTCTGCGTCTTCCGGAAGCAGCCGAGTCGTCGCCACTTCGTCGTCCACCCCTGGGTCAGATTCCAGCCCCGGCGTCATCCGATGGTGCCGTCGCCGGCGCGGGGTCAGTTACCCTCGTCCGATTTTCCAAGCAAGTGGCTAAGTGGGCTGTGCCGTACATCGAGCCGCCTTTTACGCGTCCTGGGGCTCTCAAGTGCTGGACCCAGATGCTAAATGCTCGGTTGCCTGCACCGGTGCCCCGGGATCTCCGAATTATTTCCAGTCCCGAAGGCATCGCGGCATTCGCGGACTACAAAAACCCTGATCATCCGTGGCAGAACTTTCGCCGGCGACTCCCGTCTCAAGCGTGTCTTTTGACACTTCAGAGTTTGATCCCGACTCCAAGGTATCCCAGTTGGCTTCGCCGATGACTCGAGTGATGGGGTACTGGAGCAATTTTCGTGGGAGCGGCGACTCGGACAACGTCGACCTTGGCTTCTCGCTTTGGGAACGTGATCACTGGATCCTTCCGAAGGCAGTGGAGACTACGTTCTCCGCAGTTGCCGCTGACTTGGACATGATGGACTGGACTGCCGCGCGGAAGACTCGGACGAGGAAGGACTTGGATACTTTGAAAGCCGCCTGGTCGAGGTACGTGGTCGAGCGCAACAAACGCAGTGACCGTCTCCGCGCCAAGGTGGTCCCCTACATCTGGAAGTGGGGCAGCAGCCAGGATCCTAGTTTCTCGGAGGTGAAGCCCGAGTTCATGCTTGAGCCGACCATGCCTGGGTATTCTCTGGAGTACTTGCCTTGGGAGCCCAAGACTGCCGACTGGTTGAGCGAGGTCGCTGCCCTGGATGCTGCGGAGCCTTGGCGGAACGGCTGGATCGATGTGCCGGAGCAGCACCCCTACAACACCACGTTCGTCCCATGCAACCCGTCGGCTCCGCTCTTTGTCCCGGCTGGTTCTTCGCGCGTCGATGTTGGTCGTCGAGTTGTTCCAAGTTCGTCGCTGCAGCCGGGTGAATTGAGCTCAGAATGGGTGGCCGAGTTTGGTGGTGCTCGCGTTCCTGCTGCGTCTGAGTCTTCGCCGACTGCTGCGTCTGTTCCGGGAGGACCAGTTCTGGATGCTGCTGGTGGTTCCGATGACTCGAGCTTGCTTGGTGTCTTGGCTCGGGCAGCCGTTGCCTCCGATCCTGATTGAGTTGAAGTCGGGTTCAAGCGAGTCGTCGGCAGCGTCTTCTATCCATTTGGTTTTCGTTTCCAATTCCGCTTCTGAGTTGCCGTTGAGTTTGGCTGTCCATCTTGGTAGCGTTTAATTTTCAAATGCAAAAAAGTAGTACTGCAGTAGCTGTTTTCGTCTGTGGTCTTGGGCTGCGTTGCCCCAAGTACAGGTCGTCATGGCGGTGATTCATAGCCACCTAGTCTTCGTCGGCAACTTGAACCATCTGCAGGCGCTGTTCACTTCGTTTTCGCCGCAGGTAATCATAGAGGAGCCCTCCGCAAGAAAGGTTAGCGGCTGGCTCCCACGTCGGCTCATCGTAGCCGACCCATTTGACTCTAAACTCGCGCACTGCTCTTTCAGTTCCCGTGGACAACGGCACACGGTCGTCGAGGATGGCTTCTACTTCATACTCTCCTGCCACGTGGTCTGGCTCCCAACTATCTTCAGGGAGCAGTTCTTCGTCAAAGTCTAGTCGCGTGTCGTCGACGAGTCCGGGCGCGAGGCGAGTCTTCGGTCGATCTCCAAACTCATCAACCAGCTTTAGTCGGGATATATGGACGACTGGGTAAAATCGGTATCCACTGCGGTCCGGTAACTCGAGTTCAAAGGCGTAGTCTTCGATCTTCTTTTTTATCCGGAAGGGTCCATGCCAACGGTGTGCCAGTTTCTTGGTAAGGCCGGGCTTGACTTTCTCCATGTACAACCAGACCCTGCTGCCGACATCGAACGGGACCGGTAGCATTGATTTTCGGCCTGCAATCGGCTCATTTCCGCCAGTCTTCGGTGGACCCACCCTGTCCCGAGAGACATGTCCCCCCTGTCCCACAAACGGTTGGTGCGGGGCACCCGCCGACGACTCGCGAGTCGTCGGTGGCACATGCGTACTTGGTTTGAGCGACAGGTGATTTGGGACGGGGTGTCTTGTCCCGTAGACGGTTGGTCTTGTGCCGCCGCCGACGACTCGTGATCCCGAGTCTTCGCCAGTATTGTCTTCTCTTTCCTACTGAGTTTGGCGTTGTGTTCCCGGGCTCTGCGAGTCTTCTCGGTGGCCTGGTATTCCTTGGCCATTTCCATAGCAATCTGCTGTTGTCTGTTGACTTCGCGGCGCCACGCCAGTGCGTCTGACTGCTTCGGCGTGCCGTGTCGGAGCGAGGATGACATGGCTTTCAGCGTTGACTGGGCATCCCACCCGTGCACCAAGTAGAATGGTGTTTCCTTCCGAGTCGTGTCTTGTGAGTTGTTGATGGCGAAGACTAAGCGCTCCACGATTTCATCCCAGTCTTGTTGGAGCGGGTCTTCGGCGTATACCTTGACGGATTGCATTACAGTCTTGACTGACCGTTCTTGCTGTCCGTTGGCTTGCGGCCGGTAACTCAGCGTTGCTCGTGACCTTGACTGCATCATTTCTGCAAACGCTTGGAACACTTCGCTCATGAACCGTGGGTCGCGGTCATGACGGATAAGTGATGGCGCACCGAATCGTCGGTATATGCATTCTTCGAATGCTTGTGCCACCTTGAGTGCGCTCGTATCCGCCATGGCTTTCGCAATGATGAAACCCGTAAAGGAACATTGGAAGAGTAGCAAGGCTGTGTTGCCCCTCCGAGTCTTCGGCAGTGGTATCACAAAATCCATAGACACTAACTGGAAAGGTCGTTCCGCCAGCACGTTGCCAGGAGAGTATCCCTTCAGTTGGGGGCGGATCTTGCTGGTGCTGCAATCGGGGCACGATCTCACGTGCTTCTCCACATCGGTGTAGAGTCCCAACCAGTAGTAATCTCGCTTGACTCGCTGGTAGGTTCTCACCACACCCTGATGGCCGCCTTCCAGCGAGTCATGGCAATTCTGGAGCACTTCTTGAATCATCGTGGTGGGTACCACCAGACGCAACGAGATCTCCTCTTGCGACTCAGCTTCATGCCGACGACTCGTTCCCATGTAGTGTAGCAAATTGTCTTCCGACAATACGAACTTATCTGCGATTTTCCATGCATCTCTGGCGGCTCGGTATCCAAGTTTCTCCACCTCTCCGCGTAACAGGGTCTTCAGGTTAGCCCATCGCAATTCTTCGTCCTGAGCGGCAGCTATTCGTCGTCGTCTTTCTTCTTGGACTTCCACAGGATCAATGTCTTGTGCGTTAGGAGCTGCTGGTGGAGCTTGGGTCGTTTCCGGGGTTGAATTTCAGGAGGTTTCCGGTTAGGTCGAGTCTTCGGCGGTGACTTCGGCTTATCGTGTGTGAATCGGACATGTTTTTTCTTGCTCTTGGTCTGCGCCCGAGTCATCGCCAGTAGCATTCCAGGTTCTGGACGTACGAAATCAGCAAATGTCTTGCGTTTCACGGTCGAGACGCCGCTCAGAGTTTGAAGAGAGCCTCCTGGAACCAGGTTTTGTGCTTCTGATCCTTGCGGCGGCGACTCGTAGATCACTTCTTGTATCCGATTGAGTCCGGCCAACTCTGCTTTCCGGGTCTCACTCAGAATGACCTTGGAAACTTTTGACTCCAAGGCTTCTGTTGCCAACGAGTCCGCGGCAGCATTGTATCCGCGTACCACGTGCAGGTATTTGACTGACCGCAACCGTGCTGTGATCTCCTTGTGATGATTCAGCTGTGCCATCAGTGATTCCTTCCGGCAAGCTATCACCCCTAGGGATTGCTGGATCGCGAGTCTCGAGTCTCCCACGATCACTAAGTCTTCGGCGCCGTGTTCGATCGCGGCGAGAACGCCGTTGTTCATGCCGGTGTACTCGGCGATATTGACCGTGGTTTTCTCGAGGTAAGCGTTCGCTGCAATAACTATTTTCCACTCCGGAAGGCTCCACACGATCCATGAGCAACTGCCGTAACCACCGTACTTCTCAGTCTTCGCTGACCCATCGAAAGAGACCACGAAGCCTGTATGAGTCGTCGGTAGGCGTGCATAGAGCAAGTTTGGGTCCATGCGAGTCGTCGGTGAGCCTTTAGTCGGTGGGGCAACCAGGTCTAATGAGTCATCGAGGTCCACGAAGTTGGTCACCGTCGACTGGAGCAGCTGGGTGAAGGCACAGTCCTTCTCCTTGACTCGTTGGACGATCAGGTGCCACGGGGAGAGCAATACCGCGAATTGTACAGCTCTCCCAAAGAGTGACTTTGACTTGGTAATCCACTCCAAGGTGGAGAAGCGAGTGTAAACTCGTATTGTCCGTCCCGCCAACTGAGTGTAGCAAGTCTTCAGCAGTAGCAACAGTGCTAGCACCTCTTTTCCGCCGCATGATAGTTCATCTCGGCCTCCTTCAATACACGTCCGCAGAAGCGGACAGGGTGCAACTTGTCATCATGCAGCTGTAGCAGCGTGGAGCTTAATGCCCACTCGTTTGCGAACAGCATGATGTGCACGTCCTGGTGCGGTCGAAGTGGCGGAGTATCGGCGCTGCCGTAACCTTGTCTTGGAGAGCTTGGAAACTCCGGCGGGCAACTGTGCGGTCACCCTCCGGCGCGAAATCGTCTTCCTTCAGCTGGTACAGCGCCGCGCCGTAGACAGCGAAGTCTTGGATGAAGCGGCTGTAATAATTCAGCGCACCTAGGAAAGACTGCATTCCCTTCTTCGTTCGTGGGAAAGACAGCTTAGTGATCGCGTCCAGCTTCTTCGGATCGGGCCGAATGCCGTCTTTTGACACTTCATGGGACAGAAAGTCAACGCGTCCTTGCACGAAAGTACTCTTGGTAAAGCTGACGCTGATCCGGCACTCTTCAAAACGACTGAGGAGCCGATCCAGCGTCGCCAAACAACTGTCGAAGTCTTCGCCACCGAAACAGATATCGTCCACGAAGGATCGCCGGTCGAACACAGGTACCAGCGACGACTCGTCGGCTTCGTTGGTCGTAAACATATCGGCTTCGGGGCTGTTAATGAGTCGAGTAATGGGTTCAGCTGTCTTCGAGTCATCGCGGGCAGCTGCAAACTTGGTTCGAGTCGTCGCTGTAGTGCCTGGTAGGCGAGGCGACGACTCGAGTCGCCGGCAGTGTTCTGCCGAGTCTTCGGCGGCCTTCATTTTTGCTGCAAAGGCGTTCCAGCCGCCCTTAGGTTGCACAAATCCCCACAATGCGTTGTCTATCATCCGTTGGTAGATCATCGGCGCGTTCTTGAGGCCGAAAGGCATTCGTAGCCACTCGAAATGCCCCAGAGGACACACAAATGCCAAAATCTTGCGCGCACGTAGAGTCATCAGGATGGCCCAGAATCCGCTGGCCGCGTCGAGCGAGCAGAACCAAAGATAAGTCTCCAAGTCTGTGAGCAAGTCGTCGACGAGCGGCATGGCGTAATCCAGGATTGCCGTTACCGCGTTGACCATCTTGTAGTCGATGCAGAGGCGGATGTCTTGGCCATTCTTCTTGAGGACAATGACGATTGGCGAGGCCCACGGGCTGTCCGAGAACGCGATGAGCCCTGCCTTGAGCAGTCCTTTGAGGAGTTCGTACAATTTCTTGAGATGCTTGAATGGGATCCGTCGGGCCCGCTGTTTGATCGGCGCATGCCCCTGCACATCTATGTCGCAGACAACGCCATATGCCGGCGGTGGGAGTGCATTCCCGCTTGCAATCATGATACTTTCATGGCGTCGGAGTACTTCGATCAGGCTCCCTTGTTGGTCTGCCGACAACTCGGGATTCTTGACGTTCGCCGCCGAGTAGTTGAGTGTAGTCGGCTCTGGCTCCGATAAATCGGGGAGGAACGCTAATTCATGCGCGTAGTCTTCCAGTTCGATGTCCGCTGCCGGGTGTCCCGCCGTCTCGTCGTTACTGTCGACGGTACCTTCCGTGACCAGTACACGCATTACTGCTATGAACGTCTGGTCGAGTGTCGTTGAGATGTCTCCGGCTTCTCGGCTGGTGCAGTCTGAGTCATCGGTGGATGCCTCTTCGGACTGCACTCTAGTCCTCGGTCTTCGTCGCGGCGCACCGTCGACTCAGCAGTCTCCAGTCCTGATCCAGCTGCTTCTGGAGTCATGGCTTCATCGTTAGTCGTCGTCACCCCCATCGAGTTGCCGGCAGTAGCGTCGAGTCGTCGGTGATGTTCTTCCGCTATCCATTCTGAGTCATCCGTCACCGACGAGTCGTCGGCACTGTCACGTTCATTGTTGACGGGTGGTTTCTCGGCCGAGTCTTTGTCCGGTCGCTGCAAGATACCTTTGGGTGTCGGGTAACGCACTTGTTCCACCGCTGGAGGCTGCTTGGCCAACCATTGTTGGTAGAGTTCAGCTTCCCACTTGAGTAGTGTCTTGTCTCGTGCGGCAGCGTATGCGAGTACCTGCCACTCCTTGTACTTTGCGGATTCTAGCCGCACGTAGCCTTCAGTCTTCGGCAGCGACCCAATTGGAACCCAGACTATCACCGGGAAGTGTACCGGACAACTCGCCAGTCTATCCGTGGCGTTGGTAAGTCGAATCCTGACCGGACGTCCCTTGTAGAACCTGGTGACAGTTGGGATGAACGTCTCAGTTCGGCGGATCCACGGCACGTGAGTCGTCGGCTCGGGTTGTCGCCGTTGTAGTTTGAACTCGTCCCATTCATGGCCCGGTATTTGCATTGGTTTCGTCGGACCGTACGCGACGTGGCTTCCTTCGGCCTCGTCCATCATGTTTTGAGTCTTGATCAGCGGGATCATTACCTCGTCGGGGAGCTTGGCCGTTGCGTTTAGGAGGTCCAGTCGGATACCGGCCGGGATCATAAAATCGGTGCCAAGCACCACTTCTACCCCGGCGCAGTGATCCATTATCCAGACTTCAAAAACATAAACGCGCTCCCATCCAAGGGTGACTTTCACCTTCGCTCGGCGAGTCGTCATCATCTTGCCCTTGGTGATCCCTTGTACATCCATGCAACGTCCATGCCCCACTACTTCGCGGAGTTTCAGTCGCTTGGCAAGTTTTTCCGAGATGACACTGACGTTTGCCCCGGTGTCCAGCAATATCCTCGTGCGCGAGTCGTTCACGGCTCCGTTCACCAGTGTCCGCATCCTTACACGCTTGTCAAATTTCTGCGCCGACCACCATCCCATCCGTTCTCCAGCTAAGAGTCGCACTTCTGGAACGAGTCGTCGGCGCGAGTCTTCCTGTATTGCGCTTGTCAGCCAGTCTTCGGCGGTATCTCCCACCTCTTCGTTGTCGTCTTCTTCACACCATACACCTCCACCGAGGCAATCGCCTCTCTCCTTTTCCAATTCCGTCGTTTTCATGTCGTTGTTTTGCTCAGTCTTCGTCCATTCGCACTCGCCCACAAATGCAAAGATGCACTCGGCTTCAATTGCGGGCTCGGCTAACTGTGGCAGCCCGATTGGGACCAACCCAGTCGTAGTTGGCGGGCTGCCTAGTTTAAATGGTCCGAAAACAGGAGTTCTTGGAGCTCGGGTGTGAGGTCTTTCTTGTCCACCTTGGACTTGATGATCTTGGTGATTTCTTGGAACACTTCACATTTTCCTGAGTCGTGTACTTGTTTGCACAGCTTGCACCGACGTCGGCAGTAGTGCGCCGAGTGATAGAGACCCCCGCAGGCCGCGCACGGTCCATACTGGCGAGGTCTCTCGTCGCGGTGACTGCGGTTCTGGAGCCGATTGTCCCGGCCTTGGCTGCGCCCCGCTGAGTCACCCCAGGGTTGTCGGTTGGCGGACCGGGCGTACGTGCCTTCGGCGGCAACTCGTCGTTCGTTGTCATTGGCTGCCGCAAGGTAGTGGTCGCTTTCGTCTGACGAATAGCTATCACCCCAGTCTTCGCCGAAACGTTGTGAGTCGTCGCTGCCGTGTTCACTTCCATCTTCGCTGTTGCTGTCGCCATCATATCTGTGGCGTTGTTGCTGCAGCTCGCTCCGCGTGTCTCGCGTGTCCCGTCCATGAAGTTCGGCGACGATGTCAGCGACAGATGCTTCAGCTAGGCTCACGCGAGGCATATTGCGTGAATCGTCGTGACGACGCTCATAATCTCGTTCGCGTCGGTCGCGACGGTTGTAAGCATCCCGCGAGTCGTCGCGGCGGCGGTCATCACGTCGGCGAGCGTCCTCCGAGCGCTCGTGGCGGCGCAAGTCATCGCGACGTCTGTCATCACGTCGTCGGGAGGCATCCCGAGCTCGAGGGTGAGGCAGCGACGACTCGCGGGACGAACTACGCTCGTCAATCTTCAGTATTTCTTGGATCATCTCTTCCAACTCATGTATGTCTGAGATGCGCAGGTGGCACAGGCGCCGTTCGAGTCCTCGGTCGCCGCAAGTCTCGAGGAACCGCTTGACGTGGTCGCGTGCCTTGCGGCCGTTGCTCTCAAACCGAATTCCGGCGTTCCTGGCATAGCCATGAGCCGGTTTAGGTAGTCGCAAACATGTTCCTTGTCTTCGCGCTTGGCTGAGTAGTAGCGAGTCTCCGCTGACTGGCTGAACTGGGAGCAATAGTACTTGATGAAAGCTTCGCTTAAGAGGCTCCACGTTCGCTTGGTCTTCTTGGGTAGTTGTCGGTACCAATGTAGAGCGCCGTCCCGAAGACTCAGCTCGAAAGGCATGCACCAATCGTTGGGCGATGCTCGTGTTCCTTTCATCTCGTAGACAAAGGCGCGAAGCCATTGCATCGAGTTCTCGCTCTTGTTTCTGGTGCCCGAAAACGCCTTGATCTGCCCCAGTGGGCGATGCGTTGCCACCTCGATCCTCGGAGTCGCGTTAAGCAACTCGGATTCGGTCACCTCACGGATTTGGCGCAGGTACTCGCCCATCTGCGCTCCTCCATCGCCGGTAAAGTCCGCTTCTTCGTCCGACGAGTCGTCGGTGGGCCCGCTGCGGAGGTTCGTGCTCCGTCTTGAGTTGCTTTTCATGCCCCTGGCCGATTTTGAGTCATCGGTGGTGCGTCCAGCGCGGTCTGAGTAGCCCGTAGTTGGTGGAGTCACCATGTGGGAGTCTTGAAAGTACGGGGATCGCTCTCCTGACGTGCTAAACACCCCTCTGATGGGTTTTCGGCTGGGGTTTTCGCGGATTGCCCTCTTCGGAGTCGTCGGCAGCAGTACGCTAGCCGGGTTGACCACTTCGCGGGTCGCACAAGTGTTCCGCGAGTCGTCCAGAGTGAACGAGTTCACGCCGAAGGCTGTGCGGAGTCGCTTCTTCCATTTCCAGAGCTCCGCGCCTGCTTCGGCCGGCACCCAGCACTCCAGAGTCGACGGCGAAGGGTACTCCAGAGGCCGAAGACCCAATGCTTTCAGAAATCGTTCGGTTTCCTTCACCACTTGTTCGATTGTTACCGAACTCACTGGGCGAGCCAACTCGTGACACAAATCGGCCCAAACCGCCTGGCGAGTCATCGTTGGCTCGAATAGCTCACCCCAGTCGCTCTTCTTCATCTCTTCGTATAGTCGACCGAGAACCTTGTTGGCCGCCGGCGTGTCACCGTTGAGTGGCGGCCGGTTACCGGAGGTTTGCTCGGTCACTTGAGTCGTCAGGACTGGTGACCTCGAGTCGTCGGCGGCGTCTTCAAAGTCTTCCAAGTCGTCATATGCAGGCCCTGGGCCATCCACATCATCCAGTTCATCCGCGAGGTTGCGCGTCACGGAACGCGTGTCATCGTCAAGCTCAACCGCGAGGTTTCGCGACAACGAGCGCGTGCCCACGCTGCGTCCCGCAGACAGCACTGCATCTTCCGGAGTCTCGGGTGTCACCACCGCTAGCGCAGGCGCCTTCTCCTCCAGGTAATCGTCGTAGTCTTCATCCATTTCTTCGTCCTTGGCGTCGGATCCAGTCATCGAGTCGTCGAAGCTGACGGTCCGCTCAGCAATCGGGTCGAGGTGCGGCGTGATCAGGGCCGCCGTCGCGTCGTCGCCACGCGTTCCTCCAGTCTTCATCGGAGTTGCTGGTACCGCTGAACGTGATCCTTTCGCCATTTTCTTCTTTCTTCGTCTCTTTTTTTCTTCTTTTTCTTGTTCTTCTTCTTCTTCTTGGTTGCTCGTAAAGTCGATCGACCTGCAGTAGCACGAAACACAGAAGGTCACACCAATCCCGGGTCGCGGCACCAGTTGTCGTGTAGGAACACGCGCTAAATTATATATGGCACACTTTCCCCACCAACAACACCCACCGAGTCACCGAAGACTCAATGGGCTTGTTAGGGTTAGAACCTGAAGGCCCAGGAACTTTCCCTTGCACCGGGTTGATGTTTCCCCTGTGTACCGAGCTTCCGCTAGTCGACCGACGGAAGACTCAGCGTCAATAGCCACGAGCAAAGGCTAGCACGCTCTTATACACAAAATATACCTCGCAGGCCCTCAGAAGGAAGGGTCCCGGTCTTTTACGGCGTGATACGTGGGTGCTGGAGCTATACTCCGGCGGGAAGAAATAAATGGAGTGCGCTCTCACTCCTCCAGTTTATGGTGACGACACGTCGCTACCAATACACCGGCCACTAACTCTTGGCCCTGACAGGGATGAACACACGCTACACTAGTAGATGTGCCCACAGACAGTCATAATCCTACCTACCAGGTTTACCTTGAGCTGCAGGTCGTTCACTGCAGGCACCGGTGTCGCCCTTGCGTGGTTGGAAGGCAAAGCTGTTCTGTTATTGTTGCCCGAAGGCTTATCTTGTCTTCTCTTAAGTTTCCTATCGATCAATACAAATATCAAGTATAAACGCGTCCGTTTTGGACCGCCAGTTGTAACTCACGACTCTTCGGCGCTTTCTCTGCGACGTGGCGGCGTTACCGACGACTCAAACGGCCGTTGAAACGCCACCGACGACTCGGGACAGGCGCCGATGACTCATAAGTTCGGATCTTGCCAGTAGGTTCGCCCCGCACTTAACGAGCTGCAACCGCCCGCGCTTGGCTTGGGACCGTCGACGAGTCATCGTCACCGGCCTATTTAGGCCAATCAGCGATCAGGGAGTTTAGTCCAATGACTGGCGATGGGTTGTGACTTGCCAGTTAGCGCCGGCGCCTCGAGTCTTCTTCGCCCCTCGTCCCGCCTTTGGGTTTTGGCCTTGGCTTCATTTCCCGATACCACAATGATGACTACCTGGACCATGTTGACGGCCGCGACAGTCCTAGTGACGAATTGGCCCGCCAGGTCCGGGGGGTGAGCGAGATGTAGCGCTTGAGCTCGACGCCGAGACTTGAGCTCGCGACCCACCGACCCCTCGCTCAGATCAATCATTTTTCCGGAGCCCGCAACAAGAGCGAAAACTCGATGCAGTGGCTCTGAGCTTTCGTCTACGAGATGAAGGGCACTCACACACCGCCCAACGAGTGGTGCATGGCGTTTGAGTTAAGCCTTCGGGACGGTGCCCTTCACTGGTACCGTCAACTTCCGAGGAAAACCAAACGCCAGTGGAAGTTGCTCAGCGACGCCTTCATTAAGTACTACTGCTCGCAATTCAAGCAGTCTGCTAAGGTTCGGTACTACTCGGCGAAGAGGGATGGGGCCGAGCACATTTGCGACTACCTAAACCGACTGAATGGCTACGCTCGCAACGCTGGCCTCCAGTTCGATAAGGGTGGTCTCGATGCGAAAGACCATGTGCACCGATTCCTCGAGTCGGGTGGGGACCGAGGGCTCGAACGGCGGCTCTGCCACGTTCGAGTGAAGGACATTCACGAGTTGGAAGACATGATTAATGACATCTTGAAGTTGGAAGAGCGTGGACAGTCCCGCGAGACTTCGGCTTACCCACCGAGAAGCCGTGAGAGTACTCGTCGACGCGATGACAAACGCCCCGAGGCTTCGCGGGACAGTCACCGACGCGATGACTGACGCACCGACTCTTCGCGTGACGGTTACCGTCGCGACCGATACGATCGTCGGGACCGAGACTTTGACCGCCGTCGCGATGACTCGCGCCATGTGCCGCGAATCTCGCTGGCAGAGGCTTCGCTCGCCGACATGATGACCGAACTCCAAGTCCGAGGGTCTAGGGGTGGCCGGACCGAGCGTTCGTCACCACGCCGACACTCGTACAGCGGTAGCGAGAGCGAAGCTGGCAACAGCCTCTACTCTGAGGACGACCAAAGTGGTGGCGACTATAGCGATGGCTACAACTCCGAAGATGAAGGTGGGCAAGTAGCCGCGGCGAACGATCATGAAAGACGTGCAGCAGCAGACGGGACCTAAGCCCGCTCCGACCACCGTCAGCGCAAGAGTGGCGACTTCGGTCGACACCTCGACCGAGGAAATCGAAACCTCGGCCGCGATAACCGCGAGGGTCGCCCCGTCAACATGGACCGTGCGCTGCATGCGGAGGGCTCGGTCACTCGGCCCACTACTGCTACCGTCGCTGCAAGCTATGTCAGCAAGTGCATGATGTCGGAAAATGTGAAGCTCTGCAAGCGCTCACTTCTCTCCTTCGAACGAAGGTTGAGAAGAAGGACCTCACCCCCGAGCTCCAAGGCCTAGTCTTCGGTGGCCATTTAAACTAGGCAGCCCGCCAACTGAAATTGGGTTGGTCCCAATCGGGCTGCCACAGTTAGCCGAACCCGCGATCGACGCAGACTGTGTCTACGCGTTCGTGGGGAAGTGCAAATGGCCGAACCATGACAAGGAATGTATGAACCCGATGGAAAATGAAAAGGAGAGAGGTGGAAACCTCGGTGGAGGTGAAATGAGCGACGCGAATGATGAAGATGAAGATGGAAGTGGCACAGAGGCTTGGGTTTCAAGCGCGGTGCCGGTAGGACGCACCAGCCCAAAGCTCGGTGGAGTGCTGAAGTTACTCCCGGGCGAGAGGCTGGGGTGGTGGTCCGCGTGGAAATTCGACCAGAGGGCTCGGATGAGAGCTCTGGCCCGAGGCGCGGTAAATGATGTGCGCACCCGAGTCCTTTTGGACACAGGAGCGAATGTGAGTGTGATCTCGGAGAGATTTGCAAAGAAGTTGCGGCTGCGTGAAATTCAGGGTCACGGCCGCTGTATGGAAATACAAGGGTTTACCAAAGGAACGATGGCTACAGAGTGCCGAGCCTTGGTCAAAGTGACGCTCGGCTGGGAACGAGTGTACGAGTTTGAATTGTGGATTATGGATCACGGCGCCGGTGTGGACGTAGTCCTCGGCACCGACTTTATGATTCCGGCTGGTGTGCGCCTGGACATGTTCCACGCAACTGCCAAATTGCCGGGCGAGGTGAGCATTCCGCTCATCAAGACGAAGAACATGCTTGATGAACGAAGTCTCGGTCCGCACATCAACAGCGGACCCGCCGAGGATTTACTTATCCCCGGTCACGAGTGGGTTGACTATCGACCACCGAGGCGTCAACCCTCGGAGGAGACCCACGATCTGTGGATACGCCGGACCGGGACGTTGGTACCCACGGTGAAAGCGTTTAAACGGGGCAAGGTCTCTCGAGTACGAGTGACCAATGTGAGCGACCGGCTGTTGTCTTGCCGATCTCACACGCCTCTGCTTCTGTGGGTCCCAATTGGGGACTTCCCGTATGATGAGGGGTACACTCGATTGGAGTCGACCAAGTACCGAGAGTGGCAGGTGGCCACATTTGAGGAATCTCGCGACGAGGATTTGCTCCAGCACGAGTACGAACTCTACCAGAAGTGGCTCGCCGCGCTACCACTGGTAGTTGATCGGCCGAGTTATCCAACCCCGGCCGGAATAAAACCTCGGCCGCCTGATAACTCGCCGGGCCAGGCGTGCCGTTTAAGCTGCGCCGAGCTTTGGGAACGAGAACTCGCGAGGCGCGAAGAGATGGAGCAACTTGCCGCCGACGGCTCACCAGTGGGTGATGATCCGGTGGCGCTCCCTACCCAGCGCGCCGAGCTTGAGTACACTAGTACCGAGACCTCGGCGAAAGTTACGAACGAAGTCACGTTCGACCAGGCCAGCGACGATGGCTCCGACATGGGCTCAGAACTAAGCGTGTCTACCGATGAGGCCCCAGAGGCGGTGGAATCCACTTATTACCAACGTAAGCCTGGGCTGTCTGAAGACTCGGCCGAGGAGTCGGCGGGTGAAGACTCGATGGATACCCTAGAATCGACGTACCTGTCTGTAGCTACTGCGTTGGCGACGGAAGAGGGCAAAGATGACGGGGGTGATCAACCCTCGTCGGAGCACATGCCCAATGAAATCAAATTAGAGGACTACGCTCACGAACTGGCGTTCCTTCCCGACCTAACGGAGACCTCGGTGACAGACCTCGACTACTCGGCGCCGAATGTACGTCTCCCAGGGATGAGTGCGGAACGCCAAGGTCGCGTTGTGGAAGTGCTCAAGAAGCACGAGAAGATCATGATCTCTAGTGGAAATGCTTTGCCTCCGCCCGCTTATGGGGTGGTGTGTGATATCGAGGTGAACGAACACTCGCCCATCCAACAGAGAGCTCGGCGGGTGCCCCTTCGGCACCTACGGAAGTTGTACGAACTACTACAAGGCCTGCTCAAGGCAGGCCTGATACCGTTTTTGAACAGCCCGTGGGCTTCGCCAATCGTGATTGTGTTGAAAAAGAACGGCGAGGACATCCGGCTGTGCATTGATTACAAGATGGTGAATGCAATCACCGCAATCATGGAATATGCAATGCCTCTGGTCGATGACTTTCTCACCGACCTCGAGAAGTATCTGTGGTACTGCTCGTTGGATGCGGCAAGTGGATTTTGGGCGAATATGATGACAACGAGGGCTCGCCAAATATCGGCCTTCGTGTGTGCCCTCGGTCACTTTGAGTGGCTCAGGATGCCTTTTGGATTAAAGGATGCACCGATGATTTACCAACGCATGCTCGATAATGCACTGTGGGGGGTTGTACAACCGAAAGGTGGATGGAAACACTACGCAGAATTAATGCGGTGTGCGGAGGGGAGTGACCGAGACCTTGGTCGAACCCTCGGACGGACCCTGGCTGAACCGTCGGACGATCCGTCACCTGACCCAAACCAAACACCCACGAAGTTTGAAGCAAGCTGCGACAGCACTCGGGCCGAAGACTCGGTCGTGGAACTCATTAATAGCCCGGCGGCCAACATGTTCGCAACTGGAGAACCCGACGAGTCCTCGCTAGTCCCGGTGTTCGGGCGCCGATCATTTGTGGATGATACTTGCTTCGGGGGTGAGTCGTTTGACGACTGCCTCGAGACTTTGGACCGACTGCTCGCCTGCTTCGAAGAGTGCCGTATTAGCGTGAACTTCACTAAGAGCATCTTTGTGCAGCCCAAGGTTGATTTTTTGTCGCATGAGGTGACGCGAGAAGGCATTAGAGCTGACCCCAAAAAGCTCAAAGCAGTAGCCGAGCTTTCATTTCCTCGGTCGAAAAAGGGGGTACAAGCATTCCTCGGTGCGCTAAATTACTACAGCCGGTTCATCCAAGACTTTGCAGTATATGGAGCGACATGAAGGACGAAGATTTCACAGACGGGGGTGACCTCAGTGCCGCCAAGCGAAGCTTTGCTGCGTTACAACGAAAGGTCGGTGAGGCACCGATCCTCCGACACTTCTACCGTGACCGAGCAGTCCACGTAACACTCTTTGCCAACGAGTGGGCGCTCAGTACAACGCTGATGCAAGAGCACGGTGGAAAAATGCACCCGGTACGATTCTGCGGCCGAGTCCTCAAGGACGCAGAGATTAATTATCACCCGGCCGAAAAGGAGGTCCTGGCCCTGCTCCAAATGTTGAAGGTGTGTTACATCCAACTCGCAGGTCGGACCATCCATGTCTACACGCGATTTTCAACACTCGACTGGGTCCACAAGTCGAAGACTCTGTTTGGACGAGCTACCCAATTTGCGGTATCCGTGGCACCTGGTGGTGCAGCGAGTTAAGGAGAAAGATTGCGCTTTTGTGCAACTCTTGCAGTCGACCATTACTAGTTTCGTCGACCTCGAAGACTCGCTGGCCCCGGTAACCCCACCGACACGTGGTTCCCCGATTGTTCGTATGGACCCCCAGTTGCTATATGCGCGACTACCCCGTGCACACCGAGGTTTTGTACTCTCGTTCGATGGATCAGCCAAAACCGAAAAACACGGTGGCTATGGCAGTTGTGCCTGGATTTTGTGGAAACTCCCGGAATGGCATATAGTGATCGCTGCGAGTGCTTTTCTCGAGACCACGACGGTAAACCTCGCCGAGTACACCGGCATGAATATTGGCGTCTCGGCGGCCCTAGAACATGGGGCCGAGGACTTAGTTATCGTCGGGGATTCGAGACTCGCAATCCAGCAATCCCTACGGGTGATCGCATGTCGTAAGGAGTCGCTAATGGCACAACTGAACAAGCACAAGGAACTCACGGCGAGACTTCGCTCGGTGAAATACTTGCATGCAATACGTGAATTCAATGCGGCCGCTGATTCGCTCGCGAGCGAAACATTGGAAAAGAAAGCCTCGGTGGTAGTGGACAGTGAAGAAAGGAAGCAAGAATTGATGGAGTTGAATCGAATCCGGGAAGTTATCTACGAAGGCTCGGCGGACGCTTTGGAACACTCGGCGGAAGAGACTACACGTTCTGTCAACTCAGTCCAAGTACTGACACCGCACGACCAAAACCGTAGTCGAACGTTTTTCGATTTTGTACGGGAATCGGGATATGTAGCCGCGGTGACCAGACGCCAAGCAAAAGAGCGGCGGAAACACGTCCGCTTTGCGAAGGAAGTCTCGGTGATCGATCCAGGCCGCGTACAACACGCGTCAGGCCCAACTGGGGCCAACACCGAGGGTTTAAACGACGAACAGGCCCAACCGAGGCTTGATGCAACAGCGGTGCACGAACCGAGTGCTGACGACATCGACCCCACAGTGGTACAGGAAGAGCGCCGCCGACGCATAAACGCCGCCCAAGATGAAGAATTACGCTGGTCGAACCTAAAGACGGTGCTGAAAGGAGAAGAGGCAAAGCTTAGTTACAAAGCCGCTCGCGAAGCCGGGAAAATGGCCGACAAGTTTGCACTGAGTGAAGATGGATTGCTCTATTTCCTCGGAGTGAACCGTTGGTGGGGAAAGGAACGGACCGACGAGACTACATTTAGGATGGTGGTGCCGACAACGACGGTCCAGGGGGTCCTACAGAGCTGCCATGACTCACTGGAGGGCGGACATCAAGGTATCGTCCGCACCTACCACCGAGTTAAGGCGGACTATTACTGGATCGGCCTGTTCGCTGACGTGGAGCGGCATGTGCGCTCGTGCCCGGACTGTAGCTCAAGTAAAAGCGTCCCACAATTCCGTGGGTACTCACCAGGGAACATCCTGGCCGAGCGCCCGATCCAAATTGTATCGATGGACTTCGTTATACCTCTGCCGAGGACTCGGCGAGGGAACACCGCACTGTTGCTATTTCAGTGCGCATTCACGGGTTTTGTCATGGGTAAAGCCATGGCCGACACTTCAGCCCTCTGTGTGGCACAAGCGTTCGAGGAATGCGTCTACCGAAGGGTCGGTGCACCGTTGTTGATACGTCACGACCGTGACCCTCGTTTCATGAGTGAGGTCTTCCAAGCATTCACCGAGATGATGCAATCGAGGTCTCGGGCTACACTAAGCTACCGACCACAAGCAAATGGCCAGCAGGAACGCTCGGTTAAGACCGTAATGCAGTCTGTGCGGGTGTATGCGGAGGACCCGCTCCAGCATGATTGGGATGAGATTGTGGAAAAGCTCATCTTCGCTATCAACAATTCGCATGGTGCTACAAGGAAGGACACCCCATTCTATCTCGTGCATGGTTGGGACGCTCGGTCGAGCCTTCGAGCGATGTCTTTGTCTCTTAAGCGAGGGCTCGGCCGGCAGTCCGACGCCTTAGCGTGGCGACGTGAAGTCAACCGACAACAAGATATCGCTCTGGCTATGGCTAAAGAGTATCGGGCGACCGAGAAGGCTCGGCGTGCTGAGAAGCATAACGCCACGCTGAGTGGACTGGAGAGGGCAGCCATGCCTAGGTCAGTACAAGACGACGTTTCCGACGGTGAACGAGGAGTCGGCGGAACTGATGGAGCCGACGAAGAGTCGGTGGCGAACTCTCTGTTCAAACCTGGAGATCGAGTGTGGCTATACATGGAACGTGTGAAACCTGGGCTGACAAAGAAACTTGCACATCGCTGGCATGGACCTTTCCGTGTCAAGAAAAAGGTCGACGAGTGTGCATATGAGTTGGAGCTGCCTGATCGAAGTGGATACCGGTTCTACCCGGTGGTACATGTGTCGCGATTAAAAAGCAGTCACCGAGGGATCGAGACTTGACTTTGACGAGGAGCTGCTGCCCGAGGACAGCTGGGAGCCAGACCAGCTCGCTGGTGAGTACGAGGTGGAGGCGATCTTAGACGATCGAGTTCCACTTTCGAACAGCACCGAGCGCTCGGTCAGAGAGTTTCTGGTGAAGTGGGCCGGTTACGACGAGCCCTCGTGGGAGCCAGCCGCCAACTTGTCTTGCGGCGGCCTGCTGTATGACTACTTGCGCGAGAAACGCCGCGACCGACGGTTGCAAATGGCCCAAGTCGCTGACGAGGACTAGCTGCAACCTGTCGCGAATGATGAACTGCCGGTGGGGCGATGCAGCCCATCCAAGCAGACGAAAACGACTACTGAAGACTCCTGTGGGAGTCCTCAAAGTACGGGGTCCCTTCCGTCGCCCGGAACACCTCACGCCGTCCTTTCTTCGTCTCCGGCGTCTTCGGCAATGGAATCATGCTGGTGTGGCGAGGCGGGTGAGCGCCTTTTGCCGCCCAGGTGTATAGCACGATGCCACGGGGCCGCCCGTCCGGAGAATTACTCCTCCTTACGGATTTTCCCAATGGGGTCAGACTCCGATAGCAGCACTAGATGCTCCCAACGGAGGTGGCGTGTGACCTTGTGAATCCCTGTAGGTGTCGTTTATCTTCGATAGAACGAACTTCACCTTGTGAGTTGTCTTCACAATGATAAGGTCTTGGGTGTAGAGCGCTTACGTTACTTCAAACGTAGGTCTCCACGACTGGGGTTGAGATCACAAGCAGATCCTGCCAGCCAAACCTTCAAAATCAGAGAGTTAATATGCAAATATACAAATATACAGCCGCTACTTATTCTTTGGGAGGCCCTTGAGCGGGGGGGCCGTACACCGGTCTACTGGGGTTTCTTCCGGACCACCGGTCGAGTCCGAAAGCACCCTTCACTCACGCGCACCAGCTCCCGCAAGGAGATAATTAGCTCCAGGCGGAAGGCTTTCCAAATGTTCAACTCCGAAAAAGGAGAACAACCTCCGGTCAGACAATGTACAATCCTATCACACAGTAGTCAATCAATCGGATCTAGGGGTGACTACACACAACCTCCTAGAAACGCAGTTAATATGAAATGGGACCTCCGAATGGAGGACCAACAACTGGAATATGAAATAGGACAGGTCACCTCGGAGCGCGCGTCGCCCGATCACCGCCTAACTTGGTCTTAGCCTTTGGGGGAGTTCCACGGCGGTATTCGCGGTCACGACGCGTCCAAACGCAGGTCTTGTAGCTTAGGGCCGCCGGCAGGGTTAATCCCTCCGGTCGAGGCTTGTTCCTCTCGCTTACTTGACAGCACACCTCGTCCCTGGGGACGGGGAAGCACTTGCGCCCTTCTTGGCAAATTGAACTCTCTGATTATCTTTTCTTAGGCTTCTGTATCCACTGTTCTCTCTGGAATCAGATCTTTTATCTTGGTTTTACTATAGTCGGGGCGTGGCGTAATCACGTCGCATGTCGAGCAGGTCATGGATAGGGCAGGAGTCTGGTCGGTGCATAACATATCATGGTCGGTCGTCTTGGTCGGTCGTTAACATCTTGGTCGGAGTATACTTGAAACTTGGAAGGCCTTTCTGGGTACAAATCAGGCTGGGACAGGGCGCGACTGGTCGCCCGTCGAAGATCC
The DNA here is from genome assembly GCF_018691715.1 of Phytophthora cinnamomi. NCBI lineage: Eukaryota > Oomycota > Peronosporomycetes > Peronosporales > Peronosporaceae > Phytophthora > Phytophthora cinnamomi. The sequence continues at coordinate 165,359 of NW_027150937.1, forward strand.
TCGTCCGGAGCCTGGTGTCTGGAATCCTGCGTCCGGGGTCCGGAGACCAATGAGTCTGGAGTTTGACTTGACTTCACTATGGCGGGAGTCTGGACGATCTTGAGCAATCTTCTTCGGCTCTCTGTCTGGACTTGCTTGAGCCTTCTTTCTCGCTTGTGTCTTCGCTCTTCTCTTGCGCTCTTCCGTCGCATGTCTTACGGGCCTGTCGCTGGCCGGGTCACTGAGCAGAGACTTGGGCAAATTTTCTGGAGCCGCTTCGTGTCAACCGTCCCTCTCATCCCAATCTCTCATAGAGGAATTTACTCCCGAACTGATAGGTTGCGATAAGACCACGCGTAGCAAGGCGGACGAAAATGTCCAAACGTCGGAGTGGTCCGGAGGGCGGCAAGGTAGCCCAGCTCGCGGAAGTGGCCTCCCTTCTTTGTCCCATGTCGCGTCAGCCAATCGGGTCGCAAAACATCAATCGGAAACTTCTTTCGTCGAAACGCAGCCAAATCGCGATTTCCCATCAGCCAAACAAGACGATGGTAGTCGCGCCTGCAGCAAGCGCCGCGAGCAGCGCCCCGGCCGGGGCTGGCTCCGCCACACCAGGCGTAGGCGATGGACCTCGTCCGAGCGCCTCTCGTAGTTCGAGCGATGAGAGCGAGGCGGAGGAAGAGGAGGAGGAGGAGGAGGAGGAGGAGGAGGAGACGGAGTGGCAGCCGCCCGCCCCGAAAGGGGGGACTCCGGCCTCCGGGTCCAAGAACAAGACACCTACGCCTTCACCCAGCAGAAGAGCCTCGAGCCCGGCGAATCAGCCACAAGGGTCAGGTGCCGCGGTCCTCAAGAGCCTTCAAACGCTCGACATAGAGCAAGCGAAGGTTCTCCAAGCGCAGGATCGGCTTTCGTCCGGGCAGGGCTCCACACCTAGTCAGCCTGCGGCGTTTGACATCGCGCCAGGGGAGGCTCCAGACACCACCGTCCGGGTTGTCGGGATTCCGGCGACCGAGAGACACAACGACGGCAGGACCTTCCTGCAAGATGGCTTCGGCGGTCTGGAGGCATTGATTCAGATGGAGAGTCTGGGGGCCACTGAGTTGGCCCACCTCTACGACTTCTTCGAGGAAGACGATGTCATCAGCGACTTCATCCTGACTCCGCGCGAGGATCCGCTTTCGGAGTCCGAGCTCACGGCCCAGCTCAAGAGCTTCCGGGTCAAGCGCGAGCTGGCGAGCATCCTGTCTCAGTTCGACGCCAAGCAACTGGCCTATCGCACATTCGGAACGGTGTCCCTCCTTCGGAAGGTGACAGCCAAGTACGACATGATCAAGCGTCGACTGGGACAGGACGCAGCAGTGAAGTCGGAGGTCGAACTTCAGGAGGAGGTTCTTCGGCTCAAGCGCGAGCAGCAATTCCAAGCGGACTACTGGGTGTCCAAAGTGGCGGGGCTCCAGAAAGAGAAGAACGCGGCCATGGCTCAAGCACGTGCTGACTTCCTACTTCTGATGGAGGAACGTGAGAGCGACATCCGGGGCTTGCGCGCTCAAGTCAAGACTTTGGAAGCGGAGTTGAAGGTCGCACGGGCGTCTCGACCGACCCTGGCTCCACGGTCCCAAGGACCGCGTCTCCGGACGGCTCATGTGATGAACTTCTTCCACGCGCACGCGGCGGTCATGATGAATTGGCCTAGGCTCCGGGACCTCCTGGACCATCTGGAGTCTGGAACCCCAGTCCCTCCAGAGTGGCAGACTGTCATTACGGTCATGGCCAACGACAATCTGGGATTCCAGGCACCAAGCTTTGTTCAGCTGGACCCGCCTGCGGACGAGGATGAGGAAACCAAGGAGAGTGGGCCGCCTCCGCCGGGTCCTGTCATCGACTTGTCGCAGGGTTCACCGTCCAAGACATCCGGGTCCAAGCGCAAGCGTTCGGGTCAAGCGGAGTCCCTTCCCAAGTCGAAGTCCAGGTCGAGCAAGGTGGCTCCGGACCAAGCGCAGGAGTTCCCAACAGACTGGGTTCCGGACTCGAACTCTCGATGCCGTCCAGAGGAGTCGCCTCTGCCTTTGTCGAGCGCGAAGGCCCGGGCGCACTTGGCGGACTATCCAGTCGTCTAGAAGGACTTGCGTCCAGATCTCCAGCTTCTGATGAAGGATGGTCTGGAATTCCCGGATGCACTGGACTTGATCAATCAGGACAAGTGCCTCCACTCGAGGTTCCCCTTGTATCACCTAGTGGCCATGCTCGTGTCGATGATGCGCTGGCACCGTCTGGATACTGCGCTGTGGACTAAGCACGTGCCGCGTCGTTACTTGTCAGTAGCCTCGGTTGCTCTGGACAGTCTGCGCAAGGTCGACGACGATGTCCCGGAATGGGATGGCTCGCTCCCGAGTCTCAATCCAGACGCAGCCGAGCTCGAAGTAGACGAGGACGACAATGATGACGAGGCTGAAGACAAGGACGAAGAATACGACCCTCAGCAAGATCCGGACGACGGTGTCGACGACGAATATGACGGAGGCAACGGGGATGATGACGCAGGCGAAGTGTCCGACCACGGTGAGGCAGACGATGATGATGACGGCTCTCCGGATGGCATCCCTCCTAGCATCGCTAAGCGAGCCTCCAAGCGTCGACGTCTGAGTCAGTCTTCAGCTGAATCGGGCACGCCCAAGAAGCTCAAGCCGGAGACCAAGTCCAAGTCATCGTCCAGGAAGAAGTCCAGATCCGGGATCAAGGTGGAGTCCAAGTCTGGAAAGTCGAAACGCTGCAGCTCTGGAGGCCCGACTGCACTCGCGGCCAAGCGTCCGGCCAAATTGACGGCGAAAGAGCGACGACTGATTGAGTCACCTGGCCCGAATGAAGTGTCCTGGATGTATTTTGGCGTCCGTATGAAACCTGGTAGTCCGACCGCACACGCACCATTCCAGACGCTGGGTTTTCCGGATTTCGAGCCAAATCGACACGATCTGGACATCTTGAAAGACCGTTGTCAACCCGATGAGCTCAAGGAATTCCTGGCTACACATCCCTGGGTCAAGATGTCCGGTGAGCGCCGGGCGGAGTTCTTCTTCCACCGGCGTTCCAGTCTCAGCACAAGTGCGATCAAGGCAATCGAAGATTGGATCGATTTCATGGAAGACAATGCAGAGGCGTTTTGGCATGCGCTCCATTGGATCGTGCTGGATCGGGACTGCGACTCCAAGTTTGTCCGGAATCTCAGCCTCCGGCGTGGCAAGAACCATGAGAGCGTCAGGAAGCAGGCTGCCACCAAGGAGAAGCACATTGACAAGGTCGTCCCGGCTTCCATCTGGAACGAGCCGGGCATCTGGAAGTTTCCCAAGCGTGTCTGCTACTGGATCCTGATGAGTCGGGACCACACCAAGCCTGGAACCGATGTCCGCTACACTCTGAAGGAACAGATGGAGCTTCTGGATGCTCGCGAGCCGGCTCGTACGGAATGGGGACTCTGCTCTTCGGACGACGAGCGCATCGCCCATCTGCCGGAAGATGATCGCCGAACTCTGATTCCAGCCAGACACCGTGACTCGATCGAAGATTAATCTCCGGACTAAGTCGCAGGCGTAGCGTCCGCGCTCATTCTGCGTAATTCCTCTTGAATACATCTTCTCCGTTTTCCTCATACTTATCTTTTTGTCACCTTAGTCCTGAAACTCCAAACTCTCAAACTCCAAGCTTCGTCTCTCCGAAACTCTCCACTCGTTCTCCACTTGACACTCCGAAATATCATATCTGAACTCACATCGCAAATCTATCGATTCAAAGCACATTCCGTCGAGGGGCACATCAACGCGGTCGATCCAGTTCAGACATGTACTAGGCTCTGGGGTGATCGTCCCCAGCCTGCATCGTCTGGAACCGGGCTCGTGCACGTGCACCTTGATTGAACGCGTACAGCAATGCTCCACAACTGATCTGAGACACGGGCAACCATTCGGGGTCGTCGTACCCTTTCCACTTAACGAGGTACTCTCGAGTGCGTCTAGACGTTCGGGTCCGTTTAGACCACCTGAGGTCCAGAATATTCTCCACTTCATACTCGTCTCGTTCTGAGTCTGGCTCCCAGCTGTCCTCCGGAAGTAAGGCCGCGTCGAAGTCATCGTCTCCTGACACTTCGACCTCTCCGACTGGACGCTTCGGGAAGAGGGCACGTGGCTTAAGTCGACTGACATGAACCCAGGGATTAACCCGGTACCCAGTGTCATCAATCTTGAGCTTGACTCGGAAGTCGTCGTGCATCTCCTCAACCCGGAAGGGGCCATGCCACATGTGGGCAAGTTTACGGCTGAGACCTGGTTGGACTTTCGGAATGTACAGCCAAACCGAATCTCCCTTCTCGAACCCAGACTTCAGTCGTGCGGACAGCTCTCTCTCCACTTCTGCGTCTGGACCTCAGAACGCTGGCGTTTCGCCTTCTTCTGCAGATCCTCGGCACATGCTTGCGCATAGCTATATTGCCGCTGAAGCTTCCGACGCCACTCATAGGCAGTCCGCTCCGGAACGCTAGAGGGTTTCGGACCTAACATTGCAGACAGCGTCCCTTGAGCGTCCCAACCATGCACCAGGTAGAAGGGTGTATCCAGACGCGTGGCATCGAACGACGTGTTCAGAGCGAACATGAGCCTCTCCGCGTGGTCGTCCCAGTCACTTTGGTCCGCCTCAGCAATGTACGCTCGTACTTCGAACGACAGTCTGAACGGACCGCTCCTGTTGACCATTAGCTTGCGGACGATAAGCGAGAGTGGCTCGCTGCTAGCTTCCCAGAAGTTCTCTGAACCGTGCGAAGACCTCACTCATGAAGCGGGGGTCCTGATCATGTCGGACCATGGAGCTCGCTCCAAACCTCCGGAAGACACACTCTTCGTAGACCTCTGCGACGTCTTGAGCAGTAGTCGACCGCATGGGCTTGCACATCACGAATCCGGAAACGCATCCTGGAACAACAGCAGAAAAGTGTTTCCGCGTTCGGACTCCGGCATGTGAGTGACAAAGTCCATCGAGACAACTTCAAACGGACGTCTGGGCTCAATATTTCCGGGCGACGGTCCTTCGTTGGGCGGTCGTCCCTTGCCACTCGCACAGTCGACACACTCCTTGACACAGCGCTCAACATCGGCGTACATCCCCGGCCAGTAGAATTCCGAACGGAGTCTCTCGTACGTCCGGGTGATACCTTGGTGACCACCTTGGAAATCAAGTGTTCACGTGGGGTGATCCCAGCTCCCATGATAGCGGCCAGACCGTCTTCGTCCTTCTGGACCTTCCGGACGGTGATGTCCCAGTGTGAGAACATAACCCCCCCCCCCCACGGAACACAGCGTCCGTCGGCAGACTTCGACTGAAATATCCACTTGAAAACTGAGTGCCGAGTGTAGACTTCCAGGCGACAATCCTCGAGAAGCGTCCGGAAGACTTGAAGGACTCTTAACACAGCAATCACCTCCTTCTCAGCTATGTGATATCGGAGCTCAGCGTCGTTCAGAACTCGTCCAGTAAACCGCACCGGTTGGATCTTTCCATCGTATTCCTGACCGAGGACCGCGCAAGCAGCCCAACGGTTGGCATGCGGGATGATCACGAACGGCTTTGTCCGGTCTGGATGCCGGAGCAGTGGGGTCGAAACAATCTTCTTCTTGAGAATCTCGAAGGCAGCCTTGGCCCTGGTGAGATCTCGTCCGGCTTGCACTTGGTCGTCTGAAAGCTCGTACAAGACTGCAGCCACTACCGGAAAGTCTTCAATAAACTTATGATAGTAGTTCAGACTTCCAAGGAAAGACTGCACTCCTTTCAGAGTCTTCGGGAATGGCAGGTCTTGAACTCCCTTAGCGATTTTCGGAACTGCCCGAATCCCCTCTGTACTAATTTCGTGCGACAGGTATGGAATCGACAGCTTTCCAAACTCACTTTTCGGGAGACTCACAGAAATGTTCCAGTAGCGCAAGCGGAATAGAAGATCATTCAGATCCTCACAAAGCTTGTCCCAGGTGGGCGCGCCATGTGCGATGTCATCAATGTACGAGCTCCGTCCCAAAACCGGACCCATGCTGTCTGGAGCAGGGATGTTCCTCTGGAACACCGTCGCTGTATCCGTCAATGCCAACACTTGGCCTTCGGAGTCACTCCTGGACGGGTCCAAACTCAGGAAGTCCAGAACATCTTGGTCCACCTCCGATTCTTCTTCCTGGGACAGTCTCACGAAACCCCACAGGCAGTTATTAATCACTGCCTGGTAGACGAGAGGGGCATTCTTGAGTCCAAACGGCATCCGAACCCACTGGAAGTGCCCGAACGGACAGACGAAGGCCGAGATCAGCTTCGCACGCTCAGTCATCCGGATGGCCCAGAATCCACTCGCCATGTCCAGACTCATAAACCACATTGCACTCTCAAAGCCAATCAATAGATCGTCAATCAAAGGCAGAGGATAATTGGACAGTTGAATGAATCCATTCACCACTCGGTAGTCGATACACATCCGAATGTCCACGCCGTTCTTCTTCAGGACGATGACGATCGGGGAAGCCCACGGCGATCCGGAGTGTTCTATCAGTCCTGTCTCCAAAAGCTTCTTCAGCAACTCGTAGACCTTGATCGCTAAGTGTGGGGCGATTGACCTCGGACGCTGAGCAACGGGTTTAGCATCACCGACATCTAGATCACACCACACACCACGAGCCGGCGCGGGGGCAGCATTCCCGTCTCCCAAGAATATCTTGTGGTGATACCTCAGGTGCATTCGAAGTTTCTCCTCTTCGGCCGAAGTAGTCCGTCCAGGTTCTCCAACGTCGGCCTTCTCGATATCACACCTTGGACTCAGCTCTTGGAGTTCCGGAAGCATGGCCAGTTCGTCACGCAGCTGAGCCAGTAACTCACTACCTTCGTGGATGTACACGGCTGGTTCCAGGTTCAGCTCTTCCGCACTCATTTGCATGCATCGTTCGTACTCCACTTCGAGCCTTCTGACCGGAATAGACAATCGTTCAGGACTCCGTTCAACATTCGACTCGACTCCAACGGGGATTTCCGGAACGCACTTGGTCAGACACTCGTCGTCAAAACTGATCGCGTCATAAAACTCGTCCAAGTCCGAACCAGAGTCCTCATCCGGGCTCCTTTCAGGATCTTCAATCGTCTCCGGCTGAATCTTTGCAACTCCAGACACCGAGCTCGCATTCTCAACGTTCTCGCCTGGTCCGGTTACCTCACCTGGAGCAGCCTCAGGAACCGTGCGTTCTCTTTCGGACGCTCCGGAACTCTCGGTTTCCGAAGGTCGAGGAGTCTGATCCGGGCAACGACCTTCCGCCTTCACGCCAGGTTTAGGCTGCAGGCGCACCATGTGCACCTGCGCCGAATCAACTGGTGACCGAGTGAGTAACTTCGTGGGCCACGGATACTCGGGAGTCTGGACACACGGTGGTTCGGAACTCTGATGCACTCGAGCGAGTCGCTCCTCACGCTCTCTGAGCTCCCTCGAGTTGGTACTTTCATAAATCATCACTTGCCATTCTCGATACCTCCGTAATCCTGGACGGACATACCTTCCAGCCGTCGGGAAAAAACCAAACTCCACAACCCGGGCCACTGCTGTTCGAGAGTCGATCCAGACTGTCTTGTCCGAAATATTGACCACCTTCACAGCAACTGGCCAGGACTTCGCAGCATAGATAATCTGCGTAACCCAGCGGTCACCTCGACCAGCCCAAACGACTTCGCGTTGCGGATTGCTCTGACCGTAGTCAATTCGGACGACGGCCGACTCACCCGGGGCCAAGTACAGACTCTCTTTCGGAGTGACGGCCAGGTCCAGGCCACGTCCCATGTGGTCCGCAGTCCGACCAGCTAGCAGCACCGTCTCTTCGTCCGGCAGCTTGACCAACCCTTCCTGAGCGCACAATCGAACCCCAGCCGAGTACATGAAGCTCATACCGAGAAGCACATCCACACCTTCGCCAATGTTCGCGACCCATAGTTCCATAATGTAGACCACGCGAGGTCCCAAGGTAATCTTCACCGCGGTAGTAGCCGTGATAATCGTCGGGACACCACCCAGTCCAGACATTTGCAAAACTTAAGCCGGAGTCTGAGCCTACGCGCAAGGTCCAAACTCACCATGCTAACAGATGCTCCGGAGTCCAGGAGGATATCCGTTCGATAATTGTTCACAGCACCATGCACCATCGCCACTTTCTTGGTGTCCTCAGGGTTGTGCTCTTTCCACCATCCGTACCTTTGGCCAGGCCCCAGTCGGAATTCGGGATGATCGTCTGAATTATTATCCCCCAGACGACCTTCTTCTAACCGAGACCGCTCCAAACGCTGTTGATCGGATAGGTACTTGTCGTTTTCCTCTGAAATCACAGTCATGCATTGATGGTTATCTTGGTGCTTGCTCCTCAACTCTGGTCCAATATACACTAGGACACACAATTCCGGGGTAGTCTTGAGCCCGGCGCGTTCTGGATCCCCATCCAGCGGGCTTGTTAGTTTAACTGTTGTTCCCCAGAATCGACGTCCCCATCCAGTAGTTGATTCCGGATAGCGGACGGAAGGTCCAGTGTACCTTGACGAGCGAGAGTCTTCACAGCTTGGAACTTCTTCCACTCTTCACATTGGTCTTCATGAAACTTCTTGCAGAATAGGCAGGGTCGAACTCTGCACAGGCGGGCGGGGTGCCCTTTCCGGCCGCAGCGATCACACTTTAGGTCGGTCCAGCAGCTCTCCGTAGAATGTCCAAAATCATTGCAGCGCTCACAGAACTTGGTGCGGTTCGCAGTGTCGAAACGAGGATACCGAGGTGGTGTTCGGAAATCTCCGCCCGAAGGAGGTCTCCAACCTGAGTTCTCCATAATCCGGAAGACAGTGCTTGAAATATCTGGCACGCGACCTTCGTCTCGCCTGGAATCACCTCCGGTTGGCGCGCTTCCAACAGCCGAGCTTGCCGTCGACGGAGTGGCAGGAACTTCTTCCACCGCATCTTGGAACCGCACTCCCCGATCATCTTCACCTTCGTCCGACACATCTTCGCCCTGAACCACATACGCGCGTCCGGCACGCTTCGACTGGAACCGTCCGTGCGGAACATTGTCCGCCCGGAAGTCCCGCTTGGCCGGAGGAGCATCGTAGTCGTCGCCTTGGGTCATCTCTTCGTGCTGCTTTAGGACGTACTCCAAGTCACGTAATCTCCGGGTGCGTTGGCCTTGCAACGTCGATCGAAGGCGTGAGTCCAAGAGCTTCTTCGTGAATACCTTCAGATGACGTTCCCGCTGCTTGGACGACGAGTCGAAATCGATACCCGCCTTATCTGCCACCTTGTTCAGGCGATAGTAAAACTCTAGCGGGCTTTCTGACTTCCTTTGAACCATCGTGTAGTAGCGTTCGGCGTCTGAGGTCTTTGCTTTGCAATACATCTCACGGAACTCCTTCAGGAACTTCTTCCAGTCTCGTCTCACGTTCGGACGAAGGTTCGCGCGCCAGTTCCGGACGGCGGCGGACAACTTGAGCTTCATCTCGTCTATCTTGACCTTGTCCGTCCATCCGCCCTGAGCCGCAATGCTTTGGAATCTCTCCAGCCACCTTGTCCGGACCGTCAGCGACGCCTTCTCATCGAAATCCTCCAGGCTGTTCGCATTCACATATGGCCGGAACGTGAATAGCGTTCCTCCAGGTCCTGCAACAGTCGGTGTGTTCGGGGCGACATCTTCAAACGACGAGCTATCGGAGCTGTCGGAGTCCGAAGAACTCCCGTCGGAGCTTGAGCCAGAATCGGAACTATCCGGATCACCACGGTGCTTGGGGGGTTCTTCGATTTCTCTCCACGGGACGAGGCGTCCTTTCCCCCTCGCACTGTCGACTTGCCACTCGCAGACTTCGCCCGCTTCGCCGAGCCAGCTTGCGCCTTGCGCTGCGACACGCCCTCCGCCTGCGCCTTTCGTTCGGGGCGCGTGTCGGCGTGTCCACGTGCGGAGGCGTCGGGGGCGCTCTCGGTCTTGACGCGCGGCGGCGCGGCGTCGGCCTTGGCGGCGGCGCTGAGGGTCGCCCGAAGCTGGGCCGCCTGGAATTCGTCGAGGTTCGTCGAGGTCCGTGTGACATCTCCCCTGATTACGTCATCACTGATTACGCCACTGGATTCTGGACGCCTGACCTGACGACTGGTCGCCACTGGATTTTCCGTTGTCACATGAGGGTCCCGAGTTGCCGAATCAGGTCTGAATGCGAATGGTCGCGAGGCGTCTGGGCGGATGTTGCACGAAGGTCGCGCAACTGTCCAGTCAGAAACTTCTGGACATTCTTGGCCGCCTCTTGCTCCTGGGCCCGCCCCGCGCGCATGTCTTCTAGCTCGCGCTGCAAGGACTCCATCATGGCCGCCATGCGCTGCGCTTCTTCGGCCTGACATGTCTCCGTCTGGGCACGATACTGTGCCAAGAGTGCGTCCGCTACCTCACGTTCCAGACGCGCGGCTTCCAGTCGAGCGGCTTCCCGGGTCTCCGCCTCGCGGCGCGTCCAAGTGTCGTCGGCCGGGCTCCGGGTGGACTCCACCTTCGCAGGTAGGTCCCGAGCCGGCGGTCCGAACCTCCGAGCGACTTCCAAGTCCAGCTTGGTGTTCAGCTTCTTGAGCGCGGAGTCCTGGTGCCTCTCCATTCGGGCGACCGCCTCCTGCACCTGGAACATGGCATTCAAGGCGACTTGCGTGCTTCCAGAACTGGCTGAATCATGGGATCGTCCTGAGCGGTACGAACGTTCAGACTGGGAGCGCCGGCTGGACCTGCGGCGTCGGCTATCATCGTCGCTGATGGAGCATTCGGATGGCGACGGACTTCGACGCTTGGAGCGACGTCGGAATGCCTTCGACCCCCGTCCCCGGGCGTGCGATCGTTCGGACTCCGACATAACGACATCGTCCTGATCCACGCGCACCGGGTTCGGGGGGAGAGCTTCCTGGGTGACGTACATGGCCATCGCGGATTCGACCGGAGCCACTCCACCAAGCGTCTGGGCAGTCATCGCCATCGGAACGGCCGGCATGTGCGATCCAGCGTCCTGACCCCAGCTCGGTCCCGAAGACCCGGACGAGCTGTCCCTCGAGGTTCGCGATCCTGACGTGGCGCTAGCAAGCGACTCGTCCGAGCCACCTGACGTTCCGAAGAGACTTGACGATGCTCGAGATCCCGACTTGACCGAGGCATCCCGACCGGACGCCACACTGCCAGGTCGAGCGCCTTCCAGACTTCGGAAAGCAGACGACGACACAGACTGCGGGGACTCAGGCGTCGGGATGGACGACGGAGGTGCGAGCGCTGGCACACGTTGGACGCGCTTGGGTCCAGGTTCACCCACCGCGGGGCTCCTTGGACTTCGCGGCGCCTGAAGTCCAGACACCTTGAGCATCTGGATGTAGCCGCGTCCCAGCAACTCGACTTCGTGGTCGGTCATCTCCGCGTCAAGCAGCCAAGTCTGGACGCGATCGTTCGGGGCGAACCGTCTGCGCTTGGACTTCGGACGCCTTGGTCATCAGCTGCTTCAGTTCGGCCATCTCGATGGACAGCAGCAGGAGCATCTCTTCGACGACGTGGCGGACCAAGTCCGGGTGCGCCTTGTAAGCTCGTGTCCGGAACCAGCCAGGAACCAAGTTCAGAAAACTGAAGCCGGACTCGAACAGTTGCGTCTGAAGGACCGTAACACACTCGCGTGGGGAGAAGAGTCCGACCGGAATCGTCGCAGCCGTCCAGTCTCGGGTGACCCCAAACATCCGACGTGTCAGTTCCATCTCGGCGATCCAAGCGTCCGCCTCCACGGCCATCGACGTCCGCTTCCGTAAGTACTCAGAGGTAGTCAGGATAGCATACATGTAAGCCGTTGAATCCAAATGAGCTTGAGGCCATTCATACTTGATGTTCGGAGGAACACTTCTTTCGGAGACGTCCCTCTCCCATCGTCGCACTTGGTCAGCCATATACGCTTTCACTTGAACTTCCGATGGAGACACCGGTGTCGGTCGGACTTGAGTCAGCGTTCGGGCAGAAGCCGTTGTGGAGGACTTCGGCGAAAACACTTCCGTGTCCTCGAGCACTTGGTCTTCCTGAACCGTAGACAGGTAGGCTTCCTTCTTGACCGCCGGTTCGACCTTCACCAGCTGCACTTCGTCGTCCAGCTCGGAGTCAACTTCGACAACTTCGACGTCTTCAGCCGGACCTTCCAAAGGCTTCTTCGTCCCAACGTATTGGACTTCGTCGTCGACGTCCGAAGCCTCGACCTCATGTTCCGGTTGGGGGGAGTCCGAAACTCGACCACCCACCGGGGGCTCAACCACATCGGCGCCTCCCGCAGACGCCTTGGCGGACATGTCCGGAGCGGACTTGTCCTTGTCGTCCGGACCCAGTCCGCCGACATGGAAGTGTCAGCATCTTCCAGAGCCGTCTCCTGGTCGCCGTTCTTGGACACTTGGTGCGCGTCTGGAACAGCGGGTCCAGAAGTCGTCTCACTTGGAGCCGACGCTTCCTTCGCTTCCTTGGCAGCCTTGCGTTTTGCCGCGTTGGCCTTCCGGGCGTCACGTTCGACGTCTTCCAGAGGTCGATGCGGCTCGACTCCCAAGTTCGCGACTCGGCGCGACTGCCGGCTTGGTTCAGACTCCGCCGACTGCCGTCGCCCTTCCTTCTTCCTGCTTCCACTTCCAGCCATATCAACCACGGTTAGAAGATCGTTCGCAGTCAACACCCTAGATCTCAATCAATATAATATAAAAACAACTCGGTGAAATTCCACGGACTACCAAATCCGGGCACGCGCACCAGCTGTGGCGAGGCGGGTGAGCGCCTTTTGCCGCCCAGGTGTATAGCACGATGCCACAGGGCCGCCCGTCCGGAGAATTACTCCTCCTTACGGATTTTCCCAATGGGGTCAGACTCCGATAGCAGCACTAGGTGCTCCCAACGGAGGTGGCGTGTGACCTTGTGAATCCCTGTAGGTGTCGTTTATCTTCGATAGAACGAACTTCACCTGGTGAGTTGTCTTCACAATGATAAGGTCTTGAGTGTAGAGCGCTTACGTTACTTCAAACGTAGGTCTCCACGACTGGGGTTGAGATCACAAGCAGATCCTTCCAGCCAAACCTTCAAAATCAGAGAGTTAATATGCAAATATACAAATATACAGCCGCTACTTATTCTTTGGGGGGCCCTTGAGCGGGGGGGCCGTACACCAGTCTACTGGGGTTTCTTCCGGACCACCGGTCGAGTCCGAAAGCACCCTTCACTCACGCGCACCAGCTCCCGCAAGGAGATAATTAGCTCCAGGCGGAAGACTTTCCAAATGTTCAACTTCGAAAAAGGAGAACAACCTCCGGTCAGACAATATACAATCCTATCACACAGTAGTCAATCAATCGGATCTAGGGGTGACTACACACAACCTCCTAGAAACGCAGTTAATATGAAATGGGACCTCCGAATGGAGGACCAACAACTGGAATATGAAATAGGACAGGTCACCTCGGAGCGCGCGTCGCCCGATCACCGCCTAACTTGGTCTTAGCCTTTGGGAGAGTTCCACGGCGGTATTCGCGGTCACGACGCGTCCAAACGCAGGTCTTGTAGCTTAGGGCCGCCGGCAGGGTTAATCCCTCCGGTCGAGGCTTGTTCCTCTCACTTACTTGACAGCACACCTCGTCCCTGGGGACGGGGAAGCACTTGCGCCCTTCTTGGCAAATTGAACTCTCTGATTATCTTTTCTTAGGCTTCTGTATCCACTGTTCTCTCTGGAATCAGATCTTTTATCTTGGTTTTACTATAGTCGGGGCGTGGCGTAATCACGTCGCATGTCGAGCAGGTCATGGATAGGGCAGGAGTCTGGTCGGTGCATAACATATCATGGTCGGTCGTCTTGGTCGGTCGTTAACATCTTGGTCGGAGTATACTTGAAACTTGGAAGGCCTTTCTGGGTACAAATCAGGCTGGGACAGGGCGCGAGCGGTCGCCCGTCGAAGATCCTCGTCCGGAGCCTGGTGTCTGGAATCCTGCGTCCGGGGTCCGGAGACCAATGAGTCTGGAGTTTGACTTGACTTCACTATGGCGGGAGTCTGGACGATCTTGAGCAATCTTCTTCGGCTCTCTGTCTGGACTTGCTTGAACCTTCTTTCTCGCTTGTGTCTTCGCTCTTCTCTTGCGCTCTTCCGTCGCATGTCTTACGGGCCTGTCGCTGGCCGGGTCACTGAGCAGAGACTTGGGCAAATTTTCTGGAGCCGCTTCGTGTCACTGGGGTCTTCGCCGAGTTGCTGGGGCTCGGCGGTTCGTTTTGCGATCGATTGCCGAGGTCCCGCCGGGTGTTCGAGCCCGAACGCCCATCTCAGTCGCCGTTTCCACCTCATCAACTCTAGCGAGGCTCGCCTTGGGGTCCATCCGTCCAGCATCAAGCTGCTGGGTCGACTCGTGCACCGATACCTCATTGCCTTCAGAAGCAGCATGGTGTCCTCCGCCAACTGGTTGACGTCGGTGCTGTTCATTGGCTGGGCCAGCTCCGGCCCCAGCACAGGCCATTTCGCTTGGGCCATTGCCACCGGCCCAAACATCACCATCCAATCACTCTGCGTCTTCATCTCTTCGCCGAGTCGAGCCAAAACCTTGTTCGCACTCGGCGTATCCGCATTCTTCGTCGCTCGCGGTATTAGGGGCGGACGGTCCCCTGGAGCAACGTCGTCATCATCATCGTCCGCATCATCGCCGAGCTCGGCGGTTAAGTTTCGCTGAACTGGGCGCGGATTTCCCACGCGCCCAACTTGTAGCGACAACTCCTCGACTTCGTCGAGTAGTTCCGCCGTCGACTTCACCGCGTCATACTCGGCCTTCATCTCCTATTTTTCCTCATCATCGCTTCCATGGTCTTGGGCCTCCTCATCGTCAAACGAGACGGAGCGCGTCACTTCCGCCGTCGCGTCCATAATCATCGCCGCTGTCGAGTCCGTCGAGTTGGTTAGCTCCGCCGAGTTAGCTCTGGCCGTCGCCAGGCTCGGCGTTACAATTCCCTAGACCATAATCACTTTCCTTGCTCTTCTCAAACCTTGGTTCGCTGGTACCTACGAAACACAAGCATACCCCTGTTCCCGGGTCGCGACACCAGTTGTGGTGTTGTAGAACACACAAATATCGTCAGATGTGGATCTCCAGCACAAACCACAACAATCGCCGAGTTAGGTCGGCGCTTGGTGGCCTGCGCAGGGGTTGTCCCCTCGCGGTTCGGCCCAACCGGGACAGCGGGTGTCTCGCCTCTCGCCGACACCTGCCAACCAAGGTCCACTCTTCCGGAGATCCGCCGAGCTAGCGGACTCCGTTCACAAACTCCAGTGCCATCCACCAAAGGATGGACGGCGGCGCGCTAGCGCTTTTACAGGCCGCCGGGGCAGAAGCAACCCGACTTGAAGAGTAACGGCACCCGGGCTGTCCGGCGTACCGGCTCGCTGAGTTAGCGAGACTTTTTCTTCGCACTTGGCGAGCACCCAACGCCCAATCCCGGGCCGACCTGATCTCTTGGCGCTGCCAGTCGAGTACCCTACAAGCTATGCCTCTCGGGTACCGACGGCAGGCATAATCCGACCCCGTGCAGGGACTTGCCGGAAAGTGTGCACGTGTTGTGGGCCTAGAAAATTCTGCTCTGTTTGTTCTTAAGTCTCCTGGGCGCCCTGAAAGGGCGCCTCTACTATTTCTAAGGTCCTATACAAATATCAAGTGAAATGGAGTGGTTTCGGATCTCAACCGACCCTTCACCCTCGCTACAACGCCTCGAACTCGGCGGAGCCGGATAAGTTGTCCGGATAACCCGGTGAGCTCGACGGGGAGGTCTCGCCGACTCAGCTGAGCGCTGCTGGGGTCGCCGGGCTCACGCTTGGTCCCCTTGTGCGGTTTCCGGCTATGCCTCGCGTCGTCTGGGCGGCCGGCGGCTCTGTTTAGCCGAGCTCAAGGCTTGGAAACTGCCTTGAACTCAGCTGAGCGTCTCCTAGCGCCCCCCGCACTTGGCCCGTCGTACGTGCGTCATCTCCTTGCGTGACGCCACCCGTCCTTGCTCTCCGGTGCTCTTGATTCCCAGTCAGTCGGCCGCAGAGCGCTCGTGAAGCCTGCGAGCTCGGCGGGCTGGCACAGTATACCATCCAGCCGAGTAGTACCGTCGGTGCTGCTTTCCTGGCCGTCTTGGTACCTTGTTCCGCCTTGACTTCGAGTGCTCCACGAAATCTGGTGTTCCCTACACCACATTGGTCAATCCAGTAAAGTTTTGATGTGGAAGGTTCATGGCGTGAAAGAAGGGTGGTACCCTTCAACTCACGATACATTGTATACAAGAAACGAAATTCGAGGAGGCTTTCTGGCCACGATATGCATACGTCGAAGCATCGGGGCTAGCCTGGAGACGAGATGGAGAACGCTGCAAGCCAATTGCAACAATTTTGCCTGTTGCTACGCCCCCGCCGTGGAACGGAACAAAGTGGCAAGACGGTGGAAGACAAAATTGTGGACGCACCTGTGATTTATCAGTGTTGGTTTTAAATGTCAAGGTGTGTGGACTATTCTGCGGCATACACCCAAGTGGTACGAGGCTCTTGCCTCAAAAAAAGAAATGCTCGAAAGAGTCGAAGCGGTGGCGTTGAGAAGCCAAGTGGCAATGAGGCTGATCTGTGGTAGCTGGTGTCAAGCGATCTATCGGTAGGAAATCAGCCAAGAAGGTTGTCTATGTGGAGCAAAATCTAGTTGTATTGGTGGCAAAGCTAGCAACGGAAACTGAAACGAAGAATCGCTTGTTCAAAGAAGCTACAAATGAGCAAATAATGACACGTTTAGAAAGAATGACACCCACCCAGTGACGCTACTATGAACTGAAACAACAGCCGATCCTTACAGACCTTCAGCAGGAGATCCGCAAAAATAACATAGTGTTGAATAAATGGTAGACAAACATGAAGTGTGCGATTAATAACAAATCAATCTACACAACTGCATTTTATCTCCCATATAGGTTTGATTAGATCATCGCGCAATGCCGTATGCCCCTGAGCGCACGGAATGGCTTGATGGCGAGTGATAAATTCAGCAAAATTGGCTGTGTACTCCCGTGACAGTAGGAACGTCGACGCCCCGGAATTTCCGTAATCCAGTAGAAAAGTACTGAATCGTGCCCGACGAGATTAGGTGTATCCAAACCGATGTAGTTACCAGGAAGTACGCATGCTGCCATCATGCGCACTTAAACCGGTAAATAGCATTTCGGATGCAGTCCTTGATTTTCTATTAATGTTTGCGCTGGCATTATATCTAAAGAAGAGGATTTAATAAAATTAGCATAACTAGATAAAATCTGTGGTAAATATCAGGTGTGATCATAATAATTTACTTAAAATTCAACTACAGTTTAGTTTTCGTTTTGAAATAGCGGTGTGATTCGAAGTAGGTGTGCACATCTTGCTTCCCGTCAGTTTGAAAATGTCGTAGTCACCAGCATCCGACTCTATCAACTACGGCAAGGCAGATTTGTACTCGACGTGTCCGACCTCGAGGCAGCACGCGAGTTGGGTTTACTTCGTGAGAAGGCGTAAATCGACTCCACTGATCCAAGAACCTTGCTAGCGTATGAACAGCGCCAGAATATTGAAGCGTCCGTTTTGTTTAGTCAGAAGTCGCGCCACACCCACTGAACAGCTGACCTGCCCATTTTTCGTGAACGCTCACGGAAAAGCAGGTCATTGGAAAATAACGCGGATAAACTTTGCACACAACCACATCAAGTTTGTCGGTTCCACCAAGGTTCCACGTATAGAAGGCTCAGTTCCTCGAAATGTCAAGGCCAAGCGCAGTACAACCAACCATTGAGCAAATTGACGGCTATAGTGGAATCAGAGATGTTACCGTCGCACAACAACTCAGTTTCGACATGACTGGGTCGGCTGTCCAGAAATTCCTGAAATCGAAAGGAGCTAATATCCGCGCAAGTGTCATTTCCAGAATGAAGAAGCAGGTCGACGATAAGCTACATGGTGTTTTGCAAGAGACCTACCAGGGATCGGAGCTTATTTTCAACTGATGGAGCGAAAAAGTCCTGGTTCTTTCTGGAAATTTGAGACTGCTGCAAACGGGGTTACCTTTGGTCGAGCTGCATTCGTCGGATACACATCGCGCGGCAGTGTAAATCTCTCTTTGGCTTTGATGGTGTCCATTTGCAACAAGAAATGAACGCAATGTTCCATTTAGCCTAGCTCTACTTCCCCAAGAAGATCAAGATAACTGGGACTTGGTTTCTGGAAATTTATCAGAGACAACTGGAATGACCAAAGTTACAGTTTTGTCTGATCGTCAGAAAGGATTAGTTCAAACAAGTTCTCGAGTGTTTCTAGACGCAGACCACTGCTTTTGTCTCAGGTGTATTATGAACAATGCCAGCCGAAAATGTGGAAAACTATCTGAAGAGGATCGCGGGTGGATACGTAGAATGGCGCGAAAGGACTGTGAACAGGATTACAATCTTTTTCGCGGAGAGCTTGCAGTAATTATCCAACCGCGGCGGCACTATCGACAGAAAACACTGGGTCAAACACAGCTTTTACGAAGCATTTGATTTGCCAGCATTCGACGAAATTACGTCGAATGCTGGCCGAACAGGCCGATAGCTGGATGGGAACCGAGCTCCGGAGTGAGAAACCTCTGGATGGGTTTCACTTGTACTTTTTCAGACTGAGCAAGTTGCTGTCAGAGAAGCGGTAGATGGCGTCACATTGGGCCATCAAACAAAGCAATACAGATTTAGTACCAAAGATGTTGAAGGAGCGTAAAGATCGTACGGTATCTGCTCAACTGTGTGATTTCGTGCTGTGATTGGAAAGAGCGTACAGTGTGTAACCCGGATATATCCATCCTCACCGAATCGTCGACTTACCCGCAGGTGTGTTGACTGGTAAGATGAAGCCTTTCCGTGTCTACATGCTATTTGCGCAGCGATACAAGACGGGAAGAGAATTTGACGAGCATGCCTAAACACTTTTTGCACTATGTCCGCTTTACCGGCTAGTGATAGTGTCGAAAAGTAGTTCTGAAGTAACTGTAATTACGTAGACGGGTTTGCACTGGTACGTCGATATTGGCGGCGGTAGTGATTTGAGGTCCAGTTTGCACTTCGAGCTGCGACTACAGAACAAGAAGTGACTCCGCCACTCCTCCGAAGCAACCACAACACCGACGCCTGGAGCGCGTGTCTGGGAGAAGAGCGAAGAGATCCATCTTTGCGAGGCCCACGTGAAGGTGTCAGAGGATAGCACCACGTCCACAGATCAGTCCATGACAAAGTTTTGGAAGCGTATTCGACAGCACTTCGTGGCTCTGGGCGGGGAAACTACTCGTAACGCAGTATCACTTCAGAGCAACCGTACGCTAGCATTTGAAGAGCTGCTACAACCTTGATGCTAGGCTGTATATCCTTCTTGTCGGTGGCATCTCGCTTCCACGTGAAGAACGAGTCATGGCGACCAACATCAGCTACCATGTTCCAGAAGAGCTCTTTCCCCGTACGAAATCTCCTCCGAAACTGTTCGTCTGTGTAGACAGGAGCGTGAGAGAAATGCATGCTGTGAAAGCGCTTGTAGGCCCCCTCAAAATTTCGCTTGAGGTTGGCGCGTCTTCCTTTCCTGGATCGTCCTGCCAAGCGTTTGCGCCGGCGCTGCATTTGAAGCCCGAGGGAGCCTTCCGCTCGCCAGAGACAGCGACCCGCTCGTGCCGGACGGCGCAATGGACCCGCCCGTCAGTGCGCCTTGGCCGCCGACCAGCTCGATCAAGCCGCCAGCTAGGCCGTTTGTGCCCGAGCTGCCACGAGTGCTGTGGGCTGAGCATCGTCTAGATGCTCAAAAATCCAAACTGAATGTATTCACTAACGACTCAAGCACTAAAGCGATACGCGGAGTTGTGAAGTGATAATAGTGAAGCCGATTGGCGCAGCTCTTTGTGCCAACGCTGCACGATTTTGTGAATCAGTTCGCTAATCACTACGGTGCCTAAGCACTACCGGTACAGATGTTCTTAAATTAGCATTGGCACTATCGATTTATAGGATGCTATTTAAATTTTTGTTTGCATGAGCGAGGCGCTCACAATTTCCCTTGGATGCCCCCACTCAACCCACATCAGCGCCACGCAATTTCCAACGCCGCCTGGACGGCTCGTTTTGGCGCCTACGACTAAACCGAGACCTTTCGCGGCGTGCACTCGAAGACGAAGAACGCATATCTCAGAGTGGACAAGAAACGTCAGTTGGCGGATATTTGCGGGTAGCCCCCCGTAGAGGAAATGGTCTTTTTGCTGAAAACAGGCGCGCACGTCGAGGAGACAATGAACAACTATATATAGACTTCATATTATGAAGTCGAATGAATTTACGCGAAGCGCAGGTGACCATTATAGTTTTTTATTTAATTCGGTGGGTATGATACAGAGAATTAACGTGGGAGCCAGTAAGTCACATCCCCACACGGCTCAAAATGCAGTTTGATAACGAGACCATCAATTGTGTATGGATCTACGAGTCCACACGGGGAAGGCGCAGGGTTTATCGGCAACACCCAAGTAGGAGAAGCGCAAGACTAGGAAGGCGTTAGGAGTAGACAGCAGAAATGTGCAAAGACACTAAGTATGCAACACGAACTTTACACTAACGCGACACTAGTTG
The DNA here is from genome assembly GCF_018691715.1 of Phytophthora cinnamomi. Taxonomy (NCBI): domain Eukaryota; phylum Oomycota; class Peronosporomycetes; order Peronosporales; family Peronosporaceae; genus Phytophthora; species Phytophthora cinnamomi. The sequence goes on from NW_027150937.1 coordinate 186,038, forward strand.
CTTATATCTACTGCTGTGGGGCACGATTCAGTACAGTGTTTTGCCTCAATAGCGCAGTCGTACTTTGTATACAATTTCTCAAGTAAATGGGGTGACAGAGGTTTTACTAGTCGACTACGAGTGGGAGTAGGTCGCAATGATGCCGCGCAAGCGCTCAACTTCAGGCGCTGCAGCCTCTAAGTCGACCGCACCCGACTCGCCGTGAGCTCTCTTCCAGCGAATCCCGTAGCGAGATTGCACGTGGCGTAGCCAAGACCAGGTAAAGCTTGGTAGTGACGACGGCGGAATTTCTAGAAGCCTGGCGATTTTGCGAGCCCGCATGATGATCATCTCGCCAGTAAGCGACACTTGGATGTTCTCGCACATGAGGACGTACTCAACAACGCAGTAGGGAGAGTTTGGTTTTGGCCACCACAGCGAGCTCAACGTTGGTAATGGCAGGCAGCTGGCGGCGGAGGTCACAAATCTGCAGCTCCTGCTGCTTCGTGAGGCGTTGGCGCTTCTGGAAAGGCTTCGGAAGAGACGGCATTGCAAACTCGATGCTTGTAGACTTGGTTAGGCTTGGCTAATGAAAGAATGAGGAGCGAGTCGCTCCGGTCGCTCCGACCGACCAAGGTGATCTTGGCGCGCAATGACATGAGTGTGACGCTTTTTGTTTTGACGTTTTCCCCTATGTCCTCAGTTGTGGTAATTTGATTGGCGGAACCATACTGTCGATGGCGTGATTGGCTGAATCTTGCTGTTCGTGAAAAACAGGGTGATTATATATAGTCTGCAAGGTTATTAGATGTGATGGCTGCGCTATTGAGGCAAAACACTGTACTTATCTACTGGATTATGGAAATTCCTCACGCCCCGTCATAAGAGAAAGGGAGATCTTCCCCACGCTCATTTTCTACTATCAAATTGTGCAATATATCACATGCCTTCATAATGACGCTTAAATCGTCTGGACTCCAAAACCGTGCTGGTCCATTCACAATAGCGAAACGCGATTGCAGTGCATCGAAGGCACGCTCCACGTCCTTTCTTGCTACTTATTGTTTCGCAGAAAAATTTCGTTCTTGTGATCTTTTGGCGCAGCAATTGTTTGCATCAGCGTCACCCATTGGGGATAGATTCCTTAACGATATAGATAATAACGAGCATCACAAAGGCAAATAATTACATGCAGTTGATAACGTTATCCTTCCTGTCTGCTAAATAGTCAAAGTCGTAGGAGTTGTCATCAATTTCGTGGTTGCATGGCGGGGCTTGCATGTTGGTGACCGCTGTGAAGAGGGGCGCCTGAAGAACATGTGCCAGAACCACAAATCTTGCGAGGCAACTGCCTCCAGCACAATTGTTGGTGAATCTTCCTTACCCTGACACTGTCTGCCGAGGCTGTTGGGCAGTTTTTCCAACTCCAATGCATACGGTCTAGACTGCCCAACATCCCGACGAATACTCGTTTCATATGCACTAAAAGTAGCCGATGAAATCAACATCTTCGGTCGGTGCCCGCAGGTACTGATCTCCAAATTCCGCAATAACAGCAGCACAAAATCGTTTGAGACTCTTAATTACCGTGCTTTCTCCAATTCTGATGTACTCATCTATGGTGTCGGCCGGCATCCCATAAGCTAGTTGGGGAATAGCTGCAGTGCATTTCTGCAACGCCGACAAGCTCAGCTTTTCGGTGGCATCGGCGCTGTTGAAAATAGATGTCTTGTATCTCAACAGCTTGAACAATACGCAAGTAGAGGGGGTGGCGCATCCGGAAGCGCCGACGAAAAGCGCGCTCACTGAAGACAGGAACGTCAGCAAAATAATCTCGAACGAATCGCTCTTGGGCTTCGGTGTTAAAGGGTGATGCGTGCGCGTGGCTTCACACTTGGCGCGCCATTGTGTGTGCGTGCGTGTGTGTGCGCGCGTGTGCGAGGCTTTGTGGCGGCGTCCAATGCTCAAGATGAGACGCGCAGGCTGCGTGTGCATGAGGACGAGCGCGTGGGAGCGCGTGTGGATGTTCAAGCTGCGTGGATGCGCGGGTGGGTGCATAGTATTTGCATATGTAGGAGTAGGGTGTCCATGACTTTGCACAAGTCTGTATTGCTTAGTGGGTTAGTACCGGGTTTTTGACTCGAAGGTCGTGGGTTCGATTCCCACAGATGTTTGCTTTTCTTTTTGCCAACAAGAGAGCATAGTAGGCAGGCTAGAAGCTAAAACTCACTCAATCAATCTTACTTTTGGTTTTGCAATCTCGGCCCGAAGCCGTCTTTAAGTGTTTCAAGCTTTACAGCTCGTAGTCCAACTTCCTTTTGGTTATGAGCCCAAGTACCGACACCAAGTTCAAAGTCGAGCCTTTCGACGGCTCGAACTACTCGCTGTGGAGCTACAAGATGAAGATGTACCTGATGTCCAAGGGATTGTGGGATGCGGTCAGCGGAGAAGCCGAGGTGGCCTCGGCGAAGGAGCAGCAAGCGCACGCGGCGATTGTGCTCAACCTCAACGACTCGCAGTTGATGCACGTGGTGACGTCCAAGACTGCGAAGGAAGCGTGGGACACATTGAAAACGTTCCACAAGACTCAAGACATGGCGAACCGACTGTGGCTCAAAGAGAAGTTCTCGGCGTTCAAGTTTACAGCATCCTCCGTCAGCAATCACGTAACGGAGTTAGAGAAGCTCGTGATGGATATGAAGAACGCGGGGTGTGAACCGAGCGAAGAAGACGTCTGTGCGACGATGTTGCGGAGTCTACCATCGAGCTACGAGAGCCTGGTTCAAGCATTTCGCATGTCAGTGAGCGATTTCAAGCTTGCAGACCTCGTGAGCAAGCTGATTGCGGAAGAAGTGCGTCAAAAGGACTCGACGCGCGTCGAAGAGGCGACCGCGTTTCTTGCCGGTAAGGGCAATGGAAAGCAGCAACAGAAGAAGACGAACACACGCGGGGGACGCAAGAAGGGATTCTCCGGAGCGTGTTTCAACTGTGGCAAGATGGGCCATTACGCGAGGGATTGCCGTTCTAGGGCAAGTCCCGATGATAGTATCCAAGACCAGTCAAACGTTGCGTTTAACGCGACCGGCGCATTTGCGAGCGAGAGCTGGGTGATGGATAGTGGTGCTTCGGCACACGTGCAAGACACGCGACGCCTTTCACGAGTACTCGGCTATAAAGACTGCGCGCAGCATATTGAGCGCAAAGAACAGTGCGAACTTGAAGATTCTCGGCTTTGGAACAGTTGTTTTGCGTGTCTGGACTGGAAGTTCGTGGATAAACGCGCGGCTGGAAAACACGTTGCATGTTGAAGACTTAAACAAGAACCTGTTCTCTCTGACGGCTGCAACAGCACGCGGTATGACCGTGACTATGGACAGCGAGCGGTGCGTTGTGAAACGCGGCAGCCAAGTTGTGGCGACGGGTAGGAAGCAAGGCAAGCTGATGTACCTCAACACTGATGGTGGTGAGGAGTGTCATGTGGCTGAAAACGACGTTGGTCTGTGGCATCGGCGACTCGGTCACGTGTCTTTCAGCACGTTGAACTCCATGGTTAAGGACGGAAAACTCAGTGGTGCGCAAGTTGCACCTGGAACCGTGTGTGGTGTATGCGCGACTGCGAAACAAGCACGCAAGCCATTCAGTTCAACCGAGAAGGAGCTCGAAGCCAGGGAGAGTGCACGCAATGACACCACCGTGTGCTCTGATGTGTTGGGGCCTGTCACCCCCGCATCCAAGTCGGGCTACAAGTATATTGTGAGCTTTATTTTGATGAAAAGCCGTTTTGTGACGATCTATCCACTGCGCAAGAAGAGCGAAGTGTGTGAGGCGTTCAAGAAATTTCTCAAAGAGGCAGAAACAAGCGCGGGCATCAAGGTTAAGGTGTTACGCAGTGATAATGGTGGTGAGTATTGCAACGCAGCAATGGAGACTCTTTGCGACGACAAGATGGTCAAGCAGGAGTTTACGGTACCATACAACCCGCAGCAAAACGGTATGGCAGAGCGAATGAACCGTACTCTGGTCGAAATGACACGCTGCATGCTGAAAGAGAGCGGGATTGACAAGTCGTACTGGTGTGAGGCTATGATGACTGCAGCAGACATTCGGAACGTGTTGCCTAATACTTCAAACCCACACTCAAGTCCGTTCCAACTGGTTTACAAAAGGGAGCCACGTCTGGAGCACATGCGCGTTTTTGGGACCGAGTGCTATGCCCATGTGACCAAGCAAAACGCAAAAAAGCTGGATGACTCGGGTATCAAGTGCGTTTTCCTCGGCTACGCCAAACAGCACAAAGCATATCGACTACTGGACCCAACAAACGGATCAATCGTGATTTCAAGGAGTGTGACGTTTGCTGAAGCCCCACTCGCTACGGCGCGTAAGGAAGGCAGCCAGGAGGTGATCGATATCATCGGCAACGACGAAGAAGAGGAGCGCACGGAAGAACCCAGCGTTGAGGAAGGTTTCCGCACACCCCCAACTCACCCACGCCGGGAACCTGATAATCACAGCGGGCCGACTGACTCTGTGCCGACGCGTGGCTCTAGCACTCCGGGGAGAGATGGCGAGGAGGAGTGGATGGTGCGTCCGGCACGCAAAAGGCGTGGAGTTGTGCGCTACCAGGACGAGTACCCCGGGACTCGACGTGGTGAGTTCAACTTGGACGATTTTGAGGGTGAGTTCGATTCCCTCTACTGTCTACTTACTGAAGACGACGACGGCGAGCGTGCTGTTTCATACGACGAAGTTATGCGCAGCAAGTACAAGGACGAGTGGCTGCGTGCCATGGAAAGCGAGATGAAGTCGCTTGAGGATCACCGCACCTGGACTTTGGTGGATATGCCATCAGACAAAAAGGCAATCGGGTGCAAGTGGGTTTTCCGCATCAAGCGAGACCCGAGCGGGAAAATTATCAAGTTCAAGGCTCGTTTGGTGGCAAAGGGCTTCACACAACGCCCAGGAGTAATCTTCTTCGGCTCTCTGTCTGGACTTGCTTGAACCTTCTTTCTCGCTTGTGTCTTCGCTCTTCTCTTGCGCTCTTCCGTCGCATGTCTTACGGGCCTGTCGCTGGCCGGGTCACTGAGCAGAGACTTGGGCAAATTTTCTGGAGCCGCTTCGTGTCACTGGGGTCTTCGCCGAGTTGCTGGGGCTCGGCGGTTCGTTTTGCGATCGATTGCCGAGGTCCCGCCGGGTGTTCGAGCCCGAACGCCCATCTCAGTCGCCGTTTCCACCTCATCAACTCTAGCGAGGCTCGCCTTGGGGTCCATCCGTCCAGCATCAAGCTGCTGGGTCGACTCGTGCACCGATACCTCATTGCCTTCAGAAGCAGCATGGTGTCCTCCGCCAACTGGTTGACGTCGGTGCTGTTCATTGGCTGGGCCAGCTCCGGCCCCAGCACAGGCCATTTCGCTTGGGCCATTGCCACCGGCCCAAACATCACCATCCAATCACTCTGCGTCTTCATCTCTTCGCCGAGTCGAGCCAAAACCTTGTTCGCACTCGGCGTATCCGCATTCTTCGTCGCTCGCGGTATTAGGGGCGGACGGTCCCCTGGAGCAACGTCGTCATCATCATCGTCCGCATCATCGCCGAGCTCGGCGGTTAAGTTTCGCTGAACTGGGCGCGGATTTCCCACGCGCCCAACTTAGGCGATAACTCCTCGACTTCGTCGAGTAGTTCCGCCGTCGACTTCACCGCGTCATACTCGGCCTTCATCTCCTATTTTTCCTCATCATCGCTTCCATGGTCTTGGGCCTCCTCATCGTCAAACGAGACGGAGCGCGTCACTTCCGCCGTCGCGTCCATAATCATCGCCGCTGTCGAGTCCGTCGAGTTGGTTAGCTCCGCCGAGTTAGCTCTGGCCGTCGCCAGGCTCGGCGTTACAATTCCCTAGACCATAATCACTTTCCTTGCTCTTCTCAAACCTTGGTTCGCTGGTACCTACGAAACACAAGCATACCCCTGTTCCCGGGTCGCGACACCAGTTGTGGTGTTGTAGAACACACAAATATCGTCAGATGTGGATCTCCAGCACAAACCACAACAATCGCCGAGTTAGGTCGGCGCTTGGTGGCCTGCGCAGGGGTTGTCCCCTCGCGGTTCGGCCCAACTGGGACAGCGGGTGTCTCGCCTCTCGCCGACACCTGCCAACCAAGGTCCACTCTTCCGGAGATCCGCCGAGCTAGCGGACTCCGTTCACAAACTCCAGTGCCATCCACCAAAGGATGGACGGCGGCGCGCTAGCGCTTTTACAGGCCGCCGGGGCAGAAGCAACCCGACTTGAAGAGTAACGGCACCCGGGCTGTCCGGCGTACCGGCTCGCTGAGTTAGCGAGACTTTTTCTTCGCACTTGGCGAGCACCCAACGCCCAATCCCGGGCCGACCTGATCTCTTGGCGCTGCCAGTCGAGTACCCTACAAGCTATGCCTCTCGGGTACCGACGGCAGGCATAATCCGACCCCGTGCAGGGACTTGCCGGAAAGTGTGCACGTGTTGTGGGCCTAGAAAATTCTGCTCTGTTTGTTCTTGTTTCCTGGGCGCCCTGAAAGGGCGCCTCTACTATTTCTAAGGTCCTATACAAATATCAAGTGAAATGGAGTGGTTTCGGATCTCAACCGACCCTTCACCCTCGCTACAACGCCTCGAACTCGGCGGAGCCGGATAAGTTGTCCGGATAACCCGGTGAGCTCGACGGGGAGGTCTCGCCGACTCAGCTGAGCGCTGCTGGGGTCGCCGGGCTCACGCTTGGTCCCCTTGTGCGGTTTCCGGCTATGCCTCGCGTCGTCTGGGCGGCCGGCGGCTCTGTTTAGCCGAGCTCAAGGCTTGGAAACTGCCTTGAACTCAGCTGAGCGTCTCCTAGCGTCCCCGCACTTGGCCCGTCGTACGTGCGTCATCTCCTTGCGTGACGCCACCCGTCCTTGCTCTCCGGTGCTCTTGATTCCCAGTCAGTCGGCCGCAGAGCGCTCGTGAAGCCTGCGAGCTCGGCGGGCTGGCACAGTATACCATCCAGCCGAGTAGTACCGTCGGTGCTGCTTTCCTGGCCGTCTTGGTACCTTGTTCCGCCTTGACTTCGAGTGCTCCACGAAATCTGGTGTTCCCTACACCACATTGGTCAATCCAGTAAAGTTTTGATGTGGAAGGTTCATGGCGTGAAAGAAGGGTGGTACCCTTCAACTCACGATACATTGTATACAAGAAACGAAATTCGAGGAGGCTTTCTGGCCACGATATGCATACGTCGAAGCATCGGGGCTAGCCTGGAGACGAGATGGAGAACGCTGCAAGCCAATTGCAACAATTTTGCCTGTTGCTACGCCCCCGCCGTGGAACGGAACAAAGTGGCAAGACGGTGGAAGACAAAATTGTGGACGCACCTGTGATTTATCAGTGTTGGTTTTAAATGTCAAGGTGTGTGGACTATTCTGCGGCATACACCCAAGTGGTACGAGGCTCTTGCCTCAAAAAAAAGAAATGCTCGAAAGAGTCGAAGCGGTGGCGTTGAGAAGCCAAGTGGCAATGAGGCTGATCTGTGGTAGCTGGTGTCAAGCGATCTATCGGTAGGAAATCAGCCAAGAAGGTTGTCTATGTGGAGCAAAATCTAGTTGTATTGGTGGCAAAGCTAGCAACGGAAACTGAAACGAAGAATCGCTTGTTCAAAGAAGCTACAAATGAGCAAATAATGACACGTTTAGAAAGAATGACACCCACCCAGTGACGCTACTATGAACTGAAACAACAGCCGATCCTTACAGACCTTCAGCAGGAGATCCGCAAAAATAACATAGTGTTGAATAAATGGTAGACAAACATGAAGTGTGCGATTAATAACAAATCAATCTACACAACTGCATTTTATCTCCCATATAGGTTTGATTAGATCATCGCGCAATGCCGTATGCCCCTGAGCGCACGGAATGGCTTGATGGCGAGTGATAAATTCAGCAAAATTGGCTGTGTACTCCCGTGACAGTAGGAACGTCGACGCCCCGGAATTTCCGTAATCCAGTAGAAAAGTACTGAATCGTGCCCGACGAGATTAGGTGTATCCAAACCGATGTAGTTACCAGGAAGTACGCATGCTGCCATCATGCGCACTTAAACCGGTAAATAGCATTTCGGATGCAGTCCTTGATTTTCTATTAATGTTTGCGCTGGCATTATATCTAAAGAAGAGGATTTAATAAAATTAGCATAACTAGATAAAATCTGTGGTAAATATCAGGTGTGATCATAATAATTTACTTAAAATTCAACTACAGTTTAGTTTTCGTTTTGAAATAGCGGTGTGATTCGAAGTAGGTGTGCACATCTTGCTTCCCGTCAGTTTGAAAATGTCGTAGTCACCAGCATCCGACTCTATCAACTACGGCAAGGCAAGATTTGTACTCGACGTGTCCGACCTCGAGGCAGCACGCGAGTTGGGTTTACTTCGTGAGAAGGCGTAAATCGACTCCACTGATCCAAGAACCTTGCTAGCGTATGAACAGCGCCAGAATATTGAAGCGTCCGTTTTGTTTAGTCAGAAGTCGCGCCACACCCACTGAACAGCTGACCTGCCCATTTTTCGTGAACGCTCACGGAAAAGCAGGTCATTGGAAAATAACGCGGATAAACTTTGCACACAACCACATCAAGTTTGTCGGTTCCACCAAGGTTCCACGTATAGAAGGCTCAGTTCCTCGAAATGTCAAGGCCAAGCGCAGTACAACCAACCATTGAGCAAATTGACGGCTATAGTGGAATCAGAGATGTTACCGTCGCACAACAACTCAGTTTCGACATGACTGGGTCGGCTGTCCAGAAATTCCTGAAATCGAAAGGAGCTAATATCCGCGCAAGTGTCATTTCCAGAATGAAGAAGCAGGTCGACGATAAGCTACATGGTGTTTTGCAAGAGACCTACCAGGGATCGGAGCTTATTTTCAACTGATGGAGCGAAAAGTCCTGGTTCTTTCTGGAAATTTGAGACTGCTGCAAACGGGGTTACCTTTGGTCGAGCTGCATTCGTCGGATACACATCGCGCGGCAGTGTAAATCTCTCTTTGGCTTTGATGGTGTCCATTTGCAACAAGAAATGAACGCAATGTTCCATTTAGCCTAGCTCTACTTCCCCAAGAAGATCAAGATAACTGGGACTTGGTTTCTGGAAATTTATCAGAGACAACTGGAATGACCAAAGTTACAGTTTTGTCTGGTCGTCAGAAAGGATTAGTTCAAACAAGTTCTCGAGTGTTTCTAGACGCAGACCACTGCTTTTGTCTCAGGTGTATTATGAACAATGCCAGCCGAAAATGTGGAAAACTATCTGAAGAGGATCGCGGGTGGATACGTAGAATGGCGCGAAAGGACTGTGAACAGGATTACAATCTTTTCGCGGAGAGCTTGCAGTAATTATCCAACCGCGGCGGCACTATCGACAGAAAACACTGGGTCAAACACAGCTTTTACGAAGTATTTGATTTGCCAGCATTCGACGAAATTACGTCGAATGCTGGCCGAACAGGCCGATAGCTGGATGGGAACCGAGCTCCGGAGTGAGAAACCTCTGGATGGGTTTCACTTGTACTTTTTCAGACTGAGCAAGTTGCTGTCAGAGAAGCGGTAGATGGCGTCACATTGGGCCATCAAACAAAGCAATACAGATTTAGTACCAAAGATGTTGAAGGAGCGTAAAGATCGTACGGTATCTGCTCAACTGTGTGATTTCGTGCTGTGATTGGAAAGAGCGTACAGTGTGTAACCCGGATATATCCATCCTCACCGAATCGTCGACTTACCCGCAGGTGTGTTGACTGGTAAGATGAAGCCTTTCCGTGTCTACATGCTATTTGCGCAGCGATACAAGACGGGAAGAGAATTTGACGAGCATGCCTAAACACTTTTTGCACTATGTCCGCTTTACCGGCTAGTGATAGTGTCGAAAAGTAGTTCTGAAGTAACTGTAATTACGTAGACGGGTTTGCACTGGTACGTCGATATTGGCGGCGGTAGTGATTTGAGGTCCAGTTTGCACTTCGAGCTGCGACTACAGAACAAGAAGTGACTCCGCCACTCCTCCGAAGCAACCACAACACCGACGCCTGGAGCGCGTGTCTGGGAGAAGAGCGAAGAGATCCATCTTTGCGAGGCCCACGTGAAGGTGTCAGAGGATAGCACCACGTCCACAGATCAGTCCATGACAAAGTTTTGGAAGCGTATTCGACAGCACTTCGTGGCTCTGGGCGGGGAAACTACTCGTAACGCAGTATCACTTCAGAGCAACCGTACGCTAGCATTTGAAGAGCTGCTACAACCTTGATGCTAGGCTGTATATCCTTCTTGTCGGTGGCATCTCGCTTCCACGTGAAGAACGAGTCATGGCGACCAACATCAGCTACCATGTTCCAGAAGAGCTCTTTCCCCGTACGAAATCTCCTCCGAAACTGTTCGTCTGTGTAGACAGGAGCGTGAGAGAAATGCATGCTGTGAAAGCGCTTGTAGGCCCCCTCAAAATTTCGCTTGAGGTTGGCGCGTCTTCCTTTCCTGGATCGTCCTGCCAAGCGTTTGCGCCGGCGCTGCATTTGAAGCCCGAGGGAGCCTTCCGCTCGCCAGAGACAGCGACCCGCTCGTGCCGGACGGCGCAATGGACCCGCCCGTCAGTGCGCCTTGGCCGCCGACCAGCTCGATCAAGCCGCCAGCTAGGCCGTTTGTGCCCGAGCTGCCACGAGTGCTGTGGGCTGAGCATCGTCTAGATGCTCAAAAATCCAAACTGAATGTATTCACTAACGACTCAAGCACTAAAGCGATACGCGGAGTTGTGAAGTGATAATAGTGAAGCCGATTGGCGCAGCTCTTTGTGCCAACGCTGCACGATTTTGTGAATCAGTTCGCTAATCACTACGGTGCCTAAGCACTACCGGTACAGATGTTCTTAAATTAGCATTGGCACTATCGATTTATAGGATGCTATTTAAATTTTTGTTTGCATGAGCGAGGCGCTCACAATTTCCCTTGGATGCCCCCACTCAACCCACATCAGCGCCACGCAATTTCCAACGCCGCCTGGACGGCTCGTTTTGGCGCCTACGACTAAACCGAGACCTTTCGCGGCGTGCACTCGAAGACGAAGAACGCATATCTCAGAGTGGACAAGAAACGTCAGTTGGCGGATATTTGCGGGTAGCCCCCCGTAGAGGAAATGGTCTTTTTGCTGAAAACAGGCGCGCACGTCGAGGAGACAATGAACAACTATATATAGACTTCATATTATGAAGTCGAATGAATTTACGCGAAGCGCAGGTGACCATTATAGTTTTTTATTTAATTCGGTGGGTATGATACAGAGAATTAACGTGGGAGCCAGTAAGTCACATCCCCACACGGCTCAAAATGCAGTTTGATAACGAGACCATCAATTGTGTATGGATCTACGAGTCCACACGGGGAAGGCGCAGGGTTTATCGGCAACACCCAAGTAGGAGAAGCGCAAGACTAGGAAGGCGTTAGGAGTAGACAGCAGAAATGTGCAAAGACACTAAGTATGCAACACGAACTTTACACTAACGCGACACTAGTTGCTTATATCTACTGCTGTGGGGCACGATTCAGTACAGTGTTTTGCCTCAATAGCGCAGTCGTACTTTGTATACAATTTCTCAAGTAATGGGGTGACAGAGGTTTTACTAGTCGACTACGAGTGGGAGTAGGTCGCAATGATGCCGCGCAAGCGCTCAACTTCAGGCGCTGCAGCCTCTAAGTCGACCGCACCCGACTCGCCGTGAGCTCTCTTCCAGCGAATCCCGTAGCGAGATTGCACGTGGCGTAGCCAAGACCAGGTAAAGCTTGGTAGTGACGACGGCGGAATTTCTAGAAGCCTGGCGATTTTGCGAGCCCGCATGATGATCATCTCGCCAGTAAGCGACACTTGGATGTTCTCGCACATGAGGACGTACTCAACAACGCAGTAGGGAGAGTTTGGTTTTGGCCACCACAGCGAGCTCAACGTTGGTAATGGCAGGCAGCTGGCGGCGGAGGTCACAAATCTGCAGCTCCTGCTGCTTCGTGAGGCGTTGGCGCTTCTGGAAAGGCTTCGGAAGAGACGGCATTGCAAACTCGATGCTTGTAGACTTGGTTAGGCTTGGCTAATGAAAGAATGAGGAGCGAGTCGCTCCGGTCGCTCCGACCGACCAAGGTGATCTTGGCGCGCAATGACATGAGTGTGACGCTTTTTGTTTTGACGTTTTCCCCTATGTCCTCAGTTGTGGTAATTTGATTGGCGGAACCATACTGTCGATGGCGTGATTGGCTGAATCTTGCTGTTCGTGAAAAACAGGGTGATTATATATAGTCTGCAAGGTTATTAGATGTGATGGCTGCGCTATTGAGGCAAAACACTGTACTTATCTACTGGATTATGGAAATTCCTCACGCCCCGTCATAAGAGAAAGGGAGATCTTCCCCACGCTCATTTTCTACTATCAAATTGTGCAATATATCACATGCCTTCATAATGACGCTTAAATCGTCTGGACTCCAAAACCGTGCTGGTCCATTCACAATAGCGAAACGCGATTGCAGTGCATCGAAGGCACGCTCCACGTCCTTTCTTGCTACTTATTGTTTCGCAGAAAAATTTCGTTCTTGTGATCTTTTGGCGCAGCAATTGTTTGCATCAGCGTCACCCATTGGGGATAGATTCCTTAACGATATAGATAATAACGAGCATCACAAAGGCAAATAATTACATGCAGTTGATAACGTTATCCTTCCTGTCTGCTAAATAGTCAAAGTCGTAGGAGTTGTCATCAATTTCGTGGTTGCATGGCGGGGCTTGCATGTTGGTGACCGCTGTGAAGAGGGGCGCCTGAAGAACATGTGCCAGAACCACAAATCTTGCGAGGCAACTGCCTCCAGCACAATTGTTGGTGAATCTTCCTTACCCTGACACTGTCTGCCGAGGCTGTTGGGCAGTTTTTCCAACTCCAATGCATACGGTCTAGACTGCCCAACATCCCGACGAATACTCGTTTCATATGCACTAAAAGTAGCCGATGAAATCAACATCTTCGGTCGGTGCCCGCAGGTACTGATCTCCAAATTCCGCAATAACAGCAGCACAAAATCGTTTGAGACTCTTAATTACCGTGCTTTCTCCAATTCTGATGTACTCATCTATGGTGTCGGCCGGCATCCCATAAGCTAGTTGGGGAATAGCTGCAGTGCATTTCTGCAACGCCGACAAGCTCAGCTTTTCGGTGGCATCGGCGCTGTTGAAAATAGATGTCTTGTATCTCAACAGCTTGAACAATACGCAAGTAGAGGGGGTGGCGCATCCGGAAGCGCCGACGAAAAGCGCGCTCACTGAAGACAGGAACGTCAGCAAAATAATCTCGAACGAATCGCTCTTGGGCTTCGGTGTTAAAGGGTGATGCGTGCGCGTGGCTTCACACTTGGCGCGCCATTGTGTGTGCGTGCGTGTGTGTGTGCGCGTGTGCGAGGCTTTGTGGCGGCGTCCAATGCTCAAGATGAGACGCGCAGGCTGCGTGTGCATGAGGACGAGCGCGTGGGAGCGCGTCTGGATGTTCAAGCTGCGTGGATGCGCGGGTGGGTGCATAGTATTTGCATATGTAGGAGTAGGGTGTCCATGACTTTGCACAAGTCTGTATTGCTTAGTGGGTTAGTACCGGGTTTTGACTCGAAGGTCGTGGGTTCGATTCCCACAGATGTTTGCTTTTCTTTTTGCCAACAAGAGAGCATAGTAGGCAGGCTAGAAGCTAAAACTCACTCAATCAATCTTACTTTTGGTTTTGCAATCTCGGCCCGAAGCCGTCTTTAAGTGTTTCAAGCTTTACAGCTCGTAGTCCAACTTCCTTTTGGTTATGAGCCCAAGTACCGACACCAAGTTCAAAGTCGAGCCTTTCGACGGCTCGAACTACTCGCTGTGGAGCTACAAGATGAAGATGTACCTGATGTCCAAGGGATTGTGGGATGCGGTCAGCGGAGAAGCCGAGGTGGCCTCGGCGAAGGAGCAGCAAGCGCACGCGGCGATTGTGCTCAACCTCAACGACTCGCAGTTGATGCACGTGGTGACGTCCAAGACTGCGAAGGAAGCGTGGGACACATTGAAAACGTTCCACAAGACTCAAGACATGGCGAACCGACTGTGGCTCAAAGAGAAGTTCTCGGCGTTCAAGTTTACAGCATCCTCCGTCAGCAATCACGTAACGGAGTTAGAGAAGCTCGTGATGGATATGAAGAACGCGGGGTGTGAACCGAGCGAAGAAGACGTCTGTGCGACGATGTTGCGGAGTCTACCATCGAGCTACGAGAGCCTGGTTCAAGCATTTCGCATGTCAGTGAGCGATTTCAAGCTTGCAGACCTCGTGAGCAAGCTGATTGCGGAAGAAGTGCGTCAAAAGGACTCGACGCGCGTCGAAGAGGCGACCGCGTTTCTTGCCGGTAAGGGCAATGGAAAGCAGCAACAGAAGAAGACGAACACACGCGGGGGACGCAAGAAGGGATTCTCCGGAGCGTGTTTCAACTGTGGCAAGATGGGCCATTACGCGAGGGATTGCCGTTCTAGGGCAAGTCCCGATGATAGTATCCAAGACCAGTCAAACGTTGCGTTTAACGCGACCGGCGCATTTGCGAGCGAGAGCTGGGTGATGGATAGTGGTGCTTCGGCACACGTGCAAGACACGCGACGCCTTTCACGAGTACTCGGCTATAAAGACTGCGCGCAGCATATTGAGCGCAAAGAACAGTGCGAACTTGAAGATTCTCGGCTTTGGAACAGTTGTTTTGCGTGTCTGGACTGGAAGTTCGTGGATAAACGCGCGGCTGGAAAACACGTTGCATGTTGAAGACTTAAACAAGAACCTGTTCTCTCTGACGGCTGCAACAGCACGCGGTATGACCGTGACTATGGACAGCGAGCGGTGCGTTGTGAAACGCGGCAGCCAAGTTGTGGCGACGGGTAGGAAGCAAGGCAAGCTGATGTACCTCAACACTGATGGTGGTGAGGAGTGTCATGTGGCTGAAAACGACGTTGGTCTGTGGCATCGGCGACTCGGTCACGTGTCTTTCAGCACGTTGAACTCCATGGTTAAGGACGGAAAACTCAGTGGTGCGCAAGTTGCACCTGGAACCGTGTGTGGTGTATGCGCGACTGCGAAACAAGCACGCAAGCCATTCAGTTCAACCGAGAAGGAGCTCGAAGCCAGGGAGAGTGCACGCAATGACACCACCGTGTGCTCTGATGTGTTGGGGCCTGTCACCCCGCATCCAAGTCGGGCTACAAGTATATTGTGAGCTTTATTTTGATGAAAAGCCGTTTTGTGACGATCTATCCACTGCGCAAGAAGAGCGAAGTGTGTGAGGCGTTCAAGAAATTTCTCAAAGAGGCAGAAACAAGCGCGGGCATCAAGGTTAAGGTGTTACGCAGTGATAATGGTGGTGAGTATTGCAACGCAGCAATGGAGACTCTTTGCGACGACAAGATGGTCAAGCAGGAGTTTACGGTACCATACAACCCGCAGCAAAACGGTATGGCAGAGCGAATGAACCGTACTCTGGTCGAAATGACACGCTGCATGCTGAAAGAGAGCGGGATTGACAAGTCGTACTGGTGTGAGGCTATGATGACTGCAGCAGACATTCGGAACGTGTTGCCTAACACTTCAAACCCACACTCAAGTCCGTTCCAACTGGTTTACAAAAGGGAGCCACGTCTGGAGCACATGCGCGTTTTGGGACCGAGTGCTATGCCCATGTGACCAAGCAAAAACGCAAAAGCTGGATGACTCGGGTATCAAGTGCGTTTTCCTCGGCTACGCCAAACAGCACAAAGCATATCGACTACTGGACCCAACTAACGGATCAATCGTGATTTCAAGGAGTGTGACGTTTGCTGAAGCCCCACTCGCTACGGCGCGTAAGGAGGGCAGCCAGGAGGTGATCGATATCATCGGCAACGACGAAGAAGAGGAGCGCACGGAAGAACCCAGCGTTGAGGAAGGTTTCCGCACACCCCCAACTCACCCACGCCGGGAACCTGATAATCACAGCGGGCCGACTGACTCTGTGCCGACGCGTGGCTCTAGCACTCCGGGGAGAGATGGCGAGGAGGAGTGGATGGTGCGTCCGGCACGCAAAAGGCGTGGAGTTGTGCGCTACCAGGACGAGTACCCGGGGACTCGACGTGGTGAGTTCAACTTGGACGATTTTGAGGGTGAGTTCGATTCCCTCTACTGTCTACTTACTGAAGACGACGACGGCGAGCGTGCTGTTTCATACGACGAAGTTATGCGCAGCAAGTACAAGGACGAGTGGCTGCGTGCCATGGAAAGCGAGATGAAGTCGCTTGAGGATCACCGCACCTGGACTTTGGTGGATATGCCATCAGACAAAAAGGCAATCGGGTGCAAGTGGGTTTTCCGCATCAAGCGAGACCCGAGCGGGAAAATTATCAAGTTCAAGGCTCGTTTGGTGGCAAAGGGCTTCACACAACGCCCAGGAGTTGACTACACGGAGACGTTCGCTCCTGTAGCACGCAAGGAGTCCATCAACATGGTTGTGGCGATTGCTGCAGAGGAAGACATGGAGGCTGAAAACGTGGATGTTGACACCGCGTTTCTATACGGTGACGTGGACGAGGAACTCTATATGGACCAGCCAGATGGTTTCGAGGACCAAAGCAACCCGACTAAGAAGTGTTTGCTGATGCAAGCACTTTACGGCACGAAGCAAGCGGCGCGTCAATGGAACAGCAAGCTGAATAAGCACTTGGAAAGCCAAGGCTTTTGTCGATCGGCGGCGGATCCGTGTGTGTACGTTCGGCGTTCTGGCTCAAAGTTCAGCATTATTGTCGTCTATGTGGACGACCTCATGATCTTCAGCAAGACGAAAGCAGATATTACTGGGATCAAGGAGGCGCTGAAGCGTGAGTTCAGCATTAAGGAGCTCGGTGAGCTAAAGTACTGTCTCGGCATCGAGATCCACCGCGACCGTGAGAGCAAGGTCATTATCATGAACCAACGAGCGTATATTCAGCGACTCGCAGAAAAGTTCGGTGTAGAAAACTGCAAGGCAGTGCACACACCAGCGGATAGCAACTCGAAACTGGTGAAACCCTCGGAGGACGAAGTTTTCGCGCCTAAGTACCCGTACCGCGAGTTGGTGGGGGCTTTAATGTACCTCGCAACTTGCACCCGTCCGGACATTGCTCAAGC
This sequence comes from Phytophthora cinnamomi, assembly GCF_018691715.1. NCBI lineage: Eukaryota > Oomycota > Peronosporomycetes > Peronosporales > Peronosporaceae > Phytophthora > Phytophthora cinnamomi. Next base: position 203,227 of record NW_027150937.1, read on the forward strand.
TGTGGGTGAAGTGGCCAAGTTTTGCGAGTACTACAACAAGTCTCATTGGGTGGCCGCAAAAAAGATTTTAAAGTATTTGAAGACGACTCAAGACTTGGGGCTTGTGTTCAACGGCCGGACCAAGGGAGAGTTGTTCGGCTACGCGGATGCGAACTGGGCAGGCGATCTGGACACTCGGCGCTCGACTACAGGCTACGTGTTTTTCCTGAATGGGAGTGCGATTTCGTGGAAGTCGAAGCGGCAACCGACAGTGGCAACATCGAGCACGGAGGCAGAGTATATGGGTGCTACTACAATATTCCAGGACAACCAAGGATGCATTGCGCTGGCCAAGAACCCAGCTTACCACTCACGTACGAAGCACATCCACCTGAAGTATCACTTCTTGCGCGAGAAGGTGGAAGACAAGATCATCGTGCTTGAGTACAAGCCGACAGACGAGATGGTCGCGGACGGGTTTACCAAGGCGCTGGCACGACCCAAGCACCGCCAGTTTATCGTTGGACTCGGCATGGACGACTAAGACACCAGGCACAGCGCATCAAGGGAGAGTGTTAAAGGGTGATGCGTGCGCGTGGCTTCACACTTGGCGCGCCATTGTGTGTGCGTGCGTGTGTGTGTGCGCGTGTGCGAGGCTTTGTGGCGGCGTCCAATGCTCAAGATGAGACGCGCAGGCTGCGTGTGCATGAGGACGAGCGCGTGGGAGCGCGTCTGGATGTTCAAGCTGCGTGGATGCGCGGGTGGGTGCATAGTATTTGCATATGTAGGAGTAGGGTGTCCATGACTTTGCACAAGTCTGTATTGCTTAGTGGGTTAGTACCGGGTTTTTGACTCAAAGGTCGTGGGTTCGATTCCCACAGATGTTTGCTTTTCTTTTTGCCAACAAGAGAGCATAGTAGGCAGGCTAGAAGCTAAAACTCACTCAATCAATCTTACTTTTGGTTTTGCAATCTCGGCCCGAAGCCGTCTTTAAGTGTTTCAAGCTTTACAGCTCGTAGTCCAACTTCCTTTTTTCGGCAGCTCCTCGATTGATAGCCCAGGTGACGACCCGAGTGTGTGGGGCGTTGCTTGTGCATGGGCAGCGTACGAGGCGATGACAGCGACGATACCGTCTTCTTCACCGTCGCCATAGAGCTGGAAGAGCCCAAGAGCACTGCTATTGCTCTGAATCACTTGGTCGGGCCCAGGGGCACAGCAATCGTACGATGCCAACTACAGAACTCAGAGAGCAGGAGCGCTTCCTACCAGAGGGAGCTCTTAGTTTTACTCACTCTCCTGTTCGACCACCGGTGCAGAACCACCCGGGCTCACAGTGTTATCAGCTTTCATTTTGAGTATTTTACGTTTAGTTTTACGCACCCCCCGTGGAGGTGCCCTTACATTTTATTATGACACACATTAACAGATTTGGAAGCCGAGCGTAAACGGATGCAAACCCCTACTGTTTGACAGCTTGAAGGCTACGCTGGAAGAGGAAAGCTGTACTTAGGTCGACTTCGTCCCACAAGGGATTACTGGCATTGCCCAGCCGATGGACGTTGCAGTGATGAAGTCAAAGACCAGGTCAGGTAAGCGTGACTGCGCCGCTGACATATTAATTCCCGGTCGTTATTATTACTGCTAACTTATATCTTACAGGAAACGCTACCTGGATCGCCAAGCGGAAAATAACTTCCGGACCAAAAGCAAGAGTTAATCCCTCGCTTCGTCGCCGAAACATGGTGGAGCATGTCGCCTGAGATCATTCGCAACGGTTTCATCATCAAGTGTGGCATCATCCCCGTCAGGGGGCTTTGTCTGAAAGCTGGATTCTGGCGTATCACTTGTGAAGAGAACATTTGAATAAAAAGTAAGTATGGCAGTAAGTTAATCAGTAAGTAAAACATAACAAAAAGTAAGTAAATTGACAGTTGATACGTAAGTTGTAAGTAAGTAAGTAAGTAAGTATGCAAACAGTATCAGGTGAAAACCGGTTAGAATGTTTCAAAGTAGCGCTTGCTTTGGAAAATCTTTAGCAAACGATTGGTCTTTTTTTTTTTTTTTTTACCATCGCCGCGTCTCTTTTTGGCCATCGCGACGTTGTTGCTCAGCTATGAAACTACCTAAAGATTTGCGATGTGCAACCAGTATTCGGTCCTTGTAGCTAAATCAGCCGTAAGTAATTCAGAGGACAATCATCACAGTAACTGTTGTAGTAGCGGCATGTTTAACTCTCCTACGTTCACACGTTGTTCACACACCAGGAAACATGTTATATGTTGATAGACACAGAAATATCTATTTTTGCGCATGTTGACAATCCAATCAAGTAGCCTACGGTCAAATTGCAAAAATACGTAGTCAACACAAAAAGTAAAACAACATTCATGTTCGGCATTTCGCACCTCTGCGTATACGTGGACGCGCGTGGTAGGTCCGGCGAAGCACTGGTTGGGGGCGAAGCAGCGATGCGACTGGCGTCCTTTTTCCAGCGGTGAAGGGTCGACCGATCGACCCCCACAGCATTTGCGACCGCCACCGTAGTCGAATTGGTCGACTCAAGCATCTTGATGCACATGTAATATATATTTACCCGTAGTTTTTTCTTGTTCGCGTACTTCGGGCTCCTTGGCATGTTGCTCGCGAAGAGTAAATGACGGAGGTCATTTGCGCGCGCAATTAGTCGGCTGTTGGTTCTGGGAGCGAACTGACTTTTTACGCGTAAAAAGTAATATATATATATATAGACTAGGTAGGACTTTTGCATCTGTTGCGATGAACCGTGGTTTACGGTAAAGTGACAGTTGAACATGGTCTAATGTAAAACATTGACACGAGTGGGATTCGAACCCACGCCCGAAGACTGGTGCCTAAAACCAGCGCCTTAGACCGCTCGGCCATCGTGTCTTCAATAACGTTATCCAAATATAATATTACAGTATCATGTCCTCACTACGACCATTACAGACTTCCCTGGCTTGTAGTGTACAACTGCATATAAGAGTGACCAATCAAATTGCAATATTTAGAGCCAGCTGTCGCCTCGGCATATAAGTTCCGCTATAATCATTTAGATACAAATTTACCGGTTTGGTACAAGTATTGTGATTCTGATTGCCTCTCGTTCGGCGATGCCCCCCCCCCCCCTGCGAGCTGAGATGCCGGAGCGTCCCCACGGCCACGCACTCGTTGCAGCTCTCCACCTTCTCGCGCCCGATGAGCGGCCGGATGCGCATGGCCACGCGCACGGAGCTGTCGTCGTCCGCCATGGCGCACCGCTAGGGAGCGAGATGTAGGGGGTGCAGAGCGAAAGTCAGACGGAGGGCGTGCTCTCCTCGCCGCAAGAAGCGACGCACGTCCTTCTCGCCAAGCGAGAAGTTTACTGTTGCCATTTTTCAACCTCGCCAACAAGCCCTTCTTCTACACGCTCCGCATTTCTCTTCCTTACCTTCCATTAAACGTGTATAAACTTAGCAGCTCTTCCTACAGCTACACGAAAGGCTCTTTCTGTAGTGGGTCTAACTTGACTCACTGCTTTAGCTTACACGTTGCGCAACGTGTATGAGGAAGCGTAAGTACTTAGTAATTACTTAGGTTAATTATATTTGAATACACAAATATAAGTTAAATAAGAAAGGATTCCAAGTGACTTAGATTAGGTGAAATGAGAACTGTATTGCTTGTAAATTGATCTTCCTCTAAAATCTGCTAAAACCTGTTTATCATCTATGAAAGGGTTGACAGCGGCTGGCTGTCAGAGCCCCGCTAATGCATGACTCTGATTGGTAGAAAGATGCTGCTTTCTACCAATAGGATCTTTGGGTAGGTGTGGACCACTCATTGTGGTGGTCCACTTCAATGTATCCATTGGTGCGTCTTACACCAAGGTGAGGAAGTATCCAAAACTTTTAACAGATAACCTATCTGTTAAATTCACAAGTGGCTTGCAGCCACTTGTGCGTGTAACCCCGTTACACCACCCCCCCTTAAGGTTAGACGCGCGGGGTCTCCGCACGTCAATCTTTGGAATTGACCATTCGTCAATTCTCCGCGTTTGGAGAAGAAATCCGCGCTCATTCAACGATGAGCGCGCCTCAGAAGAAGTCCGCTAAGTCGATGGGGAGTCATCTCTCCATCGACGACTACTTCGAACGCCAGAAGGCGAAGTACGGTGACGTCGTCGACTTCGACGACGACGATGAAGACATGGAGGGCGAGGAGGACTCGCCCTCAAAGCGTAAAGACTCAGTGTCGAGCGAATCGCTCGACCCTCACGCCAAGAACGTTCGCCCGCGTGAAGGGGACGAATCGGACGCTTCGAGCTCGAAGCGTTCGCGTACTGAGAGTGATACCCCACTCGCTTCCGCTGGGGCTCTCAGTACTCCGCGCGCTGCTGCTGCAGCGCGTGATGTTAAAGGCTCTCCGCGCGCTGCGCCTGCAGCGCGCGATCCATGGATGCCGTCCGCGTCCGAGATCGCGGACCGGTTTGGGAACTCGGTACCTCCGAATGAGGTGCCGCTGTACGTATGCAGCGCCATCAAAGATGACGCTGTGGCTGCCGAGCTGCACTTTGATGCGGAAACGCATCAAAGGCGCGATTACTACATCGGACTCTTTCATGAGCTCCGATGGTTTCAAAGCAAGAAGACCTCTTCTCGCAGCAAAGTGCCCGAGTGGCAGGCACTTTGTCAAAGCTGGAACGCCTTTGTTGAGAACTTCAACAAGAGGCCGAGTGCTTACCGTGATCGGATTAAGCAAGCGCGTGATCGCTTCGAGACGTACTCGAAGCGTGGAAAGCTGGAGCAACTTCATGTTGCTGCTGAGGAGGCAAATGTGCCGTGCGCTGTGCCCGAGGGCTTTCAGTGCACGAAGTGCTTCCCAGGTGCGGTCCGCTTGAGCGACCGCGACCTGAACGGGTACACATCGTTCCGTGTGCCCGAAAGTCTCAAAGAGCTCCGTGCTAAGTTCTTAGCACGTGAGGGTTCGGGCGCTGGCGATGATCGCAGCGCTCGTATTACTTCCGCTGCACCAGCGCGTACTGCTCCTCGTACGCCCTCACCATTTCCGGAACGTCCTCCAGCAAGACGTTCCGCGGCTCCCATGTATCTCGATGGGGAGAAAATCCTCTCCAACGAATACGAAAACGAGCCCCTTGAGGGTTCGTTTTCGGGATACTATGGTCAACAATCCGCTCAACAATCCAGCGGGTTGAGCCGCGGGCGTCACGGATCGGCGGTGGCGGGGGTGGGAACACGCCCCGGGTATGATCAGCCCCGGGCTGATCAGTATGCGCCTCTCCACGACCGGGTGACCGCCGTGGAGCGTTTGCAGGGCGCTGAGTTCGCCGCTCTGAAGCAGGAGCTGGCGAACCAGAAAGCCCAAGTCGCGGCGGTCTCGCAGACCGCCTCGAACATCCAGGTCGAGTAAAAAAGGAAGTTGGACTACGAGCTGTAAAGCTTGAAACACTTAAAGACGGCTTCGGGCCGAGATTGCAAAACCAAAAGTAAGATTGATTGAGTGAGTTTTAGCTTCTAGCCTGCCTACTATGCTCTCTTGTTGGCAAAAAGAAAAGCAAACATCTGTGGGAATCGAACCCACGACCTTCGAGTCAAAAGACCCGGTACTAACCCACTAAGCAATACAGACTTGTGCAAAGTCATGGACACCCTACTCCTACATATGCAAATACTATGCACCCACCCGCGCATCCACGCAGCTTGAACATCCACACGCGCTCCCACGCGCTCGTCCTCATGCACACGCAGCCTGCGCGTCTCATCTTGAGCATTGGACGCCGCCACAAAGCCTCGCACACGCGCACACACACACGCACGCACACGCACGCACGCACACGCACACGCACACGCACGCACACGCACACGCACACGCACACGCACGCACACACACGCACACGCACGCACACACAATGGCGCGCCAAGTGTGAAGCCACGCGCACGCATCACCCTTTAACACTCTCCCTTGATGCGCTGTGCCTGGCGTCTTAGTCGTCCATGCCGAGTCCAACGATAAACTGGCGGTGCTTGGGTCGTGCCAGCGCCTTGGTAAACCCGTCCGCGACCATCTCGTCTGTCGGCTTGTACTCAAGCACGATGATCTTGTCTTCCACCTTCTCGCGCAAGAAGTGATACTTCAGGTGGATGTGCTTCGTACGTGAGTGGTAAGCTGGGTTCTTGGCCAGCGCAATGCATCCTTGGTTGTCCTGGAATATTGTAGTAGCACCCACACACTCAGCCCCCACGTCCTTTAGTAGCTGACGCAGCCATACTGCCTCTTGGGTGGCATTGTATAAGGCCATATACTCTGCCTCCGTGCTCGATGTTGCCACTGTCGGTTGCCGCTTCGACTTCCACGAAATCGCACTCCCATTCAGGAAAAACACGTAGCCTGTAGTCGAGCGCCGAGTGTCCAGATCGCCTGCCCAGTTCGCATCCGCGTAGCCGAACAACTCTCCCTTGGTCCGGCCGTTGAACACAAGCCCCAAGTCTTGAGTCGTCTTCAAATACTTTAAAATCCTTTTTGCGGCCACCCAATGAGACTTGTTGTAGTACTCGCAAAACTTGGCCACTTCACCCACAGCTTGAGCAATGTCCGGACGGGTGCAAGTTGCGAGGTACATTAAAGCCCCACCAACTCGCGGTACGGGTACTTAGGCGCGAAAACTTCGTCCTCCGAGGGTTTCACCAGTTTCGAGTTGCTATCCGCTGGTGTGTGCACTGCCTTGCAGTTTTCTACACCGAACTTTTCTGCGAGTCGCTGAATATACGCTCGTTGGTTCATGATAATGACCTTGCTCTCACGGTCGCGGTGGATCTCGATGCCGAGACAGTACTTTAGCTCACCGAGCTCCTTAATGCTGAACTCACGCTTCAGCGCCTCCTTGATCCCAGTAATATCTGCTTTCGTCTTGCTGAAGATCATGAGGTCGTCCACATAGACGACAATAATGCTGAACTTTGAGCCAGAACGCCGAACGTACACACACGGATCCGCCGCCGATCGACAAAAACCTTGGCTTTCCAAGTGCTTATTCAGCTTGCTGTTCCATTGACGCGCCGCTTGCTTCGTGCCGTAAAGTGCTTGCATCAGCAAACACTTCTTAGTCGGGTTGCTTTGGTCCTCGAAACCATCTGGCTGGTCCATATAGAGTTCCTCGTCCACGTCACCGTATAGAAACGCGGTGTCAACATCCACGTTTTCAGCCTCCATGTCTTCCTCTGCAGCAATTGCCACAACCATGTTGATGGACTCCTTGCGTGCTACAGGAGCGAACGTCTCCGTGTAGTCAACTCCTGGGCGTTGTGTGAAGCCCTTTGCCACCAAACGAGCCTTGAACTTGATAATTTTCCCGCTCGGGTCTCGCTTGATGCGGAAAACCCACTTGCACCCGATTGCCTTTTTGTCTGATGGCATATCCACCAAAGTCCAGGTGCGGTGATCCTCAAGCGACTTCATCTCGCTTTCCATGGCACGCAGCCACTCGTCCTTGTACTTGCTGCGCATAACTTCGTCGTATGAAACAGCACGCTCGCCGTCGTCGTCTTCAGTAAGTAGACAGTAGAGGGAATCGAACTCACCCTCAAAATCGTCCAAGTTGAACTCACCACGTCGAGTCCCGGGGTACTCGTCCTGGTAGCGCACAACTCCACGCCTTTTGCGTGCCGGACGCACCATCCACTCCTCCTCGCCATCTCTCCCCGGAGTGCTAGAGCCACGCGTCGGCACAGAGTCAGTCGGCCCGCTGTGATTATCAGGTTCCCGGCGTGGGTGAGTTGGGGGTGTGCGGAAACCTTCCTCAACGCTGGGTTCTTCCGTGCGCTCCTCTTCTTCGTCGTTGCCGATGATATCGATCACCTCCTGGCTGCCTTCCTTACGCGCCGTAGCGAGTGGGGCTTCAGCAAACGTCACACTCCTTGAAATCACGATTGATCCGTTTGTTGGGTCCAGTAGTCGATATGCTTTGTGCTGTTTGGCGTAGCCGAGGAAAACGCACTTGATACCCGAGTCATCCAGCTTTTTGCGTTTTTGCTTGGTCACATGGGCATAGCACTCGGTCCCAAAAACGCGCATGTGCTCCAGACGTGGCTCCCTTTTGTAAACCAGTTGGAACGGACTTGAGTGTGGGTTTGAAGTATTAGGCAACACGTTCCGAATGTCTGCTGCAGTCATCATAGCCTCACACCAGTACGACTTGTCAATCCCGCTCTCTTTCAGCATGCAGCGTGTCATTTCGACCAGAGTACGGTTCATTCGCTCTGCCATACCGTTTTGCTGCGGGTTGTATGGTACCGTAAACTCCTGCTTGACCATCTTGTCGTCGCAAAGAGTCTCCATTGCTGCGTTGCAATACTCACCACCATTATCACTGCGTAACACCTTAACCTTGATGCCCGCGCTTGTTTCTGCCTCTTTGAGAAATTTCTTGAACGCCTCACACACTTCGCTCTTCTTGCGCAGTGGATAGATCGTCACAAAACGGCTTTTCATCAAAATAAAGCTCACAATATACTTGTAGCCCGACTTGGATGCGGGGGTGACAGGCCCCAACACATCAGAGCACACGGTGGTGTCATTGCGTGCACTCTCCCTGGCTTCGAGCTCCTTCTCGGTTGAACTGAATGGCTTGCGTGCTTGTTTCGCAGTCGCGCATACACCACACACGGTTCCAGGTGCAACTTGCGCACCACTGAGTTTTCCGTCCTTAACCATGGAGTTCAACGTGCTGAAAGACACGTGACCGAGTCGCCGATGCCACAGACCAACGTCGTTTTCAGCCACATGACACTCCTCACCACCATCAGTGTTGAGGTACATCAGCTTGCCTTGCTTCCTACCCGTCGCCACAACTTGGCTGCCGCGTTTCACAACGCACCGCTCGCTGTCCATAGTCACGGTCATACCGCGTGCTGTTGCAGCCGTCAGAGAGAACAGGTTCTTGTTTAAGTCTTCAACATGCAACGTGTTTTCCAGCCGCGCGTTTATCCACGAACTTCCAGTCCAGACACGCAAAACAACTGTTCCAAAGCCGAGAATCTTCAAGTTCGCACTGTTCTTTGCGCTCAATATGCTGCGCGCAGTCTTTATAGCCGAGTACTCGTGAAAGGCGTCGCGTGTCTTGCACATGTGTGCCGAAGCACCACTATCCATCACCCAGCTCTCGCTCGCAAAGCGTCGGTCGCGTTAAACGCAACGTTTGACTGGTCTTGGATACTATCATCGGGACTTGCCCTAGAACGGCAATCCCTCGCGTAATGGCCCATCTTGCCACAGTTGAAACACGCTCCGGAGAATCCCTTCTTGCGTCCCCCGCGTGTGTTCTTCTTCTTCTGTTGCTGCTTTCCATTGCCCTTACCGGCAAGAAGCGCGGTCGCCTCTTCGACGCGCGTCGAGTCCTTTTGACGCACTTCTTCCGCAATCAGCTTGCTCACGAGGTCTGCAAGCTTGAAATCGCTCACTGACATGCGAAATGCTTGAACCAGGCTCTCGTAGCTCGATGGTAGACTCCGCAACATCGTCGCACAGACGTCTTCTTCGCTCGGTTCACACCCCGCGTTCTTCATATCCATCACGAGCTTCTCTAACTCCGTTACGTGATTGCTGACGGAGGATGCTGTAAACTTGAACGCCGAGAACTTCTCTTTGAGCCACAGTCGGTTCGCCATGTCTTGAGTCTTGTGGAACGTTTTCAATGTGTCCCACGCTTCCTTCGCAGTCTTGGACGTCACCACGTGCATCAACTGCGAGTCGTTGAGGTTGAGCACAATCGCCGCGTGCGCTTGCTGCTCCTTCGCCGAGGCCACCTCGGCTTCTCCGCTGACCGCATCCCACAATCCCTTGGACATCAGGTACATCTTCATCTTGTAGCTCCACAGCGAGTAGTTCGAGCCGTCGAAAGGCTCGACTTTGAACTTGGTGTCGGTACTTGGGCTCATAACCAAAAGGAAGTTGGACTACGAGCTGTAAAGCTTGAAACACTTAAAGACGGCTTCGGGCCGAGATTGCAAAACCAAAAGTAAGATTGATTGAGTGAGTTTTAGCTTCTAGCCTGCCTACTATGCTCTCTTGTTGGCAAAAAGAAAAGCAAACATCTGTGGGAATCGAACCCACGACCTTCGAGTCAAAGACCCGGTACTAACCCACTAAGCAATACAGACTTGTGCAAAGTCATGGACACCCTACTCCTACATATGCAAATACTATGCACCCACCCGCGCATCCACGCAGCTTGAACATCCAGACGCGCTCCCACGCGCTCGTCCTCATGCACACGCAGCCTGCGCGTCTCATCTTGAGCATTGGACGCCGCCACAAAGCCTCGCACACGCGCACACACACACGCACGCACACGCACGCACGCACACGCACACGCACGCACACGCACACGCACACGCACACGCACACGCACGCACACACACGCACACGCACGCACACACAATGGCGCGCCAAGTGTGAAGCCACGCGCACGCATCACCCTTTAACAGAGTTGGGGACCCAGATGAAGGAGTTGCTCCAGCGCGTCCGCGCGCTGGAGGAGAGGCTGCTCGTCGCCGAGGCCAAGGCTTCCGCTTCTGCCTCGGCTCCTGCCGAGGCTTCGGGTCAGCCGAGCTAGATGGCTCGTGCTGCAGGTATGGCTTCAGCCGTCCGACGTAAAAGGTCGGATGGAGGCGCATGCTAGACGGTATGTCTAGCGTGTATGCGTTGCCGTGCCGTGCCAACACAGCGAACGGCCCGATGAAGCGCGGAGCAAGCTTGCTTGCTCCGAAATCCGAAACTGCATGTCTAGGCAGGTTTTGCGTAGCTAACAAAACCAATGAACTAACTTTGAGTTCATTTGTGTTGCCTCTGCCCGCATTGTCTGCGTTCAGCTTCTGTTGATCAACAGAAGCTGCTATTGTGTCTTGGACAAACCGAATTACGGCTTGTCTTTTGGTGATGAAACTGATTGCATCCGAGCTGAAGTCATTCAGCTCGCTCTCCGCTAGAGGCCCGGCCTCTGCGTGGTTCTTTGCGGTGTCTGCGCCCTGCGCAGACCCGTGGTAGTTGGCCTTGTTGTTGGGGGAGTCTGCGCCCTGCGCAGACTCATGTGGTTTGTCCATTGTTGCAGCTGACACTGTGCAAGTGTCAGCGGTTTTCTGCGGCTGCTGTATTGCAGTCGTAGATCCTCCCCCACTTAAAGTGGGAGCCATCACTCCGAGTAAACTCGGTAGACGTGGATGCCGCATGGCATTCACGTAGAACGGTGTATGCCCGGTCGAGGCATGCACTGAGTTATTGATGGCAAACTCTGCCATCGATAAGCACTCGCTCCAGTATTGGAACGAGTGGGCGTAGCTCTTCAACATATCGACGAGCACGCGATTCACGCGCTCGGTTTGGCCGTCCGTCTGCGGATGATCCGCAGTCGACATGGAAAGCTGGCTCCCAAGAAGTGTAAACACTTCTTGCCACAGATGCGCTGTGAAGCGCGGGTCTCTGTCCGACACGATGTCGGACGGCATGCCATGGTGTTTGAACACCATGTCGACGAACAGACGGGCCGTCTGCTTCGCGGTCACTTCTGCCGGCACCGCAGCAAAATGTACCATCTTGCTGAAGCGGTCGACGAAGACCACAACACCGGTATTCCCTCCGCTGTCCGGGGGAAGACCAAAGATGAAGTCCAAAGATATGGACTTCCAAAACTCCGACGGAGTCGGTAGTGATTGTAACGGAGCCTGCGCGAATGGCGCAGGCTTTACGCGTTGGCATACCTCGCAAGCGCGGATGTACTTGCGCACCCACTTATACTGGTGGTGCCAGTAGAAGTCACGCGTGAGAAGGACGTATGTCTTCTCACGTCCGAGATGTCCCGCAGTCGGGGCATCATGATATTCGTACATGATCCTGAGTCGCAGGTCATGATCATTCGGCACGACAACGCGGTCCGCGTTGTCGTCGACCGCATTATAGAGGAGCAGTCCGTCGTGCACCCGATATCGGTGTGCACGCGCACGAAGGTGCTTGGGCAGCTTCTGACGGGACTTGTCAGAAGGCGCTGTGCCATAGGCCAGCAAGAGTTTCGCGTCCGCGTCGTGTGCGTACGCGGCCTTCACATCGTCCAACAGAGACGATGTGGGTTTGCTCGATCGCATGGCGTCAATGGCATTGACGTCAGCAGCTTCTGCGTAGTCCGGCCGACGTGATAACGCGTCGGCCACTACATTCAATCTTCCGGGTTTGTATTCGACCCGGAAGTTATACTCCGCAAAGAATGAGAGCCATCTCGCCATTCTTTGTGATATGTGTGGCGACTTCACTGCGGTGCGCAGTGAAGCGTGGTCGGTGTAGACCACAAATGGTCTACTCCCAAGCAAGTACACTCGGAACTTTGCGAGTGCGTACTTCATGGCAAGGAGTTCCTTGTCATGCACCGGATAGTTGCGCTCAGCTGGCTTCAGCTGACGCGATTGGTAGTAGACCTTGGTGCCCCACTTGTGGGGCTTATCCTTCACAAACTGCCGGGTGATATTGTGGCGACTGCGAGATGGAATCGTGGCCCCATTGAAAGCCAGCACAGGTGGCACATTGTAGCCTCTTGCAAATGTTTCTTGTAATGTCCACGACCAAGCGGACCTTCCACACCCGATCGGTTTCCGCTCTGGGGTCCGTATTGTCTGTGAAATGGAGATTTTGCATGATCCGCCCAAAACGCGCTTTTGACATATAGCGGCCGAAAGTGCCTTTCGGCACGGTACCAATACCTTCATTCACCTAGTGGTCAGCACAACGATGCTTATGGGGGCATAACATCCTCGCTATAAGTAGACAATACAGTGTAGGACGTCCTTGGCTTTGATTTTCTTGTGCCGCTTGGTTTCAGCTAATAGCACCGAATCTTTGGTCACCTCCCATCGCCCTGCGCTACCCATTTCGTACATCCGGTCGACCCGCTCATTCAAGTGCTGATTGTAGTATCGGTTGCTCTCGGAGGCAATTTTGATCCAGAGTCTTGGGGGCATGAAGAAAAGTAACAACTTCAACGGAGATTCGGCGTTGTCCAGCACCGGCCATAGTCCCCTGAAAATAACATGGGGTACGGCTCATTTCTGACTGGCTGGGTCGAAGGTTCTAAATATATATACACCAAAATCAACATCAGAATTTGTTGTATATCATGCATGGATAAATACCACACACGTACCAAAATCCCAGCCATCAGTTCTCATCTCTTGAAGCGCTGCCGCATCCTGCGCGAGTACGTCCATTTCCTGATTCGACAATGTATCCCAATTTGCGGTAGTATTCTCCCAGTCGCGTGTCAGTGCTGCTTTGGCAGCTCGGAGTCAACCCCGAGCTAACTCACGTCTCTCGCGGGCCCTTCGACGCGCGAGCAGCGCGACACCATACAAAGCTTCGTCACTATCGGGCGATTCGTCTTCCGCAACGGCTTCGGCCGTTCTTCTTCTTACGTAGACTTGCGCAGCGCAAGTTCGTCCTCCAACTCGGCGGCCGGATCTGTCTCAATGTACCAGTCTTCTGAATCAGCACCATCGCCGTCAAGGTCGGAGTTCAAGTCTCCGTCTGGAACTGCATCAGTGCACTGTGGCTGCGAAGGTCCTTCCCCAGCTTGATTCGCCGTATTTGTTGTCGCAAAACCCGTTGAATCCATACTGAGCGTCCTACAGATACCATATCATAATAAATAAATATACAGTATTAGTTTCAACCGAACAAGTACACCTTTTCTCAAGCACACTGATCGATTTTTCAAGCAAAGCGGTTGATTGAGGTTTTTAAAAAAAAAACCTAAAATAAGGTTTTTCAAGCAAAGTGGTTTGGCGCCATATTTTTCCCAACCAAAGTGGTTCGGAGGCGGGGAAGAAAACCAACCACTGGGTGCTTGCATTGCTGTTCGCTGCCACCGCGCCGTTGCCTTCATTCGCGAATTCACCACTCCGTCCGAAGCCCTTCACCAAGACAATGGCCCTGCAGTCGACCCCTCAGACGCCCCCTCCGATCTCACGCGAGGCCAAGCAGTTCGAGCGCGCCAGCGCCAAGAAGCGCGTTCTTGACGCGTACCTGGCGGGCCAAGACTGGCTCGGCGTCGCTGCCAGTAATGCCGTGTCTGTCAGTACTGCCCGTCGCATTACCGTGAAGGGCAGTATTGAGCAGCAGCCCCGCGGCGGGGTGCGGAGCGTGTGTATCTAGATGACGGTCGAGGTCATGTCCAAGCTCGAGGAGTACCTGGACGAGCAGGCGGACATGACCATGGCCGTCATGAAGGAGCGGTTGCTCAGCGACGTGTCAGCCGAGGTGAGCATATCCTCTATCCACCGCGCTCTCCATGGGATGCTGTACACGGTGAAGGGACTCCGGATCGAGAAGGCCACCACGAACAACGATGTGAACAAGACGAAGCGCAAGGAGTTCGCCATCGCGCTGAACAAGCACGTGTTCGCGGGCGACATGATTGTTTATCACGATGAAACAAATTTTAACATCTACCTAGCGCGCAACCAGGGCTGGGTGCGCACAGGCAAGCGCGCGGTGGTAACGCTGCCGCCACCCAAGGGCAAGAATCTGTACGTGCAGTGCGGCGTGTCGCCCGGCAACGGACTCGTGCTACTTCGCACGCATGAAGGCTCCATCCGCATGGAGGAGAACACGCGTTTCGTTGCGGACCTGTTTGTCACCGCCCTCAACTCGGACGAGTACAAGGAGTGGGTAAGAAGATTGTCGTGGTTACCGATAGTGCCCCCGCCCACAGCCAGGTGGAGACACTGGCACGTGAGCAGCTTGTAACTGATGGAATCGTCAACAGCAACAAGCTGGTTATCCTGCGTCTTGCACCGTACAGCCCGATGTGCAATGCCATCGAGGGCTGCTGCAATGCACTGAAGGCGAGCATGAAACAGCATCTTGCAGTCAAGCGTCACGAGCTGTTCTTGCGAGGCGAGTACGACTCGCTGGCTTCGCACAGAATGGCACTCATGAAGGAGGCCGTGGAACTGAGTAAGATGATCTTGACTCAGCGCCTGGTCTGGCGCATGGAGCGACACTGCTTTTAAAGCATTTTCCTAGCCGAGTGCGGCGAGGACATGGAGCTCGGTAAGTAGCTTAAGTATGAACCATTTTGCTTGGTAAAAATATATCAGAAAGCCACTTTGCCTGGCAATTGACCATTTTGCTTGAAAAAACGATCAGTTTGCTTGAGAAAAGGTGTAGTATATACACCATAATATCAAACCATACCGCGAAACTTGGCGTGCTGGCGGTGACGACGATGACCCATCTCGTGGTGATGGTTCACGTGTCGGGGACGTAACGCCGTGCGGAGATTCAAAACGTGATGCACTTCCATAACAAACACGTCAGACGTCATGACACGAAATCACACATGTTGTATATACATCATAGCATCACCACGTACACTGAGGTCGACTGCAAACTCTCGTCGGCTTCATCATCGGCATCCTCCTTGTGAGGATTCGTCGTCTTCTTCTGCTTCTTGGATGCGGCTGAGCTAGGTGGCGCCTTCCGCTTCCTGACGAAGTCTCAGGGGGCGATGTCAGACATCATGATGGGAAGGAAACCTCACATGTTGTATATACGCCGTAGCGCACGTACACTAAGGAAGCTTTCCACTTTCCCGGCGCAGCCTCCGCCCTCTTCTTCTTCAGGTCAGCCAAGGCGTGTTGGCGCGCGTCGTGGCTGTCGCGCTCTTCCCGCGCAACATTCTCCCTCTGTTTTTTCTTCTCGGCAGACCGCTGAACAGCAGCACCCTCAGCACGCTGCCCTTGCTTCCTTGGTCTTGTTCTCCTTGCGGGCGATATCAACCATCCGCCATCTCGACATCTTGCGCTTTCCCTTTGCCGGGGTCTCCTTTGCATGCGGCGCCTTCTCTGCAGCTTCTTCTGCAAGTTTTGCACCCAGACGATCTTTGAGTATCTGGATATAGACAGCACTCTTGCCAGTATGAGGCCATAGAGGAGGCGGCTTTGATGACCGAGAAGTCGGCGCTGGCGTCGTCGTTGTCACTGCCGTCGCTTGCATGGGATCGTCGTCGCCAAAGTCAGCATCAGTGGCCCTCTCGTGTAGTGGGTCTAACTTGACTCACTACTTTTGCTTACACGTTGCGCAACGTGTATGAGGAAGCGTAAGTACTTAGTAATTACTTAGGTTAATTATATTTGAATACACAAATATAAGTTAAGTAACAAAAGGGATCCAAGTGACTTAGATTAGGTAAAATGAGAACTGTATTGTTTGTAACTTGATCTTCCTCTAAAAGCTGCTAAAAACTGTTTATCATCTATGAAAGGGTTGGCAGCGGCTGGCTGTCAGAGCCCCGCTAATATGCATGTCTCTGATTGGTAGAAAGATGCTGCTTTCTACCAATAGGATCTTTGGGTAGGTGTGGACCACTCATTGTGGTGGTCCACTTCAATGTATCCATCGGTGTGTCTTACACCAATGTGAGGAAGTATCCAAAACGTTTAACAGATAACCTATCTGTTAAATTCACAAGTGGCTTGCAGCCACTTGTACGTGTAACCCCGTTACACCATCCCCCCCTTAAGGTTAGACGCGCGGGGTCCCCGCACGTCAATCTTTGGAATTGACCATTCGTCAATTCTCCGCGTTTGGAGAAGAAATCCGCGCTCATTCAACGATGAGCGCGCCTCAGAAGAAGTCCGCAAAGTCGATGGGGAGTCATCTCTCCATCGACGACTACTTCGAACGCCAGAAGGCGAAGTATGGTGACGTCGTCGACTTCGACGACGACGATGAAGACATGGAGGGCGAGGAGGACTCGCCCTCAAAGCGTAAAGACTCAGTGTCGAGCGAATCACTCGACCCTCACGCTAAGAACGTTCGTCCGCGTGAAGGGGACGAATCGGACGCTTCGAGTTCGAAGCGTTCGCGTACTGAGAGCGAGACCCCACTCGCTTCCGCTGGGGCTCTCAGTACTCCGCGCGCTGCTGCTGCAGCGCGTGATTTCAAAGCTCAAGGCTCTCCGCGCGCTGCGCCTGTAGCGCGCGATCCGTGGATGCCGTCCGCGTCCGAGATCGCGGACCGGTATGGGAACTCGGTACCTCCGAATGAGGTGCCGCGGTACGTATGCAGCGCCATCAAAGATGACGCTGTGGCTGCCGAGCTGCACTTTGATGCGGAAACGCATCAAAGGCGCGATTACTACATCGGACTCTTTCATGAGCTCCGATGGTTTCAAAGCAAGAAGACCTCTTCTCGCAGCAAAGTGCCCGAGTGGCAGGCACTTTGTCAAAGCTGGAACGCCTTTGTTGAGAACTTCAACAAGAGGCCGAGTGCTTACCGTGATCGGATTAAGCAAGCGCGTGATCGCTTCGAGACGTACTCGAAGCGTGGAAAGCTGGAGCAACTTCATGTTGCTGCTGAGGAGGCAAATGTGCCGTGCGCTGTGCCCGAGGGCTTTCAGTGCACGAAGTGCTTTCCAGGCGCGGTCCGCTTGAGCGACCGCGACTTGAACGGGTACACGTCGTTCCGTGTGCCCGAGAGTCTCAAAGAGCTCCGTGCTAAGTTCTTAGCACGTGAGGGTTCGGGCGCTAGCGATGATCGCAGCGCTCGTGTTACTTCCGCTGCACCAGCGCGTACTGCTCCTCGTACGCCCTCACCATTTCCGGAACGTCCTCCAGCAAGACGTTCCGCGGCTCCCATGTATCTAGATGGGGAGGAAATCCTCTCCAACGAATACGAAAACGAGCCCCTTGAGGGTTCGTTTTCGGGATACTATGGTCAACAATCCGCTCAACAATCCAGCGGGTTGAGCCGCGGGCGTCACGGATCGGCGGTGGCGGGGGTGGGAACACGCCCCGGGTATGATCAGCCCCGGGCTGATCAGTATGCGCCTCTCCACGACCGGGTGACCGCCGTGGAGCGTTTGCAGGGCGCTGAGTTCGCCGCTCTGAAGCAGGAGCTGGCGAACCAGAAAGCCCAAGTCGCGGCGGTCTCGCAGACCGCCTCGAACATCCAGGTCGAGTTGGGGACCCAGATGAAGGAGTTGCTCCAGCGCGTCCGCGCGCTGGAGGAGAGGTTGCTCGTCGCCGAGGCCAAGTCCTCCGCTTCTGCCTCGGCTCCTGCCGAGGCTTCGGGTCAGCCGAGCTAGATGGCTCGTGCTGCCGGTATGGCTTCAGCCGTCCGACGTAAAAGGTCGGATGGAGGCGCATGCTAGACGGTATGTCTAGCGTGTATGCGTTGCCGTGGCGTGCCAACACCGTGAACGGCCCGATGAAGCGCGGAGCAAGCTTGCTTGCTCCGAAATCCGAAACTGCATGTCTAGGCAGGTTTTGTGTAGCTAACAAAACTAATGAACCAACTTTGAATTCATTTGTGTTGCCTCTGCCCGCATTGTCTGCGTTCAGCTTCTGTTGATCAACAGAAGCTGCTATTGTGTCTTGGACAAACCGAATCACGGCTTGTCTTTTGGTGATGAAAATGATTGCATCCGAGCTGAAGTCATTCAGCTCGCTCTCCGCTAGAGGCCCGGCCTCTGCGTGGTTCTTTGCGGTGTCTGCGCCCTGCGCAGACCCGTGGTAGTTGGCCTTGTTGTTGGGGGAGTCTGCGCCCTGCGCAGACTCATGTGGTTTGTCCATTGTTGCAGCTGACACTGTGCAAGTGTCAGCGGTTTTCTGCGGCTGCTGTATTGCAGTCGTAGATCCTCCCCCACTTAAAGTGGGAGCCATCACTCCGAGTAAACTCGGTAGACGTGGATGCCGCATGGCATTCACGTAGAACGGTGTATGCCCGGTCGAGGCATGCACTGAGTTATTGATGGCAAACTCTGCCATCGATAAGCACTCGCTCCAGTATTGGAACGAGTGGGCGTAGCTCTTCAACATATCGACGAGCACGCGATTCACGCGCTCGGTTTGGCCGTCCGTCTGCGGATGATCCGCAGTCGACATGGAAAGCTGGCTCCCAAGAAGTGTAAACACTTCTTGCCACAGATGCGCTGTGAAGCGCGGGTCTCTGTCCGACACAATGTCGGACGGCATGCCATGGTGTTTGAACACCATGTCGACGAGCAGACGAGCCGTCTGCTTCGCGGTCACCTCTGCCGGCACCGCAGCAAGATGTACCATCTTGCTGAAACGGTCTACAAAGACCACAACACCGGTGTTCCCTCCGCTATCCGGGGGAAGACCAAAGATGAAGTCCAAAGACAAGGACTTCCAACACTCCGACGGAGTCGGTAGTGATTACAGTGGAGCCTGCGCGAATGGCGCAGGCTTCACGCGTTGGCATACCTCGCAAGCACGGATGTACTTGCGCACCCACTTATACTGGTGGTGCCAGTAGAAGTCGCGCGTGAGAAGGACGTAAGTCTTCTCACGTCCGAGATGTCCCGCAGTCGGGGCATCATGATACTCGTACATGATCCTGAGTCGCAGGTCATGGTCATTTGGCACGACAACGCGGTCCGCGTTGTCGTCGACTGCGTTGTAGAGTAGCAGTCCGTCGTGCACACGAAAGCGGTGTGCACGCGCTCGAAGGTGCTTGGGCAGCTTCTGACGGGACTTGTCAGAAGGCGCTGTGCCATAGGCCAGCAAGAGCTTCGCGTCCGCGTCGTGCGCGTATGCGGCCTTCACGTCATCCAACAGAGATGATGTGGGTTTGCTCGATCGCATGGCGTCAATGGCATTGACGTCAACAGCTTCTGCATAGTCCGGCCGACGTGATAACGCGTCGGCCACCACGTTCAATCTTCCGGGTTTGTATTCGACCCGGAAGTTATACTCCGCAAAGAATGAGAGCCATCTCGCCATTCTTTGTGAAATGTGTGGCGCCTTCACTGCGGTGCGCAGTGAAGCATGGTCGGTGTAGACCACAAATGGTCTACTCCCAAGCAAGTACACTCGGAACTTTGCGAGTGCATACCAGTACGACCTTCTTCAGGTTATGAGCCCAAGCACCATGTCCTCTGTCCAAGACACCAAGATCTCCATCGACAAGTTCAACGACGACAACTACGCCACGTGGAACCGCTACATGCGTGGCGTGTTCCTGACCAAGTCGGTGTGGAGCGTCGTGAACCGCGAGACGAAACCAACCTTCGCGGACACGAGGGCCAACGACGACTACGTCAAGTCGAGCAACATCGCGTTCGGCTTGATGTTGCTCCACATGGATGCTGACTACCATCATGTGGTCGACGACTGCGAGGAAGCGTGGGTGGCCTGGACGCGACTGCGTTCGCTCTACGGGGGGTCGCAGAAGGCTGGACGCATCTACCTGAAGCGCCAGCTCTTCAGCATGGAGATGGCAGAAGGCGGCAATGTGCTTCATCATTGCAATGAAGTCCTCAACATCAGCGCCAAGCTCAGCAACATCAGCGCCAAGATGGAGGATGAAGACGTGGCGATCTGCTTGCTCACGAGTCTGCCCAGGCGTTTCGAGAACGTCGTTCGCAACTTGGAGATGAGCAACGCAGAGCTGCGCACTCAAGATGTGATCAAGGTGCTCACGAATGAGCACATCAAGCGACAGGGCGAGAAGACGGCTCAGGTGAAGATTGAAGACGCTGCGAGGGCCTTCAATGCCGAGCGTGAAGGTCGCCACTGCACGTACTGCGGAAAATCGGGGCACGTCATGGAAAAGTGCTGGACCAAGCAGAAGGAGGCGAATCGAGGTGCACGACGTGGCCGGTCTGGTCGCGGTGCGAACAACGTCCAGTGGCGTGACGACAGCGATGACGACTGCGTCGCGTTCGCGGTCTCTATGGAGTGTGGAGTCTCCAGGACCAACAAGTTTCAAGGCTCATGGGCGATCGACAGTGGTGCCACGCACCACATCTGCAACGACAAGACCAAGTTTGTCGAGATCAAGGTGTGCGACGAAGGTGAACTCACGGTCGCCAACGGCAACACGGCCAAGATCACGGGAGTCGGGACGGTGGTGCAGCGGGTCACTTTGCCCAACGGCAATGAGCGCGACATTCGCATTCAAGATGCACTTTACGTCCCAAGCATGAACAAGAACCTGCTTTCGGTGCCGCAGATCAACCGAAGCGGACTGTTCAAGGTGGTGTTTAATGGTGCTGAAATGCACATCGCACAAAAAACGTCGAAGCAAATCGTGGCTTCCGCGGACCTGATCGACGGTCTCTACTACTCCGAGTCCCAAGCTGCGCTGCGAATTCGGTGTCCAAGGCGTCGGTCAACGCGGTGGATCTTCATGCGCGTTTGAGTCACGCGCCGAATGACGTTCTTCGGAAGATGGTCTCAAGTGGCATGGTGACGGGTGCGAAAATGCCGACATCGTCGAAGAAGTCAAGCCAATGCCGTGGGTGCCGACAAGGGAAAATGGTGCAAAAGCCCTTCCCAAGCAACCCGAACAAGCGCAAGTACAAGCCGTTCGAGTTCCTCCACTTCGACATCTGCGGGCCCATGGAAGAAGAGTCGCTGGGTGGCAGTCGCTACTTGCTGTTCATCACGGACGAAGCCAGCGGATGCATGTCGGGATTCTGTCTGCGAGCCAGGTCGGAGAGTGAAGGCTGCTTGCGCCGATTCACCACCAAGGTGGAGAAGCAATTCGATGCCAGGGTGAAGTTCGTGCGCTATGACGGAGCCAAGGAGTTCGCGACCAATTCGCTCTTGGCGTACTACGAAGACCACGGCATCGAAGTGCAGCCCACGGTTCGGTATGCGCACCAAACCAACGCGACGGCTGAACGCGCCAACCGAACCATCGTGATCATCGGCCGCAGCATGCTTCACTACGCTTGGACAAGACGTTCTGGGCGGAAGCAGCGATGACGGCGATCTACATCAAGAATTGTCTGCCGTCACCCAAGTCGCCCGACAAAACTCCGTTCGAGATCGTCTACAAGTCCAAGCCCAACGTCAAGCACATGCGGATCTTCGGGTGCAAGGCCTACGTTTTGACGCCGAAGGAGAAGCGACTCAAGTGGGACCCGAAAGCTCGTGAAGGAATTTTCATGGGTTACAAGGAGCGTTCCAAGGCGTTTCGAGTTTATGACATCGAGGCGGGGCAGGTGGTGATTTCTCGCGATGTCACATTCGATGAGTCAAGCTTCGACGACTCCACGGCTGCTGATGGTGAAGAAGTCAACCGACTTACCGACGTTTTCGATGACATGCAAGTCTCCGAGGACTCCGGCACAAGGGTGTTCACGCAGGCGGGGAAGCGCAAATCGCGTCCGGACAACCAAGATCGCGACAATGTTCGGCGTCCTCGTCGCAGTGCTGGGCTCGAAGAAGCAAGTGCGCCTGGACGCTCGGAAGATGACGACCAACGTGAATCTACGGCGGCGCAAGATGAAAAATCCAAAGAAGATGATGAAGACGGCTCGACTCCGCCCATGTTCTGGCGTGCAAGTGCGAATGCTGTGGAAGCAAGTGACAGCGCGGAGCCGAAGACGTTTCAAGAAGCTGTGAACGGACCAGACCAAGTCCAGTGGCGCAAGGCAATTCGCGCCGAACTCAAGTCAATGCGGCTGCGAGGTGTTTTCCGCGCCGCTAAACTGCCCAACAACCAGCGCGCAGTCGGTACCAAGTGGGTGTTCATGATCAAGCGCAACGCGGACGGATCGATCGAGAAGTTCAAGGCTCGGCTCGTCGCGAAAGGCTTTGTGCAGAAGTATGGCATCGACTACACCGAGACGTTTTCGCCTGTGGTCAAGTACGTCACGCTGCGAATGATCATTGCGGTTGCCAAGTACTTCGGATGGCCGATGGACCAGCTCGACGTGGTGACTGCGTTCCGGTACGGCTTGATGAAGGAGAAGGCGTTCTGCAGCGTGCCTGAAGGCGTGGAACTGGACGACGGTTTCGACTGCGTGGAACTGCTCAAGGCGATTTACGGGCTCAAGCAAGCTTCGCGAGTTTGGAACGAGACCTTCGACGAGTATGTGCGCTCCATCGGTTTTGGCGTCTCAAGCTACGACCCCTGCCTCTTCATCAAGGTCGTCGACGGCGAATGCGTTCTGCTGCTGGTCTACTTGGACGACGTCTTGGAGACCGAAAGCTCGGCGGAAATGATAGCGGAAGTCAAGCGCCAACTCAAGTCGCGGTTCGAGATGACCGACAGTGGCAAGTGTTCCTTCATCCTCGGGATCGAGGTGGTCGACAACGCGGATGGCAGTGTTACGCTGAGCCAAGCTCGCTACATCAACGACATCCTGGAGCGCTTCGGCTTGCATGACTGCAAACCCGCTGCAAGTCCGGTCGACATCAGCATGAAGCTAGTTTCAAGCGACGCCATGACCAAGTTGGACGCGCCATTTCGCGAGGCTGTCGGTGCACTCATGCACTTGATGACATCGACTCGCCCTGACATTGCGTTCGCAGTTGGCTACGTGTCACGCTTCATGGAGAACCCGCAAGTCGAGCACTGGATTGCGGTCAAGCGCATCTTCCGCTACCTTCAAGGGACCAAGTCGCACGGAATCCGCTTCTCGCCGGGCAAGGACATCGACTTTCAAGGTTACTCGGATGCCGACTGGGCTGGTGATCTTAGTGATCGCAAGTCTACGTCGGGCTACCTGTTCCAAGTCGCCGGTGGACCGATCTCATGGGTTTCCAAGAAGCAATCGAGTGTGTCGCTCTCGACAAGTGAGGCCGAGTACATCGCACTGAGTTTTGCGATTCAAGAAGACAAGTGGGTGCACAAGCTGCTGTGCGAGATCCTGGTTGCTGCAGGCGGAGTCGCGCCCGAGTTGAAGATTTTCGAAGACAACCAGTCGTGCATCAAGATGACCAAGAACCCCGTCAACCATGGCCGCGCCAAGCACATCGACATCAAGTACCATCACATCCGCGACGAAGTCAAGCGCGGCGAAGTGATCGTCGAGTGCTGCGAGACTGTCACCATGCTGGCCGACATCATGACCAAGGGACTTGCCGGACCACGACACAAGGACTTGACGGCTGCGCTCGGCGTTCACGCGTGTTCGCACTGAGGGGACGTGTTGCAGGGTACTGAACCTTGGTACACTGTACCAGTTCCGAGGTACCCGAACCGGTTAACCGAACCGGTCCAATACGACCACACGTTGATTAGACGAGTAGGTTGATTGGACGAGTAGTGTAGAATGATGGTTGATTAGACGCACTAGTTGATAGGACGCACGGCCGCGTGTCTTTAGCACTAGCCTAGGGTGTAAGCTCCAACAATCCAATCACTTTTGAATTTCGATTCAACCCCCCAAGTGACCTTCCTCGCCTCGCCCCAAGCCTCGGCGGTGTCTACGACCAAGTCAACCAGTGCAAGATCCCAGTACGACCTTCTTCAGACCCAAGGACTCAAGATCGGCGAGGATCAGCGTGGATCAAGCGGATTTGGGAGAGGTGGATCCAGATCACATGTACCCATGTGGATCTGGATCCGGTTCCCGTACGCCAGGGCGGATCCAAGCCTCTGGTAGACGGCTAAGACGAGGAAAGTGAGGAAAGGAGGTCGCAACAGCACAGGGACCCCAGATCAACGCAGACCGACCCAGATCAAGGCACTTCGGAGATCGGATCTGGGAATCAGGCGGATCCGGATCTGGCTGATCTGGGACTCAGCGGGTGATCTGGCGACTACAGTTCAACGGAGGGAACAAGTGACGATGCAATGAAGATAGAGGTGGTCCGTAGAGCTGGCAGGTACAGATGGGAAGATAGATCGGATTGGGTGATAGGAGTTTTGGATAGGATTGGACATAACCATAAATCAGACTCAAATTTGCCTTGGACAACGCAAGTGCCTTCGCCTTCGCCTGGAATCGGGAACGACATTGGCCCACCACGAAGTAACAAGGTATTGGGTAGCAGATCTAGTGTCGGTTGATTAATCTGGATAATATACTGACCAGATCAACCTTTCTAGTGAACTCCCTACAAGTGCAGATCCCAGATCACCCGGAGTTAACTACTTGGCCGGGTGATCCTTGATTCTCAACTACCCTGATCCCGCTATAGGAAGCGGCAAGTACGACAAAGGGCGACCTACCAAGTCGCAACAAGGGCCTACAACACACCACAAGACAACCACTCGGCCGGATCCAGATCCAGGCCGCCAGATCCAAGTCGGGAATCACTTGATCTGGACCAAGAACCGCGAGCAGAGTGAAGATTTCCGCGCTGCTCCACCGGATCCCCGCGTCTCGCCAAGACGTTCCTACTTCAACACTTGGACTCTTCAGAAGTTACCAGAGGAGCAAGATCCAGCCCTACCGACGGGTACACAAGGTGAGGAGTTCAGCACTGATCACGGATCATCGGAGTACCCCCTCCGTTAGTCGGTGTCCGGGCGCTGTTGGGAAGTTGGATCTAGCAATCTCGCAGATTTTGCTGATCCCGCCACACCACAGTGTCGCGGGATTGGCTGCTCTTCACAACTTATCCCACCTTACCCTACGCGCCGAAGTAACCCCTAAATCGCATGCGACTAAATAGTCGCATGGCGGCTCTTTTATATTCGTAGGCGCATGCGCCCGAGGGACAACTAGCCAATCAAACATTCTCATTCCGGCGCATGCGAGCGCATGCGCCGGTTGAGAATGGCCCTTACCCACTGTCGCCTTGAGCTGGGCAGCACCGACTTTGGTCGTGTTCTTCAAGTGTGCTTAGCCGAGACTGGAGACCACGACATTATTGATTGCACCACATGTCACTGGATTCTTGGTTGCAGAATCAGGGACCGCCCGACCATCCGCATTTACCTGAGTTGCAGGCTGAGGGGTGACGGTTGCACGAACACCTTGAATCTGGGTCAGTGTTGCACGAAGTTCGCGATTCTGGTCAGCCAGAAATTTCTGCCGGTTCAGTGCCGCTTCTGATTCCGCCTTCCGCTCTGCGCGCTCAGGGTCTCGTTCCAGGTTCATGGCTTGGATGGTCTGCTGGACGGCTTCCAGGCGCGCGTTCACCTCGCGGGCCGCTTCCTCGGCGCGGCGAGCGCGGTCGGCGTCGACGCTGCGGTGCACGGCTCCCGCCGCAGTCAAGTGCTCCTGCAGGCGTCGGTCAAGCTCCGCCTGGTCCAATTGTCGCTGTTGCCCAAGGAGCTGAGCGGCTCAACTTGCTGCTGCGTCGCGCTATCCTCCTATCTCCTTGTCTCCAAGTCTTCAGTCTCCACCAGACCGCTGTGAGGCTTGCACGCAAGTCGCGATTCGGCTTCGCGGATACGCTGCTCCGCTTCGAAAAGCTTCAGATGTTCCGCCGCCAGAGTGCGCTCGGCTAGAGCTTCCTGCTCTTGCGCAGAGGACGTCTCCTCCTTCATCGCGCGGACTTCTTGGTCGCGCTGCACCCCCAACCGCATCTCCAGCTGGGCTTGGTTCAGGCGAGCTTGGAACGCGGCTTGCTGCTCTTGAAGCTGGCGCATGACGTTCAAGGCCACTTGTGCAGCCCCGGACGACGCCGATGAAGACAGCGATCCTGATCGCAGAGACTCGCTGGTCCGGCTGGACCTGTTCCTCACGACGCGAGCTCAAGGACGAGCGCTGGCGGCCGTCCGAAGTCAAGCCCGACTTGCTGTGCGCAGGTTCCAACCTCTCAGGCTTCACCTCGCTTCTCTACTTGGACACCCGACGCTTGGACGCCGTCCGACTGATCCGAGCCTCAGCGCTCTCGACTCGGCCATGTCCACGTCTTCTTGATCCGACAGGGCTCGGCGGCTAACGGGGATGAACGTCCTGGTCACGGACATCCCTGAATCGGGAGTCGCAACCAAGGTCCCGCCAGCTTGAACACTCATGACCAAGTGGCCAGGGACTGTGCCCATGTGCACCGAAGCACTGTGTCCAAGCGACAACAGCGAGGACGACGACGAACTGTCCCTTGACGTCTGCGTCGGTGCGGAGAAGTTCGAAGCTCCCGACGGACCGATCACGCTTGGGACGGAGTCGGAGACGCCGCTGGATGACGCATTTAAGGTTGAACCTTGAACACTCATGGCTTGGGCGTTGAGACTCGCGTCCGACGAGGGAATCAAGGAATGGCCCGACGGAGTTGAGATGCTGAGCGGACGAGCAGGTCGGTGTTGCGGGCGCTTGGGGTCAGGCTCGTTCTCCGGCGGCCCTCGCGGGCTGCGGAGCTCCAAGATCCCGGCCATCCTGCACTGCGACACGAACACTTGCCCAAGCAGCTCGAGCTCGTAGTCCTCCATCAATTGATCACCCTTTGTAGCTTGAGCACCGTTGTCTTTGCTTTCTTCTTGCTTGAACACGGGTCCCGCACTCAAGGCTTGGACAACCTTGAATGGCACTCCAGCTGCGAGTTGTTTCCACTCGATAAGCTCGACGGTCAGTAGTTGCTGGACTTCCTCGACAACTGTTCGCACATACACAGCGTTGATCGTGGACGCGTGCGTCATGAACCATTCTGGAACAGCGTTGATGAACACTAAACCAGCTTCGAAGAGGAGAGTCTCCAACACGGCCGCGCATTCTCTCGAAGACATGATGCTTGGAGGGATGGCGACAGCGGTCAGGTCTTGAGCGACGCTCAGCACTCTCCGCTCAGGACGCAGCTCGGCAATCCAAGCGGCATCGCGATTCCCCAGAGTTGCTCGACGTCGTAAGTAGTCCGAGGTTGCCATCGCAGCCTCCATCCAGGCTGAAAAGTCGGGACTCAGCGTCGGCCAAGCATACTCTACTGAAGGCGGGACGACGCGTCCAGAACGCATCTGCTCCCAGCGGTACACCTGGCGCGCCACAAAGTTCTTCGCCGCCGTCTCGTCAAGCTGAGGCTTGCGCTCGCACTTGGAACCACGTCCGAGCTTTGAGGTGTCGGAACTGGAGTGGCGCCTCGCGGCAACACTTCGGGCCCGCGGACTTGACTCTGCGACGAAGACGGAGCTGGAGTAGTTGAACTCCGCGGCGGGCGTGAAGGTGCATCCGCCCCTCCACGCGATGAACGCACTTCAGCATCCGAGTCTTCAACCTCGCTGACCTCGATCTTGACCTGCGTGTCTTCAGCCGTCTCCACTTCTTGTTCCGGATGCGGAGAGTCCGGAACTCGATCCGCAACCGGGGGCTCACCCACGCCGGCGCCTCCCTCAGACGCCTCCGCAGACCCAGTCGCCTGAGCCTGCTCCGGGACGCGTTCAGCCTTGAACTCCGAACGCAAGTCTTCTACACCTCCGTCGACGCTTGGTCGTCTTGAGCAGCAGGTTCAGTCGACTTGGCCTTCGCTTCGGCCGCCTTCGCATCCCGCTCTGCCTTCGGCCTTGCACGCGCTTCCCGGTTGATAACCTCCAGGTCCTTGTGCTCCGCGGCCGGTAGTCCTTGCGCGCGGCGCGACTGACGCGTCGCCTCACCACGACCTCCGTCACCGCGCCCTCCTTCCTTCTTGCTTCGTCCACCCGCCATAGAAATCGGTAAGTAGTTAACGAAGCCCCACTAATCAATTCCTACTTGTTGCGCTCGGTGCGCGACTTCGCGCCGAGCTACTTCGATGATGTGTTCATGACCACCGATTGCCTAAAGGCATTCGATGCAGTCAAGCGGGGCTTGACTGAGGCACCGATCTTGGCAGTGGCCGACCAAGATCGCCCATTTCACGTAGTGTGTGACGCATCCGATTTCGCGACCGGATGCGCGTTGATGCAGCACGATCACGAGGGCCGTGATCGTGTCGTCTATTTGTGGCGAGGCCGGTGAAACCTGAATCGCCCAGGTGTACTACGGTGGCTAGCCCGGAGAAGTGGGTAAATGCACTTCTCAGGAAGGTAAATTCTTGAACGCAGCCCCAAAAGCCTTAAACGCAGGTTAAGGGGGGCTGCGGACGAGGGTGGCGTGTCACCTTGTGAGTTCTCTGCCGGTGTCGTTTATCTTCGGGGAGCCTGGACAGGTCACCGGGTGAGTTGTTCGATGGTTTGGAGGCCTTGACCAGTCAGGCGTGATGTTCACTGACTTGAACACACTATCCAAATGGTCGGAAGGTCAGCCTAGAACGCTTTGTCCTTCACGCGCACCACTCTCCGAAGAGAGATATACACAAACCAAATACAATCACTCCTTGTACGCAGTCGATCAACTATTCCCGGGGGTGACTGCTAACTAACCACCCGAGATAACCGTGTGAACATGAAATGGGTAACCACTCTTGCCTACACGCAGTGGGCCCAACTGGGATATGGAATACGCGGATCACCTCAGCGCCGGAGCACCTGATCCCCACGTAATTGGGCTTGAGTGTGTGGGGAGCTCCGCGCTGACCTTGTCCTAGCGATCAGCGGACCCGATTCTTGGCTGGCACTTGCTTCCACTTGCGCAGTAGGGGGTAAAACGAACTCTCTGTTTGTAATCTGCTAGACTATGGCTAGGGGTATGTAAGGTATCCTTCTTTGGTGTTCTTCTATGTTCATCGTTGTGCGTCTGGCGAAAAGCTTGCTTTGATTATACTTGTGGTAGCTTGTCTTGACTTGAATATACCAGCCGTTTTTGCCTTGACTTGATTATATCCGTCTTGGCTTGATTATACTGGCCGGCTGTTGACGTCGACACTTCCGGGCTGGATCTTGCACAGCTTCAAGGTACGTATCTTTGTCCGTGACTGGCTTCTCGGGGGCTTCGTACGCAACTGCGGGCAAGGTTCCACGAGTCCGCGCATACTTGATACTGAGCTTCATAGTCAGTGGTCCTTCAACGCAAGTGTATCCGAGATCTGCGTTCAGGGATAACCTGCACTCAGGGGCTTTGCCTTGCCTGAGGCTCTGCGGGCAAAGGTAGGATGACTCCACTCGGTAGCGTGACGCTTGTCTGGGCTTGTCTCGGGTGGCCAGCGGTCTGGACACTGTGTACTTGTCTTCACGGGAATCTCTGGGCTCCAGGTGCACGAAATTTGTGTGCGTTCAAACCTAGGCGAGGCGGGACACCATGCACGATACGTTCGTGCAGGCGTTTTCGACGTTCCTCTTTGTGTCAACCCGCTTAAAGACGGGGGCAGCTTGGACGGAGATCCGTGTTCAGGGTTTCTCGTCTCAACGCCTCTTCCAAGCCTAAAGGGTCCATCCTAGGTTTCTTCGCACTTCGTTCTGCGGAACAGCCGAATTCCGGCTCAGAGCTTGTCGCACGGTGCACAGCCGGGTCCGGGGACAATCCCAGCCAATCAGAATGGCTGATTTAGCCACGTCACCGACCGGGTCAGTAAGCAATTGGTGGCTTTCGGGAAAATCCTTTTCAGCCTCGTGTCACGTCGGACGACATGGGGCCAGGGGAGTAAGATGCGCGCTATGGAAACGAGCGACACGGTGAAGTTAGTACCAAGCGCCTGTGGTGTAGCGGGATCAGCAAAATCTGCGAGATTGCTAGATCCAACTTCCCAACAGCGCCCGGACACCGACTAACGGAGGGGGTACTCCGATGATCCGTGATCAGTGCTGAACTCCTCACCTTGTGTACCCGTCGGTAGGGCTGGGTCTTGCTCCTCTGGTAACTTCTGAAGAGTCCAAGTGTTGAAGTAGGAACGTCTTGGCGAGACGCGGGGATCCGGTGGAGCAGCGCGGAAATCTTCACTCTGCTCGCGGTTCTTGGTCCAGATCAAGTGATTCCCGACTTGGATCTGGCGGCCTGGATCTGGATCCGGCCGAGTGGTTGCCTTGTGGTGTGTTGTAGGCCCTTGTTGCGACTTGGTAGGTCGCCCTTTGTCGTACTTGCCGCTTCCTATAGCGGGATCAGGGTAGTTGAGAATCAAGGATCACCCGGCCAAGTAGTTAACTCCGGGTGATCTGGGATCTGCACTTGTAGGGAGTTCACTAGAAAGGTTGATCTGGTCAGTATATTATCCAGATTAATCAACCGACACTAGATCTGCTACCCAATACCTTGTTACTTCGTGGTGGGCCAATGTCGTTCCCGATTCCAGGCGAAGGCGAAGGCACTTGCGTTGTCCAAGGCAAATTTGAGTCTGATTTATGGTTATGTCCAATCCTATCCAAAACTCCTATCACCCAATCCGATCTATCTTCCCATCTGTACCTGCCAGCTCTACGGACCACCTCTATCTTCATTGCATCGTCACTTGTTCCCTCCGTTGAACTGTAGTCGCCAGATCACCCGCTGAGTCCCAGATCAGCCAGATCCGGATCCGCCTGATTCCCAGATCCGATCTCCGAAGTGCCTTGATCTGGGTCGGTCTGCATTGATATGGGGTCCCTGGGCTGTTGCGACCTCCTTTCCTCTCTTCACGCATCTTAGCCGTCTATCAGAGGCTTGGATCCGCCCCGGTGTATGGGACCCGGATCCACATCCACATGGATACATGTGATCTAGGTCCACCTCCCCCAGATCAGCTTGATCCACGCTAATCCTCGCTGATCTTGAGTCCTTCGGTCGTCGCAAACTCCTTTATCCACGTCACTTGCCATTGCCACCTCTCAGAAGCCCAGATCCGCATGGGCGCAGGTGATCCGGATCTGGATCCACATGGGTACATGTGATCTGGATCCCACCGTCCCTGATCCGAGTTAACTTGTCTTGGTCTGGGGTCCATCAGCTGGTCTAAGCTCCATCCATCGCTTTGTGTGCCTTAATCATCTTCCCGAAGCTCGAAACGGCCTTGGCATTGGTAGGCCGGATCTGGATCCACATGGGTATATGTAATCTGGGTCCAGCCCTCCCGGATAGTGCTGATCCAGCCTTCCACCGTGTATGGGTGCTTTCTGTGCCATCTTGCAGTATCCCCAGCAGTTTCCCTTCGACGCTACGCGCCTCAGATAGCCTGGATCTACTCGTACCGGCCAGATCCACTCGATCTGGCTTCTCCGGTGTCACTTCCGCGGTATTGTGACTCTGTCGGAATCCATCTCTTGCCGATCGCTCCCAATCACGCCTTTCCCGGAATTCGCTTCTCCACACGCCAGCCCGGGGCGAGTTCTGCAACAGCTCACCCACCTGTGGAGTGCGCGCACGTGGCAGCGGGACGGTTGTGGAAGAGTGCCCCGGGGAAACGCAGAGGTTGCCGCTGATGAGGCAAGGCGACACGATGGATGGAGTGTGACGCGGGCGCCTCCGACGAGAAGGTACACGGAGCGGGGATGCGACATGACGCCTGAGTCTAATCCCTCCGAACTATCAGGCTGGTCTGGCGCCGGACTTGGCGCCCGGCTATGTACAACCCCGTCACTCAGATCCCGTCACTCAAAGCCCGTGTGGCGTTGCAGAACACACAAATATCGTCAGATGTGGACCTCCAGCACAAACCACAACTATCGCCGAGTTAGGTCGGCGCTTGTTGGCCTGCACAGGGGTTGTCCCCTCACGGTTCGGCTCAACCTGGACAGCGGGTGTCTCGCCTCTCGCCGACACCTGCCAACCAAGGTCCACTCTTCCGGAGATCCGCCGAGCTAGCGGACTCCGTTAACAAACTCCTGTGCCTCCACCAAAGGATGGGCGGCGGCGCGCTAGCGCTTTTACAGGCCGCCGGGGTAGAAGCAACCCGACTTGAAGAGTAACGGCACCCGGGCTGTCCGGCGTACCGGCTCGCTGAGTTAGCGAGACTTTTCCTTCGCACTTGGCGAGCACCCAAAGCCCAACCCGGGCCGACCTAATCTCTTGGCTCTGCCAGTCGAGTACCCTACAAGCTATGTCTCTCGGGTGTCGACGGCAGGCATAATCCGACCCCGTGCAGGGACTTACCGGAAAGTGTGCACGTGTTGTGGGCCTAGAAAATTCTGTTCTGTTTGTTCTTAGGTTGTCTCCACCGCGGCAGCAAATTGCGACCCAGACGGAAATTTATTGTATAGTTTACGGCCAGATCTCTCCACCGCGGGTTCTAAACTAGGCCAGACGCAAATAGGTGCGCCTCCTGGCAGCAAATTTCGCCGATTTGGGGCGGCGTTTGATGCCAGTAGCAAATTCGACGTGTTCGGGTACATTTGACGTCTCATCAGCACACTGCTATGAAATCGAGACAATAGCAAGCGGACAGTGTTCGCGCCTCTCGAAGATCGCGCGCATTTCAAGTTTCCCTTCCCCAAGCCACCACAGATGTCAAACGCGTGTGAAAATGGCAAGGCCGCAGCGCGCGAGGGAACCGGTACAGCCCGGAAACCCCCGGTCTGCGGAAAGGTTAAGCTGATGCGTAATATCAGTGTGTGTAGGTGTTCGCTGGTATTCACTCTCGAATTCTGCTATCACAGCTTCGCAAAACTTTTTGGTGTACTTCAAACTGTAGACTCAGCCATTGCGACGTTGTCGTCTAACGAGTCGGCGCAGCACCCGTATGCTAGCATTTGCATAGCAGCAGAGCACTTTTGAAGAGTGGAAATGCTATTTTTTTAAGCATCGACACGTTGCCGAAAATCATTGTCTCTCGATACAACTGCGTCCATGATTCGACGGAAGAGAGGTCTTCGCATGCGAAAGCGACGGCGAAGGTATTTTTCGGGGTAAAGAGGGCTTTCAGCAAAGTAATATCTCCAAATTATGTTGTGTGCGGCTTCGAAATCGCGTTGGATAAGCAGATTTGCCGTGAACAGAACCCCCTCTTTTGCGTTCTGGAAGGTAGTGTGACGCGGCCGACAAGAGGAGGGGAAACGCCTAGTGACAAACAACGTAGTGTGAGGAAGAGTAGAGGAACATCGTCATCACTATCGAGGCTTCCAGAGACGAGTTCTTCATCACTTGACTCCTCCATATCGGAAAATCGTTAACGGTCGCGCCGTAAAGATAGCTGTTTTGCGGCTGCGTGGTGGAGCCGCGCCGATTTGCGTCTGGCAGCAAACGGTAAACAAAGGGTCATATTTCGGATTTGCTTCCAGATTTGATGCCACGCGGTGGAGACAACCTTAAGTCTTCCGGGGGCCCTGAAAGGGCGCCTCCACTATTCCTAAGGTCCTATACAAATATCAAGTGAAATGGAGTGGTTTCGGATCTCGGTCGACCCTTCACCCTCGCTACTACGCCTCGAACTTGGCGGAGCCGGATAAGCTGTCCGGATAACCCGGCGAGCTCCACGGGGAGGTCACGCCGACTCGGTTGAGTGCTACTGGGCTCGCCAGGCTCTCGCTTGGTCCTCTTGTGTAGTCTCTGGTCGTGTCCCGCTTCGTCTGGGCGGCCGGCTGCCCGGTTTAGCCGAGTTCGAGGCCTGTATACTGTCTTGAACTCGGCTGAGCGCTTCCTAGTGCTCTCTGTGCTCGTGTCGCCGTATGTGTGCCTTCCTCTTGCGTGGAGCCACTCGTCCTTGGTATCCGGTGGTCTTGGATCCTCGTCAGTCGGCTGCAGTGCGTCCGAGAAGCCTGCAAGCTCGGTGAGCTCGGCGGACTGGCACAGTGTACCCATCTAGCCGAGTAGTACCGTCGACTCTGCTTTTCTGGCTGTCTTGGTACCTTGTTCCACGAAATCTGGCACCCCAGCCAAGTCCAGCGGCTGAAACCTGCCTTGGTCTCGGCTGAGCTCCCTCCTGGACTCGGCTGTGAACTCTGTGCACTTCCTCCGGTCGCCGCGGGTTAGTCCTTGGCTCTTGGCACTCTCTCGTCCACGTAGCCTGGTGAACTCGGCTGTCTGGTACAGTGTATCCATCCAGCCGAGTAGTACCGTCGATTCCGCTTTTAGGCGGATTTGGTACGCTGTTCCGCTTGTGTGCTCCAAAACACTGATGTTTCCTACACCACTCCCGTCACTCAAGACCCCGTCACTCGGACCCCGTCACACGGACCCCGTCACACGGGACCCGTGATTACGGGCCACGAATCAGGTTGAAGATCAGTTGCGGGAAGCCTGCTGGATGTAGGGTTGGATACAGAATAAGTGGTTAGACAGCTAGTAGCCAGTAGCCAGGACATAGGATAGGGTAAGGCTCAGGTCCGGTCATGTATGTCATAGGATTTAGGATTTAGGAATTCTTCGGCGCGAATGATGTGTGAGAGACGCGCGCGAGCGATACCTCAGTTGGGGTGGGCGACATCCATAAAGTCAACAGACACAAAAAGCCGGCAGACAAAGTCATGAAAAGGACAACAAGGAATCACCAGACCATCATATTCAATCAAGATTTCATTTTGTATGTAACATGCTATTGAGTACTTTATATGAATTTACGTGTATTTTATAAGCCGTTGGCGCGTTTATATCATTTTATCTACCGGGATTTCGTGCTCTTTTACAGGGGATGCCAGTTTTGTATGTTGTTGGCTGTAGAGGCCAGTTTCGTAGTTCTTAAAGATGCCAAGCTGTCCTCGAAATCCCTAAAGACGCCACCGCAGGCGCTTCCTTTTGTTGTTTGCTCTCGTATTTACCTTCTAAGCGTTGAGTGTCAGACTTTTTGGATCTGCCACTCTATGAAAAATGTGCCCCGCCCGCATCAAAAACGCGCAATTTGCACGAGTGTCATCCCTCCCCGTCGGCCAAACCTATCCTGTGTGCAACCCGTCTCAAGGCAGGCTAGAAGCTGCCAGCGCATGAAAAAGCGGCGCTCTCATTGGCTATCCTATATCCTCCTAACATACAAGACCGGGTCTCAGTCCCGAAAATTCTCTGAACCACAAAGACCTCCCATCTTCTACGTTCAGGAAACCGCCAAGCGCCGGCAAGTCGAGCCACCAGGAACACGTGGCCCCCCGACGCTCGCTGGCTCGGGTCTCACCCCCTTCAACCCCGTGCCCAAAAGGAGGGCACGTTAAACTATACCGTCGACCGGCGCGCCCGATAACGCGCTGCGCAAGACGAAGGACTGCACTGGCCCGATAGCCGCCGTGCACAAGACCGCGTAGGCCCGATAACGCCACGCAAGCCCGAGAAAACGCCGGCCCGATAACGCCGCACGCCCAAGGGGCTCG
Organism: Phytophthora cinnamomi; assembly: GCF_018691715.1. NCBI lineage: Eukaryota > Oomycota > Peronosporomycetes > Peronosporales > Peronosporaceae > Phytophthora > Phytophthora cinnamomi. The sequence continues at coordinate 238,960 of NW_027150937.1, forward strand.
ACACGCCTGCGTCCGAGCAGGGTGTCACCCGGAACCCCCCCTCCCCCCGAAGATACGCTACTCAAAAGACCGGGAAATAGCCCGACACGCCCCAGATTGGACGTGCTGGGTTTGTGCGAGGACGAACTTACAGTAAATTACGGTTTTCTGTGAGGGCGCTACTTGTAACGGGGTTACACGTACAAGTGGCTGCAAGCCACTTGTGAATTTAACAGATAGGTTATCTGTTAAACGTTTTGGATACTTCCTCACATTGGTGTAAGACACACCGATGGATACATTGAAGTGGACCACCACAGTGAGTGGTCCACACACACCCAAAAGATCCTATTGGTAGAAAGCAGCATCTTTCTACCAATCAGAGACATGCATATTAGCGGGGCTCTGACAGCCAGCCGCTGCCAACCCTTTCATAGATGATAAACAGTTTTTAGCAGATTTTAGAGGAAGATCAATTTACAAACAATACAGTTCTCATTTTACCTTAAACTAGCTACTTGGAGTCTTGTCTAAAGTTAACTTATATTTGTGTACTCAAATATAATTAACCTAAGTAATTACTAAGTACTTACGCTTCCTCATACACGTTGCGCAACGTGTAAGCTAAAGTAGTGAGTCAAGTTAGACCCACTACACCTGGTAGCACTTTGTAGTCCGTCCAACGACCGACTGCTTGACGTTCGTACGCGGTGTACGAACGCGGAGCCGAGAACCACATGAGCACGGAGGTGCCCATGGAGAGCTCCAACACGCCTGCAACGCATGTTGCACGCGCTGACTGCCCCCACCTGTCTGACCCAGAGTGGAGGCCCTCCAACGACTGTCAACAGTCATTGGAGAAGCGGCGATAGCTACAATGCTGCGTACGCTATCGCCGACGGAGCAACATGGTGTTGCTCTGGGATTCATCATGAAGGAGCAGCGTGACGCTGCTTCTCAGTGACGGCGTCGTCAGGGACGACACCGCGTGCTCAACCATTAAAGTTGAGCGTAAGCAATTACGTGGGAAGAGAGGGCGAGCCTCTCCTCCGATGGCTTGTCGAACTCGACACAGCCATAGCGGCTCGACGCATCGTCGACCCGCTGTCGAAGGTCGCGTTCGCCATGTCCTGCCTTGGCGGACGCGCAAGGAGTTGGGCGTATGGACGCCGACTCTCCGATCCTACGTGCTTCAGCACGTACGAAGTATTAAGGAGGAGCTCAAACAAGCGTTTGAGCCCCCGCAAACGAATTCCGGTCGAGGGCGGAGTTCCTCGACCTTCAGCAGGGTAAGCATGATGTCCATGCTTACGCGCAGCGCGCACGATATTTGGTATCAAATATCGTGACTAACCCGATTGACGAGGCGACCAAGGTCGTCACGTTCATGAAAGGACTTAGAGATGGGCCTGTGAAGACCTATCTCTTCCGAGAGTACCCGAGTACTCTCGAAGCTGCGATCACTCTTGCCATGCAAGAGGAGTTTAGCCTGCGGCAGGCTAAACTGCATGTGAACGTGCCGAGGCCGCAACCACGCCCGGTAGCGAGGACGGGAGGTCCGGAACCAATGGACCTCTCGAGCGCAACAACTGCTGGTTACCAACAGCAGGGAGGTAACGTGCGATGCTTCCGTTGCGGAAGGATCGGTCACTTTGCACGGGAGTGCACAGCTCCCATGCCCCCTGGAGGTGGCCGTCGTGGCGATGCTAGGCATCGCCGCGGACCAACAAAAAACGCGAACATCCAGTAGGCGCGGGGCGCCCTACTGGTAATGCAGTCGCGCGTGCCGACATCGGGCACGCGACACTAAGGACTGCAGCCCCCAGTGAGAGCTAGTCTCACTGCAAGAAACAAGATGACAGGCCGAACCTAGTCATCTTGAATGTTTACTCGAAGAGAGCGAGTGACTCTCTTCGAGCTTTGGTAGACTCTGGCGCGTCGAACAACTTTGTTCGACTACGAAGCCTGTCGAGACTTGACTTCGAGGAGGTAGATACACCTCGAAGTCTTCTGGAGGTACGACTGGCAACAGGTGCCATCGTGAAGACCGAGAAGCGCGTCGTGAACGTGCGCTTCTCGTATAAACAACGAGTGTTTGTCGAACACTTTATCGTCCTGGACCTGGACGATAAGTTCGACGTGGTAATGGGCATGCCGTGGCTTGCACGGCATGATCCGGTGATAGACTGGAAGAAGCGCACGCTCGTGCGCTTCGGACGCGATAGCGGAACAGAGAGCGATGGCCCTGTTACCGCAGCGCGCACCAGCAGGTGCGCGCGGCTCACCAGTCGAGACAGCGCTTCATGCTGCTGTCCCGGAGTGCCAGGAAGTGCGCGAGGGCGCGCACAAGTGAGACCCACGTCGGCAGTGCTGCCGACGTCGGAAGAAAAAGATGTGTTGGTTCCGGGAACCAACACCCACGTTCAAGCGTGTAGGGACAGTCCCTGACCCGAAGCGGTCAGGGCGACAACGACGCGTCGGCTCCGGGAGCCGACGCACCCTCGGTCATGAGGGGCTCCGCCAATGAATGGCGTCGAGGTGACGAAGGCGTGTCAACTCCGGGAGTTGACGCTGCAAACAGTGCGGACGGTTGCAAACGTACCGCACTGACGCAATTACATGCTGTCGTGCAGCCGGGCTGCACGACGAAGCGCCATGCGATCAAGCCGGGCTTGATATCGCGCGCCCGCAGACAGGTTCTGCCGGCGAACGGACACTACCGTGCAGCCGGGCTGCACGAAGGAAAGTGCGGTCAAGCCGGGCTTGATACCGCGCGCCCGCGGACAGGGTCCGCCGGCGAACGACTGTCCACGGCCGGGCCTGGACAAGAAGAACAACTGTGCGGAGCCGGGCTCCGCACAACAAGAAGACGGCGCAAGCGGAAAACGCTGCGCAAGTCTCGGTCCGGGACCGAGACGCAACAAGCGCAGTCTGCTGGGCAGACTGCGGCGGTGACGCCGAATGTCAAGACGCTAAGCGTCTTGACGCGCACCGATACTGGATTCCAGTATCGTGAGATGGAACTCGCTAGTCCTCCGACGAGGGCGTCGGAGTTGACTTCGCTTCCAGCCATGAGCTGGAAGCGCTTCACGCGCGACTTGCACGATGGACGCATCGAACAAGTCTGCGTTCTTTCGGACAGCGAAAGAACGGCGAACGAGAGCGAAGAGCTGAGGCAGCTCTTCATGGAAGTACCACTGAGAGTGAAGACACTCTCAGTGCGAAGACGAAGCGAGAGCGCTTCGAGGAATAAGGTTGGGACTCGCTGAAGTCGAGTCCCTATTACGAATTGTTGAGGAGTACAAAGACGTACTCCCGGAAGACATTTTCCTGCGGAGCTTCCGCAGGATAAGGGCATTCAGCACGAGATTGATCTCGTGCCGGGCACGAAGTATTGTGTCACGCGGCAGTGGCCACTGCCGCGAGAGCAAGTGAAAGCGATCGACGACTTCTTTGAAAGTCGTCGTAAAGCAGGACAAGTGCGGGATTCAAAGTCCCCGCACAGTGCTCCGACGTTCTGTGTCAAGAAGCCACAGGGCGGATGGCGCATCGTTCATGCCACAACAAGCTGAACGATGCGACGGTACCGGCACAGACGCCGATACCGCGAAAAGATGTTATCATCGATTCGATGGCCGGGAGCACCGTTTACAGTGCTCTCGACTTGCGAGATGGATTTTATCAAATCCTAATGCGTGAGAGCGATATCCCTCTCACGGCAGTGAGCACGCCAAGCGGCATGCTCTGGGAATGGCTAGTAATGCCACAGGGGCTTAAGAATGCCCCTGCGACTTTCAACAGGTGCGTGACGCACTTGTTGCGCTCGGTGCGCGACTTCGCACCGAGCTACTTCGATGATGTATTCATCCACAGCCGGGCTGTGGACGGAAGACCGACGTAGAGATGCACAGGGTGCATCTCCGGAGCTACTTGAGCTTATGCGAAAGCATAAGCTCTACGCGAACCTGAAGAAGTGTATCTTCGGGGCGAGCGAGATACCCGTCCTCGGGTGTCTCGTAGGGAAGAATGGTGTCCGCCCTGACCCAGAAAAGGTCAGAGTGATTAACGAATGGCCAACGCCTTCAAGTGTCAAGGAACTGAGGCAGTTCCTTATTTGGCCACGTACTTGTGCAAGTACGTGGAGGACTATGCGGGCAAGATCCGCCCGCTGTCACAGCTTCTTAAGAAAGAAGCTGTGTGGAATTGGACACCCGATTGCCAAAAGGCATTCGATACAGTCAAGCGGGGCTTGACTGAGGCGCCGATCTTGGCAGTGGCTGACCAAGATCGCCCATTTCACGTAGTGTGTGACGCATCCGATTTCGCGATCGGATGCGCGTTATCGCAGCACGATCACGAGGGCCGTGATCGTGTCGTCTACTACCAATCACGTCAGCTGAAACCAGCTGAGCGCAACTATCCGGTGCATGACAAGGAACTCCTTGCCATGAAGTATGCACTCGCAAAGTTCCGAGTGTACTTGCTTGGGAGTAGACCATTTGTGGTCTACACCGACCATGCTTCACTGCGCACCGCAGTGAAGTCGCCATTACATTTCACAAAGAATGGCGAGATGGCTCTCATTCTTTGCGGAGTATAACTTCCGGGTCGAATACAAACCCGGAAGATTGAACGTGGTGGCCGACGCGTTATCACGTCGGCCGGACTATGCAGAAGCTGTTGACGTCAATGCCATTGACGCCATGCGATCGAGCAAACCCACATCATCTCTGTTGGATGATGTGAAGGCCGCGTACGCGCACGACGCGGACGCGAAGCTCTTGCTGGCCTATGGCACAGCGCCTTCTGACAAGTCCCGTCAGAAGCTGCCCAAGCACCTTCGAGCGCGTGCACACCGCTTTCGTGTGCACGACGGACTACTGCTTTACAATGCAGTCGACGACAACGCGGATCGCGTTGTCGTGCCAAATGACCATGACCTGCGACTCAGGATCATGTACGAGTACCATGATGCCCCGACTGCGGGACATCTCGGACGTGAGAAGACTTACGTCCTTCTCACGCGCGACTTCTACTGGCACCACCAGTATAGTGGGTGCGCAAGTACATCCGTGCTTGCGAGGTATGCTAACGCGTAAAGCCTGCGCCATTCGCGCAGGCTCCGTTACAATCACTACCGACTCCGTCGGAGTGTTGGAAGTCCATGTCTTTGGACTTCATCTTTGGTCTTCCCCCGGATAGCGGAGGGAACACCGGTGTTGTGGTCTTTGTAGACCGTTTCAGCAAGATGGTACATCTTGCTGCGGTGCCAGCAGAGGTGACCGCGAAGCAGACGGCCCGTCTGCTCGTCGACATGGTGTTCAAACACCATGGCATGCCGTCCGACATCGTGTCGGACAGAGACCCGCGCTTCACAGCGCATCTGTGGCAAGAAGTGTTTACACTTCTTGGGAGCCAGCTTTCCATGTCGACTGCGGATCATCCGCAGACGGACGGTCAAACCGAGCGCGTGAATCGCGTGCTCGTCGATATGTTAAAGAGCTACGCTCACTCGTTCCAATCCTGGAGCGAGTGTTTATCGATGGCAGAGTTTGCCATCAATAACTCAGTGCATGCCTCGACCGGGCATACACCGTTCTACGTGAATGCCATGCGGCATCCACGCCTCCCGAGTTTACTCGGAGTGATGGCTCCCACTTTAAGTGGGGGAGGATCTACGACTGCAATACAGCAGCCGCAGAAAACCGCTGACACTTGCACAGTGTCAGCTGCAACAATGGACAAACCACATGAGTCTGCGCAGGGCGCAGACTCCCCCAACAACATGGCCAACGACCACGGGTCTGCGCAGGGCGCAGACTCCCCCAACAACATGGCCAACGACCACGGGTCTGCGCAGGGCGCAGACACCGCAAAGAACCACGCAGAGGCCGGGCCTCTAGCGGAGAGCGAGCTGAATGACTTCAGCTCGGATGCAATCAGTTTCATCACCAAAAGACAAGCCGTGATTCGGTTTGTCCAAGACACAATAGCAGCTTCTGTTGATCAACAGAAGCTGAACGCAGACAATGCGGGCAGAGGCAACACAAATGAATTTAAAGTTGGTTCATTAGTTTTGTTAGCTACACAAAACCTGCCTAGACATGCAGTTTCGGATTTCGGAGCAAGCAAGCTTGCTCCGCGCTTCATCGGGCCGTTCACTGTGTTGGCACGGCACAGCAACGCATACACGCTAGACATACCGTCTAGCATGCGCCTCCATCCGACCTTTACGTCGGACGGCTGAAGCCATACCGGCAGCACGAGCCATCTAGCTCGGCTGACCCGAAGCCTCGGCAGGAGCCGAGGCAGAAGCGGAGGACTTGGCCTCGGCGACGAGCAACCTCTCCTCCAGCGCGCGGACGCGCTGGAGCAACCCTTCATCTGGGTCCCCAGCTCGACCTGGATGTTCGAGGCGGTCTGCGAGACCGCCGCGACTTGGGCCTTCTGGTTCGCCAGCTCCTGTTTTAGGGCGGCGAACTCAGCGCCTGAAGACGCTCCACGACGGTCACCCGGTCGTGGAGAGGCGCATACTGATCAGCCCGGGGCTGATCATACCCGGGCGTGTTCCCACCCCGCCACCGCCGATCCGTGACGCCCGCGGCTCAACCCGCTGGATTGTTGAGCGGATTGTTGACCATAGTATCCCGAAAACGAACCCTCAAGGGGCTCGTTTTCGTATTCGTTGGAGAGGATTTCCTCCCCATCGAGATACATGGGAGCCGCGGAACGTCTTGCTGGAGGACGTTCCGGAAATGGTGAGGGCGTACGAGGAGCAGTACGCGCTGGTGCAGCGGAAGTAATACGAGCGCTGCGATCATCGCCAGCGCCCGAACCCTCACGTGCTAAGAACTTAGCACGGAGCTCTTTGAGACTTTCGGGCACACGGAACGATGTGTACCCGTTCAGGTCGCGGTCGCTCAAGCGGACCGCACCTGGGAAGCACTTCGTGCACTGAAAGCCCTCGGGCACAGCGCACGGCACATTTGCCTCCTCAGCAGCAACATGAAGTTGCTCCAGCTTTCCACGCTTCGAGTACGTCTCGAAGCGATCACGCGCTTGCTTAATCCGATCACGGTAAGCACTCGGCCTCTTGTTGAAGTTCTCAACAAAGGCGTTCCAGCTTTGACAAAGTGCCTGCCACTCGGGCACTTTGCTGCGAGAAGAGGTCTTCTTGCTTTGAAACCATCGGAGCTCATGAAAGAGTCCGATGTAGTAATCGCGCCTTTGATGCGTTTCCGCATCAAAGTGCAGCTCGGCAGCCACAGCGTCATCTTTGATGGCGCTGCATACGTACAGCGGCACCTCATTCGGAGGTACCGAGTTCCCAAACCGGTCCGCGATCTCGGACGCGGACGGCATCCATGGATCGCGCGCTGCAGGCGCAGCGCGCGGAGAGCCTTGAGCTTTAACATCACGCGCTGCAGCAGCAGCGCGCGGAGTACTGAGAGCCCCAGCGGAAGCGAGTGGGGTATCACTCTCAGTACGCGAACGCTTCGAACTCGAAGCGTCCGATTCGTCCCCTTCACGCGGGCGAATGTTCTTGGCATGAGGGTCGAGCGATTCACTCGACACTGATTCTTTGCGCTTAGAGGGCGAGTCCTCCTCGCCCTCCATGTCTTCATCGTCGTCGTCGAAGTCGACGACGTCACCGTACTTCGCCTTCTGGCGTTCGAAGTAGTCGTCGATGGAGAGATGACTCCCCATCGACTTTGCGGACTTCTTCTGAGGCGCGCTCATCGTTGAATGAGCGCGGATTTCTTCTCCAAACGCGGAGAATTGACGAATGGTCAATTCCAAAGATTGACGTGCGGGGACCCCGCGCGTCTAACCTTAAGGGGGGGATGGTGTAACGGGGTTACACGTACAAGTGGCTGCAAGCCACTTGTGAATTTAACAGATAGGTTATCTGTTAAACGTTTTGGATACTTCCTCACATTGGTGTAAGACACACCGATGGATACATTGAAGTGGACCACCACAGTGAGTGGTCCACACACACCCAAAAGATCCTATTGGTAGAAAGCAGCATCTTTCTACCAATCAGAGACATGCATATTAGCGGGGCTCTGACAGCCAGCCGCTGCCAACCCTTTCATAGATGATAAACAGTTTTTAGCAGATTTTAGAGGAAGATCAATTTACAAACAATACAGTTCTCATTTTACCTTAAACTAGCTACTTGGAGTCTTGTCTAAAGTTAACTTATATTTGTGTACTCAAATATAATTAACCTAAGTAATTACTAAGTACTTACGCTTCCTCATACACGTTGCGCAACGTGTAAGCTAAAGTAGTGAGTCAAGTTAGACCCACTACACTACTCCACAGTGGTACAGGTTCAGCTCTTTGAGCGTGATTCGATATATTGTCCAGCTTTGATAATCGGTAAAAAGTCCCATATCTGAGTAGGGCTCTCTTGTAGTGCTGCTTTCCCCAACGTGAATTCTCTTCTCGTCGCCGGAGTTTTGTTACCAAGTTACCCAGTCCGCTGTGAAGTTTCGCTCTAATTGTTTTTGATCGCTGCCTGCGAAGTGCATGAGCCAGCATAAGGCCTGGGGTATTAGGCGGCACGTTCCAGGGATACATGGCTGTCATTGGTGTAGCTGTGAAGGATAATCCTCGCATTCGCTCCCATGCCCGTAGCTCCGTCATGTCAACAATCTCGTCAAATGGTGGTGAAACGTCAGATATGCCAACAACGGGTTAGTGACATCGGCGATGCGGTAAATCACATACTGTGTGCACCACACCAGTGCCCTACCCCCGACAAGAGCTGGTTTCTTTCTCAGACGCCCTTATTTGAAGCAGGAAGAAGCTGCTGCAAGCCAGCACAGGAGCAGACATCGCAGCGATGCAGGACGAGAAGGAGGAGAAGGAGTACGTGTTCGTGCTGACGCAGAAGCTGGGCGACTCTAGCGCCTGCCACGTCTCGCAGGAGCTGGCGGCGTCCCCCACGGCCGGGGCCACGCCCACCACGTCGTCCTCGGACGAGAGCGCGACGTTTGGCGACTCGGGGGACCTGGACGCGCGCTCGGACGACTCGGTGGAGGAGGACCAGATGCCCGTGGCCATGCCCTTCCTGCCGGCGCTGGACGCGTCCACGCAGATCACGATCCACGACGGCTACAGCGAGGCCATCATGGACGCGCAGCACGCGCTGGACTCGCGGCTGCTCGCATACTCGCAGTACCAGACAATGGTGAGGCGGGGGAGGAGCCCCAGTGCCGTCGAAGCAGTCGTAGCAGAGATACTTACGGGGGATCTCTGCGGTGCGTTCTTTGTGCTGTAGCAGGCTCGACCCAAGCAGGTGCTGCTGACCCCCCGACGGCCCAAGACGGAGCGGTTCGTCATGACGGCCAGACCCGCCGTCGTGGACCGCCCCGTGACTGTCTGCATGGGCTGGCAGCGCGTGTCCAACATCGACTCGAGCAGCCGCGACTTGCTGCGCGTGCTGGAGGAGGACGGCGTGTCGTACGAGCCGCATGACACGGCCTATAGCGTCAAGTACCTGGCGCCCGTGCTGCCGTTCGGCGACTGCCTCTTCCTGTCGATGGAGCAGTTACTGCTGTACACCGAGGAGTGCGAGCCTCTGTCCCCCGAGGGGATCCGTAGCGTGGCCACAAAGTTCTTCCTTGCGCACTACACGTCCAGCTCGCCCGAGGAGCAACAGAAGATTGACAAGGCTATTCAGAACCTGTACTACCCTACGTTGAAGGGCGGGTGGGGCGTGAGCCCAGTCCAGACGCGACGGTTTGTGGCTCGTCGGAGTGACAAGAAGATGCTACTGGACAAGTGCGCTGAGCTCCAGAAGCGTGGCTACTCGTGGGGGAAGGCTGCGGAGGTCGTGTACACGGAGTTCGCGCAGCCGATTGTGGATGCGCACTCGTACTGCGACTACATGAGGGTAGGCCGCGGCGAAAACACACACTTCCTCATCGGGCTGAACTACAGTAGCCGTGGCCTTATCTCGGTGGACAATGACCCGGATAATTCGCGTGTGGCATGGGGCGATGACTTCGTGCTGGAGGCGCTGGCAACCGCGTACCAGCGTGACATCTTTGTGGTCCTTGTGGGGTGTGGCAAAATGTTCTTCCTCCCGCACCGACCACGCGGTGAGGTTGGCCTGGAGCAGAGCACGATTTGCCACTCAAAGGGCCACGCGCCGTGGTTCTTGCTCATGCGACTGACCGGTAGCGATCGCGGCGGTGACCACTACGAGCCGATGCTGTGCGAGCGACTGCGTGGCGACGGATCGCCGGAGTTCGGCTCGATTGGAGACTGATTGATCTGAGCTGACAGCGTGTCATGCTCGCGTGAGGGCTTTCATTTTTAATTCGCTATATAATCGCCGTGCACCGCCTCATTCATTGCCCTCGAGTAAAATTGATTTCGCGATTTTGTGTGCAGGTTCTACCTGAAGTTGAAGTGTTGAAGATCCATGTACTCCTATTACCAGCAAGTGCTTGCGATGTGTCTTTCACTTTGGCGATCGTGTCTATTACTGCGTCGTGGACTGAAATTGGTCGCTTGACTCGCGAAGCATGGCCCCGGATGTTGACCGACCAGGAAGCTGTTTATGTCTGCCCCACATGTCGGCGGTCCTGTCTTGCGGTTTAACTGAGCGTTGCTGCTGCTACTGCTGAGGGAGTGATCGTTGCTGAGGGTGAAAACGGTTCTTGTCGTTGGTATCTAATAACCCCCGCAGACAATGGGCACACACGGATGGGAAGCTAAAGCACGAGGCGACACAAGTTCACTTTGCGCAGGCTGTCTCAGCCAGGGCCTTTTCATTTCAACTCGGGGTCCCGATGACTTGCTCAGCACGAAATACCCTCTCCCTGTCAAGCCGGAGGTGGAAAACTGCAGCCTTAAGTCCGATCGCCGCCTGCGTCATCCTTCACGCGAGCATCTAGCTTAGTTGCCGATGGTCTCGAGGCTCTTCTCCCACTTGTCGAGGTTGCCCGGCAGCTTCGACCACTCGTCGAACTCCTCGTCGAACAGCGACGGGATGGACGTCGACGTCGAGCTCGAGCTGGCGGCTGCACGCATCAACAGATTCAAAACTCCATAGTCAGCGATCAAGCGGCAGAAGAAGCAGCAGACCAACGACAAGCGATACACGTACGGATGACGATCTCCTCCTCCTTCTTCTTGGACGGCTTCAGCTTGAACAGCATGATGAGCGTCGTGTAAGCGCCCAGCGTAGCCAGCACGATCTAGGGAATTAGCAAAGGGGCAGCACGAGATGCCAGTCAGTCGCGTAGCTCCGCGCGCAGAACAAGCAAGGATTTCTCTATCTCTCTCTTACGTGGTAGTCCTCCGGCAGGTAGTGGCGGACCTTGGCCTCCAGGCTTCCCTCGGGAGGGGCCGGGCCGTGGCTCATCAGGCGCGACTGCGCGGGGGTACGGCGGCCGGCGGCGGTCGCCACTTTCTTCACGAGGCTCAGCATCTTGTCGGCGGTGTTGTTCCTATGGGCTTCAGCGACTGCAAGGGGGCGGCCAGAGCCAAACGAGAGGCGGGGACGGCCCTGGCCCGCCATTGGCCAGAATTCCAGATCGCACTTAATAAGGTCGTTCAAGTACATGTATGTGTGTTTCATAGTTACAAGTCCTAGTCCTAGCCTACCTATGGGATACTTATCGACAGACAACTAACTAGGAGCTGTCGACGACGGGGACGGGGACGGCCGCGCACTCGCTCGCGACGGTCTTGGGCGGCGGCAGGTTGCGGTTGATCTCGGCCTGCCAGTGGGCCAAGTTGGCGTCCAGCTGCGCCATGCAGTGGTCCAGCCGCGCGCTCGGCAGATGGCTCAACGACAGGAAGAGCGGTCGCACGATGCCGATGATGAAGCCCGCCTGCATCTTCTCCAGCGGGATGGGCTGCTTCCGGTCGTAGCCGATACTCACGGGAAGCAGCAGCTCGCGCTCCTTGTCGCCCTGTTGGTAGAACTCGTGCTGGATGCGCTCGGCCCAGATGAGGTATGTGCGCAGCGACTTGGTCGGGTTGGACACGTCGGCGGCGTGCAGCGCCATCTGCAGCACCAGCCTGTCGTCGTCTGGGTCTGCAGCCTTCCAGCCTTCTTCGGTTGCTCTGCGCGTAAGGTTGCAAGGAGCGTCAGGTCACGTGTGGAGACGGATAAATTGGAGTCAGCCTGCCTGCCTACCTTCGCACGAGGTTGTCCAGTTTGCCCAAGTACGTGGAGTGCACGCTGTTGTCGGTCGCTAGGACCATGTCGATGATCAAGTTCCGGACCTGGAGGTGGATATTCAAGACACAAAAGGATCAGTCAAGCCTCTCGTCTCTCTCTTAGCGCTGGCTGGCTGCTTACCTCGTGCTGCTCGATCTTTGTAAGACCCTGGAGAATGTTGCACTCGGGGTCTTTCATCAACTGGAAGGCCAGAGCGCAATGCATATGCTCTAGTGGAGAGCGGTACACATATTGTGTAGCCAACTCGTCGTTGATGGTGATATGGAAATTGTTGCTGTAGCTTGTGTGGCCCTACGAGTCACAACATGCAAGATTCGCGTCAGCGGGGACAGCAAAGTAGAGGGTCGACTCGTGCAGGGGCACGGCTACGTACGACGTCGTGTATGATCGCTGCCAGGAGTGCCGTGCATTTCGTTCGCTCGGTGAATAGACTACCCAGGTTTCCGACAGACAAAAAGTGGTGCAGGGTTTGCGTAACGTCGGCTGCATGCTCGGCTGCATTCGATATGCGAAGATACGAATTGGACGATGTCAGTAAACTGTGGTCAACACATGCCGCCGCATGGAGATTACGACGACGACATACCGTTATGATACGGGTGGGCATGATATCGGCGCTGGACACTACATGTAGTGGAGATTTGGCAGGACGTGATGAGCGATCAGTTTTTTCAAGGTGAAAACAAGAACAGGCATCAGTGGCGAGACGTACTGCCGCAACAAAGATTGAACGCGCGCTTTGCTCGTCCGAAAATGACAGCAAAAATCATACTGCTCAAGCAGTGCATTTCCGATGATGCACAATGCCTGACCTGGGACCGCTGCCGCAATCTAGGCGGATGAGAAGACCACATAATCAGCACCAACTAGAGCGTCAAGCATGCACAATTGAAACTGGCAGATCGTACCGCAAAGACATCGAAGTTCCAGGAATCGACGTTTGCGATCTCATTCTTCACGGCAAGCACGATGGAAGGGTTGGTGATTTCTGGACAAACTTCGATGGAGAATTGACGGCGCTCCTCCTCCTTCTGCTTCATGACCCGTGCAACTGCTTCACTCCAGCGACGTGCGGCCGTCCCTCTGTCGTCGCTCATGCTGTGGCTGCGCTTCCCACTGGCGCTGCTCTTATCAGACTGGTACATGGCAAGGAGGCAGCGACGCAACATGCTCGTCCGACGTAATGCCGTACGAAATGTCTTGGCGCTCTCCGATTCATGAAGGAAGTTCTGGATAAAGAAGTTCTGCATGCTTTCGTCAAACACGTTCGCGTGCGTGTCGAATAATTTCTGCATTGTATTTTCAACACTCCGCTCGTCCCATGTCGAGGTCACGGTTTCGAGGGCTCGTGAGAATCCATGCAAGATCTGGTCAAGCTCTTCGCGCTGCACCGCAGCCTCGCCACGTTCGTTGTCGCAAGCGTGCTGCTGGAGTTTACGGAGCAGTGCCACGGCGTACATGATGGACTCGTCGCTCGTGTGGTCGCTTGAACTCTCAAGAGCACTTGTTGCACGTCGGGTGAGTACGCTGGCGCTGTTGCTGCTGTTGTTGAAAACCGACGAATTGCGATCGTCTTGGCTCCGTTCGTCTCCTTCCTCAACTTTGGCGGTTCTGTCAACTTCAACCCTGTCGACCACCGAAGTGCCCACAAGTCGCGGCGCAGACTGGGACACCCGCAGCGGCGACACCCGCAGCGGCGCGATGCGCGGCTGATGAGCAGCGGGCAGGAAGCAGGGCCCCGCCGGCGGCTCCTTGATCGGCTCGGGGTCGTCGTGTTGGGCGGAACGGGGCAACGGCAACGTTGACAAGCTTGCAGAAAGGACGGTGGCGTCGCCTCCGCCAGTCGCGCCTGCCGTTGGCGTTGGCACGGTGGTTGCAGCGCCGGAGTTCATCGAGCGCCGAGCCAGCGCTGCCATCGAGTGCAGCAGCAGCCGGCGCCGGTGCTCCTTGGTCTCGACCCCCATGGGCGAGGAGGGCGCGTCGTATTCTTGGCTGGCAGTCGGGACTCGCGCGTCGCGACCCGTCGGGCCCAGTTCGTTTCTCGGCGGCGGCGGCTTGCAATCCTGCGCGGTGGCCGAGCTGCAGGCGCTCCCGGCGTGCGTGCGCTCCAGCTCTCGGGTCGCCTGCGTCTCGCTCTTGTTTCCTACTCGCCTCGCGGCACAGCTAGCAGTCGTGTGATGGGAGGCAGGGCTCGCTAAGATTCCACTCGTCCCCAGGCCCTCCTCCCCTCCTCGGCGCTGGGCGCGGCGGCCAGACTCGTTCTGATCTATTTTTAAGTGCGCACAACTGCCAGCAGGCACGGGGCCACCGCGTCTGGGCAACGGTCTTCGCTATTTGCACGCCGCTCCTGCAATGCAATACTCCCATTCCTCGCCACAGCTGCATCTGTACTGTCACCGCGCTTTAGTCGAGCGTGCGGTGCTCGGCCGCTGTTGCAGCAACTTCAACAGCCTGAATAGAATCGTTGTACCGATATACAGCTTTGCCCGCATTCCACCGCTACAACTTCAATCTGCACACAACGCTAGACCACGATGCAGGATAACAGGCACGAACAACGTTGACACGCGCGACGCGCCAGGGGCTTGAAGCAGTGATTGGCGATCCTTTATTTTCGAATAATGAAGCGACGGAGACGAAGCCGCCCAAAGCCAACGGGCAACGAACGCACGGCGCCGCTCTCAGCAGAGCTCAGTGACCATGCGCGAGAGCAGTCGGCAAGTGGACATCACGCCACCGTCGAGTGTATCCGTGCCCGCCCCGACCCACTGACAAGTCGGTCTCCTCATCTCCGCAATCCTGGAACTGTGTCGGTTTCTCGGTCCTAAGCGTGGTGAGCGGCCTTGGCACGGAGAGCAGCGTAGTACGCCTTCATCTCCTCGCGCTTCTGCAGGGCGCGACGGTGCGTGCCGAGCTGTAGAGGATAATAGATCCATTCCCACGCGCGATCCAAGTCAAAAGACACAACGGGGAAAATCAAAGACAGTCGTTAGCACCGATCGCTGCAGACACCATGGCTTGAATCTGAGGGCTTTGAGGCCTGTAGTAGCACTATCGCTGCTGCATCTGTGAAAATACGTACGCGCTTCTTGGAGAACTTGTAGATACGCTTCTCAGCCGACGAGCCGCCGCTCTTGATCATATCAAGGATGCGCTTCTCGTACGGCATCAGGCCGACCACCTCGCGCACGATCTCGCGCACGAGTTTGGTCTTCTTGCCGGCGCGCTGCGCACATCAATCAACCAACCACACACAGCCTCGTTAGCTCACGGCTCCGCGTCGGCAGCAATTCCCTGTATGTCGTCGGCCCTGTCCAGCCAGCCGGTCTCTTGCCAGGCGATCCAAGCAGGGCTCATTCGCTCGCTGCCTCGTCCTGTAGCTGACTTAGTGAGACGGACTGCTGTGCTGCAGCCTAACCCAGCTCGGCGCGGCTGCTGGGCGGACGCTAGTATTTCGCTGATTGCACGTACGCCCTTGCGGGAAGCGGGGCGGGGAGCCACCTGCTTCTTGTTGACAGGGAAACCCTTGTTCAGGCCCACGGCGATTCCAGTGGAGGACATGGTGATGTTTTTTGCTTCCGAAAGACTTAAAGAACCGAACTAAGTGCTGGGGCGGCTTTCGGTCTAGCCTCCATCCGCTGGTCCATTGGTTGGTCGCCGCGCTGGACCTCCGCCTAGGTGCGAATCGCACGGTTCGCATGACCGGTCCGGACCGCGGTCCCCGCCAATCTGGAACGTCCTTAATTCATAATCCGCGGTTCAGATTCCAGATGCAACCTAATTCATCCTCCAAATAGTAATATCATGATGGAGAGACTAAAGAGAGGTTGAATTGGTTTTCACCAACTCTGTCACGGTCTCTTGTGACTCGTGCGCTTCCTTTTTTTAATATCTCACCACGTATTTATCACTCACCATGTTGAAGATCTCATCCTTTCCTCACCGCAGTCATATTGTCGCGTACAGGAGCAAACCGATGATAAATGGTTGATGCTCTGTTCGTTGGCGCATCATTATTGGGTAGCAACTTCGCGTATTGCCGTGAAAGGGGTTCGCCAAAGCTACCACGCGAAAATAGGTACCTAAGCAGGCATCTCTCGGGTCGAAATACGAAGTAATAGTTACAGAGCTGGATTTCACACTTCCTCTCTGATAGGAAAGCAACTCGTCAACTCTTGTGTCAATCGTCGGGGCAGTATCTCGCCAGGATTTGTGACACGTCCAAGTTGCCTTTGAGGTCTCATTCGTGGCGATTTTCACAACTGAGGTATTCTGGTGCAGACTCTATGCCCCAGGAGCAAGGTGGCCTCTCATTGATGGTGAAAATGGGCGAGGATCATGTACGCAGCAGGATCACCGGTTGTATCGAGTTGGCGCCTGTGACTCGAGCTCTAATTCGGACCTGTTGTAGAGTTGCAGGGCGTTTGCCCCGCCCACGGCACTGCGCAGGGAATTTTGCAACCGAGCAAGTAAAGCCAATGAGTTGTGCAACGGACGATCGTCCGTGGTCTGGGAGGGCGCTCAAGGAAGCCACAACGAGTAGGGAAACTAAGCGATCAACGCCTTCACTTCTACAGCGGCCACCTATTCAAACGAAAAATACTGGGTCTCTATACAAGAATATACGTGTTCATCGTTATCGAGGGGTTTCTCGCAGCACACCGAAATGTTGCCGCCGCGGATGTGTGCGCCAGGTTGCCCTGCCACTCGGTCACGATTGCCCTGGCACGTGCTGTACGACTCGCGTAGACGAAGTTCGCTAGTTTTGCGCGCGCCAACTGCGATTCATACGTTGCCATCGGCGAAGTCGGCTTCCTATCACAAGCGATGTTTCCAGACGCTGTAGTTCGCGCTTCTGGATACGGGCAGTCTTGCAAGCCGCAATTTGAAGGTCGATCAAGCAGAATGCCAGGCTAGGTTGTCGAAAGCCAACCGGTAACTGCTTCATTGTTGGCTGCAACCAGGGTTTATCCTGGAACGGGCTGGTGAGATCTCAAATCCCACCACGCAGTATGGATAGATAGGGTACGAGTTGGCGTTGGCGCCGCCGATGTGACAGTGGTGGTAACGCTATCCTGACTACTTGCTGCCACGGCTGTGCATGCGGTCTGCGGCGCGGAGGAGACATTGCTGGCGGCAGTGTCTCTCTGCACACCGGTGCCTCGCCGTGGCCAGCAGATCGCTCCGTGTCTATGGGGTTTAACGATTCCAGTGGTGCTGCCCCGTACATTGAAGTGCGGCCGACTCACTTACCTCCATCCACGCTGGATTCCAGCGAGCGAGCGAGCCGCGGTGCCGGCTGCCAAGGCTCCGAACGCTGTCGCTCGACGCTGTCAGCGCCTGCGGGAACGGGCCCAAGTCCACCGCTGTCGCTGTTGCTACTGGAGCCCTAGAGGCAGGCGAGCTCCGATGGGCAGAGACCGGGCTGCTCGTCCGCATTGCACGCCGCCCAGCACGCAAAAACGAGAATGACATCACGGTCGCGCTGGGCCTGACGTGCCCGCGCGTTGCCGCATTCCAACAGCCAGAGAACGTGGGGCCTGCGAGCCACTCACCGCCGGACCCGCGCGTCTTTTCCTCGGGCCGCGGCTTGCACGAGCGAGCTGGACGTCCGCCACCTCGGCGGCGGCAGCGCTGCCCTCCTCATTTGCGGATTCCCCGCCTGCAAAGCACCACCGAAACACTCGCCCGCCTGCCCGTCCGCCATGGCGATCCTGAACCCGGAAGCCGATTCGGCCGCCAAGGTGGCCTCAGACAGCGAGGCCAAGCAGCGCCAGCTCGCGGAGGCCGGTTACAAGCACGTGGAGGGCGCCCCGGCGCCGCTGCCGCTGGAGCTGCCGCACTTCTCGCTGCGCGACCTGCGCGCCGCCATCCCCAAGCACTGCTTCGAGCGCTCCTTCCTCACGTCCACGTACTACATGATCAAGAACGTGCTCACGTGCTCGGCGCTCTTCTACGCGGCCACCTTCATCGACCGCACGGGCCCCGCCGCCTACCTGCTCTGGCCCGTGTACTGGTTCTTCCAGGGCAGCTACCTCACGGGCGTCTGGGTCGTCGCGCACGAGTGCGGCCACCAGGCCTACTGCTCCAGCGAGGTGGTCAACAACATCATCGGCCTCGTGCTGCACTCGGCGCTGCTCGTGCCCTACCACAGCTGGCGCATCTCGCACCGCAAGCACCACTCCAACACGGGCAGCTGCGAGAACGACGAGGTATTCGTGCCCGTGACCCGCTCGGTCATCGCCAGCTCCTGGAACGAGACGCTCGAGGACTCGCCGCTCTACCAGCTCTACCGCATCGTGTACATGCTGGTCGTGGGCTGGATGCCCGGCTACCTCTTCTTCAACGCCACGGGCCCGAGCAAGTACTGGGGCAAGCCGCGCAGCCACTTCAACCCGTACTCGGCCATCTACGCCGACCGCGAGCGCTGGATGATCGTGCTGAGCGACATTTTCCTCGTGGCCATGCTGGCCGTGCTGGCCGTGCTCGTGCACACCTTCTCGCTCTACACCATGGTCAAGTTCTACTTCGTGCCCTACCTCATCGTGAACGCCTACCTCGTGCTCATCACGTACCTGCAGCACACGGACACGTACATCCCGCACTTCCGCGAGGGCGAGTGGAACTGGCTGCGCGGCGCGCTCTGCACGGTGGACCGCTCGTTCGGCCCGTACCTGGACTCGGTGGTGCACCGCATTGTTGACACGCACGTGTGCCACCACATCTTCTCCAAGATGCCGTTCTACCACTGCGAGGAGGCCACGAACGCCATCAAACCGCTCCTGGGCAAGTTCTACCTCAAGGACGCCACGCCTGTGCCCGTCGCGCTCTGGCGGTCCTACACCCACTGCAAGTTCGTCGAGGACGACGGCAAGGTCGTGTTCTACAAGAACAAGCTCTAAGGTGGCGTCCCTGCGATGCCGCAGCAGCCCCCGCGCCTTCATTAACGTTAATTCCATTCATGCCGTGCACTTATCATCCACTGACTGATTGGCATCCTTCTCCTCCATCGCTTTGCTTGGCCGTGCAAAACCTTCTGAACTCGAAGAGAACCATGACATCACTTCTTGACAAGAATGACTAACACCCCGTCGTGCAGCGAAACGTATTTAGTCGGGGAGTAGTCATATCATACTACCAAGCACGGGCCTCGGGGTAATAAATAGCTGCTAGTACTGCTGTGCTCACGGGCATGCCAGTACTATCTATCTACCGCCAGCGCTCTGGATGGAGGCCAGGTGCTCTCGCAGGTCTCTTTCCGGCTCGCTGTCATCCTCGGCGCCTTCCGACGACCACTTTTCCTTGTCAACCGGTGACTTCTCGACTTCGTCCTCAGGCACAACGCGATCCGATGCCTCCTGCCTTTGGCGCTCAAGCACGGCTCGCCAGTTCTTGAACGAGCTAACGCGGCGAGCAGCGCGCCGGATGCCGTTCTTCTTCACTGGGCTGCCACGGGGAGAGACGCTGGTGTGCCTTACTTCCTCGCTAGCTCCAGAATTCCGTCGCGGCAGTAGCAGGACCTTGTACTCAAAAGCTCGAGACCGACGGGGCAAACGACAGCGTCTAGCTCGAAACCAGCACACAACCAACACCGCCAGCCCTGCTGCAGCCAGAATCCCCACCACCGTGTACGGCGATGAACTAGCCGCTGGAGCTGGAACACTTATGCCCTTGGACGCAGGTGTCGGCTCCACGATAATCTCGGTCGTCGTACGGAGTAGCGTCGATGCATTCGCGGGTGCCTCAAGAACGACTGTGAACGCGCGCTGAAAAGGTGGCGTCGAGTCGTCAGACTCCTTCCAATCACTAGCAAGTGCTGGAAGGACCTCCACTGCAAGTTGTGCGCGCTGTTGACCCACCTCGAACAGAACTGCACCTCGCGTCTCGACAAAGTCTACTCCTGCACGGGCCGGCTCGATGGCTGAGCTTGTGGGGGCAGTGAAGTATGTGGCTCGCGCACTGGATTCGCACCGCCAGGAGCAGCATTCACGCTGCACAGGAATCACTACCAGCAGGCGGTGTGCAGGAGGCTGCTGCACGACAAGAGGCGAGCTGCTGAAAAACGCAAACAAGTCTGCGCACGCGTCGGCGCCCATGCCCCCGCTTACCGACACGATGTCAGCAGAGGATCGTGGTCCGTGGATGTTGTCGCCTTCGCAGGCTTGCTCTCATTGACTGGGTGAGCCACGTTCGCCGAAGGTCAAACCTGCCAAGCTCCGAATGAGAAACAGCATGGTCATCAGGTCTTTTAGTAGTTACGTGCTCAAGGCCTGATCAGGCAAGGGACGGAGCTTAATACCTGGTCAATCGTTAACCGGAAGACGAGAGCTAAATGCAGCGGGATGAAAGCCAGATCAGAACCTCGTACTTGGAGACTAATGTGCAAGCAGTCTATATTTCCGTTCATACAGCCATGGCGTTGTGTTGTGTGTCCTGCGGCCAGCTTCGACACGTCATCACTTGCAGGGCAGCGAGATGAATAACGATCTTTCGATTAGTCAAACCAGCGGTTTGCGCTCTTCGCGCCGTCGTCTGCCTTGGAAGCACCTCCCGCCGCGGGCTTTTCGCCGAAGATCTCGTTCTTGTAACTACGCACCATGTCCTCAAACGATTTCTCCTTCTCCAACTCCTTCGCGTGCTTGCGCTGGTTGCGAGATAGCGTCTTGCCCTTCTTTGCGGTGGGAGCAGAACCCAGCGTGGCCAACGCATCAGCCTCGGCATCGCCCTGAGGGGCCTCCGCGCGTCTCCGCTTCTTGGGTTGCTGCTTGACGTCCTTGACGACCTTGTTAGCCTTCTTGGACTTGGCCTTGCCCTCCTCGCCTTCAGCCTTAGCTTCAGCCTTCGCCAATGCCCGCAGTTTCTTCTTCTCGCGCTGGCGCTGGCCACGGCTCTTCTTCGTCTTCTCGGCATCCTCACCGTCCTCACCCTGTGCTTCCTTCAGAGCACGTTCCTCCTCACGCTTCTTGGCTGCATCAGCAGCGCGCTTCTCGCGCAGCTTCAGCTTGCCGTGGTTCTCAAGAGCAAACTCCACAATAAGACGCGATTTCGAGCTGTCCGGCGCACCAGGAGCTGGCCGGCCGGCCGCGTACGAAGTGTACTTGGGGTTGTTGTTCAGAATGCGCAGAGCAGCCAGCGCGTGCAAGTGCTCCGAGAACTCGACAAAACCGTAGCCACGTGATCGTGGCTCCTTACCCGCCTTGGCCGATTCCATGTCGCGCACCACCTTAGCCATACGAACCTTCACGGTAGGATTGCCCTTCGACAGCAATTCCGGCTTAATTTCTGTGCGGTCCACGTTGCCAGCGCGCACACCGGCAGTCGCCGCATCATGGAAGAGCTTCTTCAGTTTGCGGTCATCCAGCGCTGTAGACAGGTTACGAACCGACAGTCGCATGGGAGACACAAAGTACATCGGGTTCTGAAGCTTCAACTTCTTCTCACGGATCGCGCGGCGGCGCTTGTCGATGTCCATTTTCGGCAGCTCCAGCTCGGCGTCCGCCATCTTGTTCACGTTGAGTGTACCTTCATACGCCAGATACATGTTACGCTTGTCCAGGCGACGGCGCTCGCGAGCGTTCGAGTCAGCCAGGTGCTCGGCATCGGTCTTTGAAACAGCGCGAGACAGAATGAGCTGGCGTCCGTCCAGCGTCAAGGCATCATCGCCACCATCCGCCAGGGCAGACAGCGTAAAGAGGTTCTCCTTTTGCTTCTTTTTGTCCTTCTTTTGCTTTTTCTTGTCATCAACCTGCGGCTGCTCACCGCGCTTGAGAACCTCAGCAGCCACGTCGGCCGACTTGAACCGAACAAATCCGACACCCTTGGACAGTCCAGATCCCTTGTCATACACCACACGAGCGTACTCGACAGCACCAAAGGTCTGGAAGAACTCGCGGAGACCGTCCTCTGACGTCTGGAACGACAGGTTGCGAATAAACAGCGTGCGCTCACGTTGGGCCTCCGTGTCCTCCTTAGGGGCTGGCGCGGCGGACTCCTCCTCATCTTCATCCTCATTGTCCGAGTCGTCGGAGACTGCGTCTGCCTCGTCATCGGTAGCCATTTCAAGCTGGTCTTCGTCCTCATCACCGCTGTTAGTCTCCTCCTCGTTTTCATCGTCACCTTCCGGTGCTGCGGCAGCGACCGCTTCTTCCTCCTGCTTTTTCTGCTGCTCCATATATTTGTTCTTGGACAAGGCAAAATCGACAATCATCTCACGGCCCTTAAGCTTCGCGCCATTAAGCTTCTCCACAGCAGCACGGGCGTCAGCCACATCGCGATACTGAACAAAGCCGAAGCCGCGGCTACGACCAAGCACCGGTTCAGACTTAGCCTCTTCATTTTCTCCCTCTTCGCTCTTCTTTTTGTCCTCTTCAACAGGCATGCGCACGACACGGACCTCGAACAGAGGCCCATGCACCTCGAATAGCTTCTCCAGATCCTTGTCAGTAGTCTGGAAAGCCAAGTTACGCACAATGAGGCGCAATCCCTCCACCTCGGCAGCATGCTTTTGGTGGCCCGGCTTGCCAGCGGATCCCTTGTCATCAACCACGACAGCCATGGCTGCACTCTTCACCTGCAGAACCGAACCCTTGAAAATATGGTGGTCCAGCTTCGCCACAGCTAACGCCGCGTCTTTCGTAGTCTTGAATTGCACCAGAGCGTACGACTTACCAGTACGAGCTTCCTCCTTGAGCTCGACCTTTTCGACAGCACCAATCTTCTTGGCCTTCTTCAGCACATGCTTCTGCGTCACATCGGCCCCAAGGCCGAAGATGAGGACGGATTTCTGCTCAACACTAGCCTGCTCCTCTTTACGGCGTTCAACTTCACGCAAAAACTCACGGTGCTGTCGGCGACGCGCGTTGCGCTCGCTCTGCACGTGCGTCGCCTGAGCGCCAGAACTGGCAGGTGCTTTAGGCTCGAGCGCCGCCACTGCTTCAGTCTTAACCTCCTGCTTCGCCTTGGCTGGCTTCACCTTCTCTTCCGTCTCGGCCTCGACCGGCGTTTCCTCAACCTCCTCCTTAGCCTTTGCCTCCGCCTTGGCCGCCTTCTTGGCAGCCTTAGCAGCGCGACGTTCTTCCTTCGCAGCCTTGCGGTCCTTCTTCTGCTTCTCCTCATCAGGCTGCTCAGTCTCCTCCATCTTGACGTCCTCCTGCTCCTGCTCCTGCTTCGCCTCCTCCGACGGTGCCGCAGGCTTCTCTTCGTGGGCAGTCTTGTTCTTTCCGGCCAGTCCACGACGCTTGCCCTTGTCCATGGCGTAGTCTGTATGCCATAGTGCATGCACATCATTGCAACAATTAGGCAAGACTCCCCCTTGCAACGAAGCCGAGAGCCGACGCACCGATGAGCATCTTGCGGCCCTGGAAGTCCGTCTTGTTGAGCTTCTCGACGGCCACCGCCGCATCGCTCTCCACAGCGCTGCAGCGTCAGCAACCGCATCAGAACACGGCTTCAGTACACCCACCACACATCGCAGTGCAGAGCCCCAACAGCAGCAGCAGCAGCAACAGCAATACGTACAACTTGACGAAGGCGAATCCGCGCGTGAGCATCTCGCTCTTGCGCTTGCCCTTGTCCTTAATGACATCGATCTTCTTGACGGGGCCGATCTCGCTGAACACGTGCTCCAGCTCCTCCTGCGTCACGCCAAACGGCAGGTTGCGCACGAACACGCTCGCCATGATGCCTGCTGCTCTGCTCTGCTGGCCAATGCCGCTATGGCTCTTCACAACCAGTGGCCGTCAAAATCGGGTCTCACAGGGACTTCACTTGATAGTAGTTTACAGGTCATCATGTTTGACATTGTGAATTGCACAGGCAGAGTATTGGGCACGGGCTTGACATTCGTATGCGTTTTCACATGCACGACATACGCCAGGCGGAGATGGCTGGCCATCGCCGCCAACTTCATGTCGAGCGGAGGAGCAACGCTGCGTGGACGGAAGCTTGCTATGTATTGGCCCGAAAGGCTCTAAATAGTCATTAACACAGGCACGTGGCGTGCGCGATGAAGAGAAACTCGACGTGGCTAACGGGGGTTCTGCCTACTCTGCGGCTGGCTGGTAGGTGGAGGAGGCGACGCCCAGGATGGCCGCCATCTCAGCGGCGCCGTAGTTCTTGGCGTCCTTGTTGGTCTGGCGCTTGCGGTAGTGCAGCCGCCGCGAGACGGTGGTCTTCTCGGCCTTCTTGCTCTTCTTGCTCTTCTTCTCCTTCTTCGCCTTCTTCTCCTTCTTCGCCTTCTTCTCCTTCTTGGTCTTCTTGCTCTTGCCGCTGGAACCCTCGTCCGAGCTGTCGGCGGCGTCCGAGCCGGACCTGCTGCTGCTGCCGCCGTACGACTTGTTGAGCGTCTTGAGCACGTCCGCGAAGCCGCCCGCCGTCTCGGACCAGCCCTGCACCTCGGCCTGCTTGAGGCTGCAGCCCACGCCCAGGTTCTCCGAGCGGCGCGCGATCTTCACGTGCGTGGCCTGGCCCTGCAGGTCCTTGCCCACGCCCTTGCCGGCCGACCAGCCCATCTTGACCAGCATCTTGAAGCCAAACTTGGACGTGTCCGCGGCCCACGCCATGTTCTGCATGCCGCCCACGGCCACCATCGTCTGGCCGGCCTCGTCCGTCTCCACGGGCGAGGAGGAGGAAGCCACGTCCACAGCCGACATCGTCGCAACTAGGGGGTGCTACAGTACTGGGCGGAGAGAGAAGCAAAGCAGCAGCCGAGTGATTCACTGGCCGCGTCGACGTCGACTGAGTCCTGTGGAGCTTTTCGGGCAATGCAATGAGCGCTCGCCAGTCCTTAGTGATGTACCAATATAACGGTACGCGTGTCGATATGATGGCGCCATATCACTTCGTCTTGCACAGGACCTCACACGCCCTAGCAAGAAATGGAGACGCATTTGCTGGTCTTGATGTCCATCTAGCGACATCGGAGTGTGTGTATTACTATCAGCTTAGAACGTGTGGTACTCCTCCACAAACGTCGCGAGCTGCGCCGTCAGCTCCTTGCGGAAGGGCGACGACGACGAGTTGAGCGCCGCGCGCAGCGCCTTACCGCTTTCCGACTGGTAGCGGGACGGCACCACGGCCTCCACGTCGTAGTCTCCGCCGCAGTCCGAGCTCAGATCCAGGAACTTGAGCTCGCCCGTCACCGAGTTCTCTCCCTGCTTGAGCGTGCACGCCAGCGTGAACGTAAAGTCAAAGATGTAGCGCTTCGCGCCGCGCACCACCGCAATCGACGCGTCGCCCTCAAGGTCGGACACCTCCAGGGAAGTCACGACGCCTTCGCCCGTGCCCAGCGGCGCCGAGACGCCCGACACGATCTTCTCCAGCTTGGCCTTGGCCCACGAAGTCATGTCCTTCTCCTCGAAGGTGTTGCCCTGGTTCCAGGCCGAGCCGCCGTCCACGCTCTTGATCTGCACCTTGTTGGGGTCCTCCACCTTCTTGGGGGCGATGTCGCCGATGAGCTGCTTGGCCTCCTCCGTCAGTTCGTTGTTGAAGAATGTCGTCACGCGTCCGTCCGCCAGCTTCTTATAGCCACGAACGTGACCGACGATCTCCGCGTCGTCGTCCACGACCGTCGAGCTAGCAGCAGCAGCAGGAGCAGCAGCAGGTGTCTTGGTCGACGAACTGGAGGTGCTGCTACTGCTCTGCGCCACTTCCACGCGGGTCACCACCTTCTTGGGCGCGGGGGCGGCCGGGGCCTCCTTCTCCTTCTTGGCCATCTCCTGCACCTTGGCGTACAGCGTGGTCACCGACTTGTTGCTGGGCTCGAGGGCCTTGGCGCTCTCCAACACGACCAGCGCCTCCTTGAAGCGCCCGAGCTTGACGAGCGCCTGCGCCTGGCGGAAGAACCCCTTGGCGTATGTAGCGTCCAGCGCCACGCAGGCCTCGGCGTCCTCCAGCGCCAGGGCGGCCTTCCCCATGGAGCAGCGCGCGGCCGAGCGGTTGGCGAAGAAGATGTGCTGGTTGCGCAGCGGGTCGCTCTCGTTCACGGTGATGGCGCGCGAATAGAGCACCTCGGCCTCCTCCAGCGCCTTCTGCTGGAAGGCGGCGTTGCCCCGGCGCTTGAGCTCAGCCACCAGGTTCTCCAGCTCCGTCGGGTCCGTGGGCACGGGCCCGTGCAGCACGTCCGAGTGGCGCGAGAAGGGCAGCGCGGCGTCTCCTCCGAACATGTTCGCGTCGATCCGATTCAAAAGTGACGACGCGCCTCGAGCCCGGCCAGTCTATTCTCGAACCTTCGGACCCAGTCGTACACATGTGACGGGCCATGACGAGCTGTGGATGAACATGGTGGCGAGCGCCGCAGAGCTCTGCAGCCGCCGGGATCTATTGAGTATGCACAAAAACTTCCGAGTTACTTCTACTGAGCGTCTCTGGCCCTACTTACTTACAGCGGCGGCGGCGGTGCGCTTCCGCTTGGCCGGCCGCTCGCTCTCGGCTGCGTCGTCCGCGTCTCCGTTGGCGGCCTCGAGCCTCCGCTTCTTGGCCGCCGCAATGCGCGCTGCCCGGCGCTGTGCCTCCTCCTCCTCCGCCTTCTTCTTCGCGGCCTCCTGCTCCTTCCAGATAGGGAGCTGCTTCTGGTACTTGGGGGCGGCGATGTGCTCCTTGACGCGCTTCTCGTCGCGGGCGATGGCCGACTCGGTCACGTTGCACCACAGCATGTCCACCTTCTCTTCATCTGGATGATCCACAAACATGGGCGCGTACTTGGCAAAGGAGAGCTTCAGGTTGCGCGCCTTCTGGTAGCGCTTGCCGTTGATGTACGTGTTGATCAGGTCCGCGTCCGCCTTCATCTCGTGGCCCGTCGTGGAGCAGCGCACGCGCGCATCGCCCACGAACGTCAGGTCAGGCACCGACTCAACGAGCGCCTCCACGGCCTTGCGGGCCTTGATCTCCACCTTCTTGCCAGCTGGTGCCGCCTTCTTGCCAACTGGAGTGTCCTCCTGCCTGGCAGCAGCCTCCTTCTTGTCTTGGGATTTGCTCGTAGGAGACTTTTTGCTAGTGGGCGACTTTTTAGTCGACGGTGAGGCCTTCACACTCGCCTTGGGGCTCTTTGCAAGCGAAGCAGCGGTGGGCGTTGCCTTGGTGGCGGCCGCGGGGGACGGCGCTTGCTTCGCCTTCTTCTTGTCCTTGGGCGTGACCTTCTTGGACTCCTTTGCAGGATCCGCGGCCGCGTTCTTCTTCGTGGGTGTCTTCTTTTCCTCCGTCGCGGGCTTCGTCTCCACGACCTCCAGGCTCTTGACCGTGACGACGGGTTCGTCTTCGGGCTGCTGCTTGGCGCGCTTGGGGGTCTTGGCGGGCGAATCCACCTCAACGACCACCGTCTTCGCCTTGACCTTCTCCTTCTGGGGCGTCTCCTTCTTGGACACAGGCGACGCCACTGGCGACGAGCCGCCGCTGCCGCTCAGCGCGCCTAGCACCTGCTGCTCGCCGTCCTTGGGGTGGTCGTCCAGAAACTGCATGGCGTGGCTCACGATCACGTCCGACTTGGCGTTGCCGCGGCACAGCTGCAGCTCCTTGGCCAGCGCCTGCAGCTCCCGACGGGACGCGCTCTCCAGCGCCTTCAGGGCCGTGCTCATGCTCACTGATGAAGGGGTCAGATAACGCGCGCAAATGGCTTTTGGCGCGCTTCTCTCTCTGCCAGTGCTTCTTGGCTCGAACTTGGCGGACCATTATCTTGCGTATATGGTGTGCTACACCCACATAACCTATCCAACCGACTTGACCACTCACGACCGTAGAACTTCAACTTGCTCGTCGTCACGCGATCCCGCGGCACACGTTAAACCCGCGTAGCTGCCCGCAAGAGTGCAAGACTGCACTCACTCATCAGCTACGCCGTAGCTGCCCGAAAGAGTGCAAGACTACACTCACTCATCAATCCCGCGCCCCGCGCGCAAGCCTCGGCATGTCGTCGCTGCTTCGCCAGACCCGCCAGCTCGCCCTGCGCCTCTCCTCCGCCCGCTCGATGGCCTCGGTCGCCGCTGATCGCCCCTTGCGCGTGGGCATCGTGGGCGCCGGACGCATCGGCCAAGTGCACGCCCAGGGCGTCCAGCGCACCAGTGCGGTGGTCCACTGCATCCAACTGCCGGCTCGTGTGCGTCCATGTATTGTTGAACTGGTTTAAGTTTTGGGGGAGACTGAGCTCCTGCCGTGGCTTCTGACAGGCGTCCGAGCCGGACCGCGCCGAGAGGATCGCCAAGACCTACGGCATCCCCAACTGGACCAACGACGCGTCCGAAGTGCTGAGCCACCCGGAGGTCGACGCCGTGCTCATCTGCTCGCCCACGGACAAGCACGCCGAGCAGATTGTCGAGGCAGCCAAGAACGGGAAGCACATCTTCTGTGAGAAGCCGGTGGATCTCAGTCTTGACGTTGTCAACAACGCCATCAAGGCGGTGCGTCTCTCTCCTGTGCAGCTACATGTTCGTACGTGTACTGTAGTTCGTCGAGCTGACTAAACGCTGTTTTCGATGATGTTGCAGACTGAAGATGCTGGCGTGAAGCTCATGATCGGATTCAACCGCCGCTTCGACGCCAACTTCGCCCGCATCAAGCAGGCCATCGACCGCGACGAGATCGGCAAGGTCAACATGCTGCGCATCACTAGCCGTGACCCCGGCGCACCGCCTATCGAGTACGTCAAGGTGTCTGGAGGCCTGTTCCGGGACATGACCATCCACGACTTCGACATGGCCCGATTCCTCGTCGGTGACGAGGTCGAAGAGGTCTACGCCATGGCGCAGAGCGTCAACCCGGACATCGCTGCGGCTGGCGACATTGACACCGCTGTGATTCTGCTCAAGTTCCGCAACGGCGTGATCTGCTACATCGAGAACAGCCGCGAGGCGGTGTACGGCTACGACCAGCGCGTCGAAGCGCTCGGATCGAAGGGGTCGGTGGCGTGCGACAACAAGCACTCGAACCAAGTCGTGATCTCGACGAACGAGAGTGTTCGCCGTGACCTTCCGCTGCACTTCTTCTTGGAGCGCTACATGGACGCCTACGTGGCGGAGATGGAGGCATTCATTCGTGTGTGCACGACAGAAGGCGCTTCCGTCCCCGTGGGCGGTGACGACGGTCGCGAGGCTCTGCTCTTGGCCCTCGCTGCGAACAAGTCGCTCGCGGAGAACCGTCCGGTCCAAGTGGACGAACTACGGACTTCATTTTAGGTCCTGAAGATAGAGCTGAATCACACAGCGATTTTGGCATAGCAAAACAAACGAAAGCATTGCTGGTGCTCATTGAAATTGTTGGTGATGTTATATTACGAGGTCGCGTCGCTGCTCTCGGTATCGAAGGAATTACTTGACAGTCGCTTTACCAGCCGTCGAATTCTCGCGGTTGCGTCCTCAGGTACGGGTTCATTTTCACTTGCAGGACGTGCTATCGTGGTATCATTGTCCAGTGGATCTGTTCGCGCCTCTCGAATCAACAGATCCAAGTCAACTTCATGGCCTGTTGGTACTGTTCCTTCGAGGGGAGAATCAAAAACTTCACTCGACGCTGAAGCTGTTCGAGATTCCATCGGTTGAACAGGAAGCTCAGTAAGTAGTGTGCGTGCTTCCCGGTGAAGTGCAGGATCTCCTGCTCCCCTTGCAATTCCATCTTGTATTGAGGTAGGGCGTGCAATGAAGAAGTGGTAGTCGTCCTCCAATCCTTTGCGCTGCACAACGAGCCTTGAAGCGAAGATGCGCGCGATCTCCTTCTCACTCGAAGTCTCTAGAACTATTTCCTCGTCTTCGTACGGAAGAAGAGCGATAGTCTCGAACAAATGAAAATAAGCCACGCGTGGAACTGCGATTGGTTCATGTGTTGATGTCACTTGGAGTTGAACAACAGGTGGGTCTTTCGATACGCGCAACACCACGTCCACGTTGTCGCCTTCACACACGTAGGATACCAGGTGATGCGGCTCCACAACCTGCATCTTATACTGCATGGCCTCTGTCACCATTAAAAAGTCTGGCGCCTCCTGGGGGGCTAGACCTGACGGTAACAGCTTACGATCCGCCGAGTGTAAATTGCCACCAAGAGCTTCGTGGTTCTTACGGACCAGGTAACCACGGTACCGAGCCTTGATTTTTCCAATTGCGAGCTTCTTCCGAATAAACTCCCGCCTGGCGATAAAGCCCTTTGAGTGCGTCTGTATCATCTGCACCGCGGTATCGACCTCGAGCGGTTCCTTTTCCTCACCCTCTTCTTCATGGCCGTGCTCCTTGATCAATGACATACGTGGTTGGCTTTTGGACACAGTAAGTGACGTGGCACGCTTTGCCAAAGACGCCCCATCATCGCCACTGTCACTATCGCCATCATTGTCATGGCTGCTATCGTTGCTATTGTCGCTTTCGCTGCTGCTAGTACTTTGGTCCGCATCGTCAGCTTCACTTTGGGCTGGATTGACATCTTCAATGGTGACCTTGTCCTTAGCCTTCTCTTTCCTGCGCATTTTCTTCAGCTTTGCCTTCATGGCATCAATCTCGCGCTGAGATGCGGCGAGCTCTTCCAGCAAGTAGGCTTCTCGCGGACTCAACACCATGGCCGAGCTACTTATACTGCCACTACGACTGCGTCGCCTCGATTCCTTCAAAGCGCGGACTTCCTCCATGGATTGCACGACAATCTTCTGGTAACGATTTACTTCGGCGCTCAGAGCGATGCTCTTGCGCCGTAAAATCTCCTTCTCCAAATCTGCTCCACCACCGCCGCTTATACTTTGGCGTCTTGGAGAGTTCCAAGTCGGAGTGGACGGAGGAACGCTTATTGTCGCCGCTGATCCCTCACGCTCGAGCATCCGCATAGGCACCACCTCTGTAGGTGTAACGGGGGATTCGGTGGCTGGCAGCGACGTTGGCGCGTTCGGGATATCGGGCTTTTCACCGTCTTCGACTTGCAGGTCGCCTGACAAATTTGACAAAACCAATGCTACAGCAGGAGACGGCAACGACAAATTCTCGAGCGCATCCAACTCGCGCTCCTGGCTCAATCGTGCAAGCGCTGCCTCTGAGACGCGCAAAAGGGCATCTTGTCGCTCTTGGCGCTCTCTACCGAGCTGAAGCAATGCTTCCAGTTCATGTATACGTCCTTGGGCCTCGATGAAGTCCGCAGCGCCAACATCACCGAAACCAAACCCACTCGAGTTGTTGTGCAAAAGCGTTCCCTTCCGTTCACTCAGCTCACCAGGCGACAGTTGACGATCTCTTTGCAGCAAGCGCAGCGATACTTCCAGGTCTTTAACCTTGTGACGCAGCTTCTGCTTTTCCTCCTGATGCCGAGCTAGTTTGAGCTCATACTCTGTGCGCAGTGCATGCACAGCCTGCTCGCGTGTAGCACGTAGCGTTGCAGCCTCTCCCTCCTTCCACTCCCGAAACTTGTGCCGCGTCTCGGCAAGCGCGCACACAAGCCGCTGCCGTTCGGAGCGTGAACTTTGTACAAGTGAAGCTGTACGTCGTGCTTCGTGAGCAGCGCTTACTCGGGCTTGAGCCAGACGAGTTTGGAGTCGCTCCACGTCTGATTGGGAAGCACGAAGCGCAGCTTCTGCCTCACTTAGATGACTCGTGTGCGATCGTCGCAGCACCTCGAGTCTTTGGAATAATCCTACCTGGCGCGCCTTCTCTTCAATAACCTGCTCACGCATCACCTCGTAGTCGCGCTGCCATCGAGCCCGTTCCTCCCGTAATTCGTGCAGCTTCACCTCTCGGACCGACGCATGAAGGCTGTCCGCAGTCATATCTCGATCAAACACAGCTCCTCGAATCCCCTCCTCCGCTGTTTCTCTTTCCTCAAGCTGGGTTGGCACGGTCTCTCTAACGCGAGGCTTGAGCGGCGAATTGCGCAGCCGCGTTGCCAACCTCGCTGCTTGGCGCTTGCTCGGGCTCTTCCTATCGACTGGAGGCGCGATCACAGCCGTTGCGGGTTTCGATCCGTCGCCGGAGGTTCGCAGTCGGCGCTCCCGAGCCAGTTCGGCTTGCAGCAGCTCCAGTGTCATCTGCAGCTGCTCGTCGGCCGCGAACCGAGTCCGTTCCAACTCCACCTCTTCGGCAGCATGCAGGCGCTTGGTCTCTTCCAGTGCAGCCTGTCGCCGCCGAGCTCTGTCGCTCCGGTCGTCGGTCTCAACCAGCACTGCGTGGAGCATCTCGAGCGCGTCCTCCAGCGGCGCCACCGACGACGAAGGCGACATGGTTGAAGTTGGCGTCTGTCCCTGCTCGTGTCTCGGAGCTGGGGGAGCGCCATCTGCGTCCACACTCCGTGTCTGTTGCTGCTCTGGTCTACTCTCCGGCGTCCCCAGTCTGTCCCGCGGCGTTGACCAAGCCGCACGCTTCGCCACGTTGGGGCTTACGCCGCGCGGAGCGATGGCCGGGCTGGGCGGCGCGCCTGCATTGATCGCAGGCAGCACGCCAGGAGCCGGGCCTACGGTCGACGCTGGGCGCAGACTGCTCGCCTTGGCGCCGCCGTCGGGCGCTGGCGGGCCTCGCTGCATTGGCGTGAGCTCAGTCACGCACGCGGCGGTGTACGTTGTCCAGCTGGGGCGCCTACCATATAAATAGGCGCCATTTTCGTGTCTTGGCGCAATACAGTAACACGCTGGATACTGGACTGCCTCGAGTGCAAGTGCAAGTGTACAAAGTACAGTGGGTCCCCCCAATTCGTACCCCAATACCTTTATTAATAATAAACTGTTATATCTTATATTCGGCAAATCGGACGATACCGGCGTACCGTTAACCAATCAGAAAAGGATGCAACGAGGTTTTGAAGATTTAATTTGAGGAGCCCTCCGGGCTCCTCGCTTTCATACTTAACTGAGGGGAGCCCGACATTCGGACCCCGACTTTTGAAGTTGGTAGGACCCCCGAACCCAGGGCTCTTAGAAGGTCCCTCCTCGGGGAGGGATGACACGCTGTCAACTATGATTCTAATCTGGGCGCGAAGTCGCTCCGACCCAGTCTATCGTTCCCCTAAGACTCGCAATATCACGTTGCCCCTCCCGCTATTCCACTCTGTCGCTGGGCCAAAAGCGCGAGCTTTGTGCCAAAGCTGTCATGGAGCCAAAATGGAATCCTGCCAAACTCGCCCAGTGGGCAGCTGCTGAGCTCAAGACGCCCACCACCGTCGGTGTATCTACCGTTCAGGGCATTCTTAAGCGCAAGCAATGCTTCAACGACGTACCTGAGGTCCCTACTTACTAAACAATGGTTTCCATCAACTACGTTTGCCTTGATTTTGTAAATCTTATGAACCGGACGATGTGATATGGCCCGCGCTTGCGAAAACGGGGGACCCACTGTACCAGTGCGCCTCGTCGTAACGGCTCGAATATACTCGTTTGAGTATACTCGAGCGTCCTGTCGTACTTGTCCAGGCGCGCGCAGCGTGTCTGCAGGGCACTCCGCGATTCTCCGCCGCCTCCTCGCCTGAACCCCTCGCCGCCATGCTCAACTCGCATGCGACCAAACCGCTGCGCGTCGGCCTCGTGGGCGGTGGCCGCATCGGCAAGGTGCACGCGCAGAGCCTGCAGCGCGCGGGCGCCACCATCGCCATGGTACGTACGCTCGCCTGACGTTTCGGTGGCGCCTCGACTTGACCCGACTCCTCTTGACCGGTGCAATAGATCGCCGACCCCATCGGCGACGTGGCCGAGACCGTGGCCGCGCACTTCGGCATCGCTCGCTGGTCCAAGGACGCGTCCGACATCTTCCGCGACCCGGAGATCGACGCCGTCGTCATCTGCTCGCCGACTGCCATGCACGCCGAGCAGATTATCGAGGCGGCCCAGAACAAGAAGCAGATCTTCTGCGAGAAGCCCGTGGACTTCAGCGTCGAGGTGGTCAACAAGGCCATCAAGGCGGTGAGTAGCTTGCTGGCTGAGTAGCGCGCTGCTCAAGGTCTGTAGACTGGGGGGCTGACGTGTCGCCCGTGATTTGTTATTATTACAGGCGGACGACGCCGGCGTGAAGCTCATGATCGGATTCAACCGCCGCTTCGACGCCAACTTCGCCCGCATCAAGCAGGCCATCGACCGCGACGAGATCGGCAAGGTCAACATGCTGCGCATCACTAGCCGTGACCCCGGCGCACCGCCTATCGAGTACGTCAAGGTGTCTGGAGGCCTGTTCCGGGACATGACCATCCACGACTTCGACATGGCCCGATTCCTCGTCGGTGACGAGGTCGAAGAGGTCTACGCCATGGCGCAGAGCGTCAACCCGGACATCGCTGCGGCTGGCGACATTGACACCGCTGTGATTCTGCTCAAGTTCCGCAACGGCGTGATCTGCTACATCGAGAACAGCCGCGAGGCGGTGTACGGCTACGACCAGCGCGTCGAAGCGCTCGGATCGAAGGGGTCGGTGGCGTGCGACAACAAGCACTCGAACCAAGTCGTGATCTCGACGAACGAGAGTGTTCGCCGTGACCTTCCGCTGCACTTCTTCTTGGAGCGCTACATGGACGCCTACGTGGCGGAGATGGAGGCATTCATTCGTGTGTGCACGACAGAAGGCGCTTCCGTCCCCGTGGGCGGTGACGACGGTCGCGAGGCTCTGCTCTTGGCCCTCGCTGCGAACAAGTCGCTCGCGGAGAACCGTCCGGTCAAGGTCGACGAACTGCGGTAGCTTTCCTCACAAAGGCTTCCGCATATGCTGATCGACTTCCCTGTAGTAGACGCTAGGCTGCTTGCTTTTTTGTTGTAGAAAGGATCTTCGTAGGATCAGCAGTGTAAACCCCAATGGACAAAGAGAAGATGAGAGCAGACACCATTCATTCTTGTGTCGTCGTCTGGTTAGTCACACTACCTTCGTTCTCTCCGTCTGAAGCCGGTGTATCTAAAACACGATAGTGTCAAGCATGGCGCCGAGGCACTGCACTGTGTTTAAGGCCATAAGGTCGTACACATCGTTTTCCAGGTGCTTCTTGGGGTCCAGCTTGCCGACGTTGAGCACCTCGAGCTCCTCGGGCGTCTTCTCCTCCTCTTCCTGAACCCGCTTGTTGTATTGCTCCGTAAGGGCCAACATGCTCTGGGTCGCATGAGGACGAAGCCCACAAATTAGTTTACACAACATCGCCGACAAGCAGCTCAGTAGCGTACCTTTACGGTTGTCTCGTTCTCCTTGGAGTGGTCCTCGAACTTGGTCAGCACGAGGCCGTCGCTCCACGTCTTCTTGTGTAGGTTCATGAGCATCTGCTCCTCCAGCTCGTTCTTGCGGTAGTCAATTGCGATCGAGTAGTAATGGCGGTTGAGTCCGTGGATCAGTGCCTGGATGGACGGCTTGTTCAGGTGGCCGATGTTGGACGTGGTTTGCCGCGGCTCCTGGCCCATCATCATGAGCTGCGGGTTGATGAGGCGGAAGGCGTCGATCACCACCTTGCCCTTGACACTCTGGATGGGGTCCACGACCACGGCCACCGCGCGCGGGTTCAGCGCCTCGAAGCTCTGCTGCGTGTTGATGTCCACGCCCGACAGCCAGCAGCCGAAGCCCGGGTGCGAATGGTACCAGCCCACGACCATCTCGGCCCTGCCGGTCTGCTTGAGCATCTCCAGCATCTTCATCTGGAAGACCGGGTCCACGGCCTCGACGCTCACGCCCGTGCCGCTCTGCGGCATGGCGAACACGTCGATACAGTTGACCGTGTAGTCGTCCACGAACTCGCCGAGCATCAGGCCCATGACCTCCATGGGCACGCCGGCGCGGCCTGGCAACAGGAAGGTTGAGCGTTAGAGCCGAGCAGCCCCACCTGGCGCGCAGTGATCTTTGTCCTCACCGTGTTTGAGCATCTTGAGCAGCGCCAGCGACGAGATGTGCACCTTCTCGGCCGTGTCCACCAGCGGGCCGTCGGCGCCAGGGCCGCCCTGGCCCGGGAGGCCCGGCAGGTTGCCAAAGAGACGCTGCAGTCGGTCCATCGCGCGGGTGTCGGAGCCTTCACGTGCTGCGGAACAGGATCAGGATCCAGAATGGGGGAATTACTATGGGAGGAGCGTGGTGTGGCGCACACCAGCGACGGTCATTTTCGGGCCATTTTGCAGCTCACGAGGATCGACCTAGATGGAGACGCCGCCCAGAGGGAGGAAGCCGCCGACGCCCGCCGCGGCCAAGCAACTGCACGCGCGCCTCAAGCGCCAGGTGGAGGGCGAGATGGACGTGGAGGGCAACCCCGAGATGGAGCGCATGGGCGACGAGGCGCCGGTGCATGCGGCCGCCATCAAGCCGCTGACCGACGACTACAACGACGACGACCTGGACTGACCTGACCGACCACTCCAGGCCAAACGCAGCAGCAAGCGACAAGCAAAATGGACACACACTGGTATTTAGAAGGCACGAGACCCAACAGGATTAACAGCCTCACGCTGCGGAGCAGCGGCCGGCAATATCAGACTCGACTTGTGCTCGCCTTCTGCAACCTCCTCCCCCTTCGCCTAGACTCGCTCTAGACTCGTCCGGCCTCCTTGACGGCGGTGAAGAAGGCGCAGTTGAACACCGTCTTCATCATACTCTTGACGTTGTTCGTGTACAGGCACTCGCGCTGCGACTCCTTCTGGATACGGAAGTTGTACGTGCCCATCACGTGCTTGATCTCCTCGTACGAGAGCTCCACTGACTGCTCGTAGCGCTCATCCTCGTCGCCGCCGGCGTCCTGCCAGTGGTAAAGCAGAGGACCCAGGTTGATCCAGTAGCCGCCAGGCTTCAGCAGACGCTCGAATGCCGCAATGTACTCGATCACGTTCGGGGCCGCGTCGATGAAGAAGCACGTCACAATGCAGTCCCAGCATTCTGCGCACAGGGATCCGATTCAAATGAGCCGGGAGTGATTATATACGTTTGGTACGAACGATTCACTTACCTTTGTCATTCGCGTACGCCTCCAAAAACTCGCCTGCGCACATGGAGAAGTCCGGCGGAATGACAGTAGTGCCGTTGTTGAGCCCCAGAAGCTCCGCTGGAGCAACATCCGGGATGGCCACGGGACGCAGCAAGTCTGTGATCGTCAGCGCATTTGACGGATTGTGGATCCACGGGTGAACTTCGATCTCAAGCGGCTGTGTGGCCCTAGTTTAGACAACGCCATGGCAAGCTGCTCGTGAGGACGCAAACGAAAAACTGGGATAGCTTCAAAGTATTGTTCAGCGCAGAGCAAGCACTTACCAATTGAGGATAAAATTGCTCGCAAACAGCATCTGGTACGAGAATTCGTTGCCCTGGACAGCGTACCCCTTGGCGGCAATCTCCAATGCAAGTCGTCCCAATCCCGCTCCCGGCAGCAGCACACGAGGACGCTCGGTTCTGTTGCGCAACAATAAAATAACATGTTCAGCCAAACGAGCACATGCGTCATTCGCAGTTGCTACACAAGGATTGTCTGCGTACGGGCTGTCTGCATTCACCGGCAGAACGCGGCGCAGTTCCTTGATGATGGGGGTGTAGCACATATCACGCTCCTTCTTGCCCTGCAGCAAGAAGCATAGCACAGGTATACCCAATAGCAATTAGAACAACGCAACGCTGACCCCGCCGCCGCGTCTCTGAGACGTCGACGGACCTCGTCGGACCAGTCGCGCACGAACTGGTGCAGCGTGCTCTTGAGCTTGGAAAAGTGGCGCGGGGGGCTCTGCAGCGGCGTCTTGGGCGTGACCTCAGGCAGCTCGACGGGCGGGCCGTTCTCCAGCTGCGCCTGGACAACGCGCTCGAAGAAGCTCTGGTTGTGGTGCGCCGCGTTCACGAAGTGGTGCAGGTTGCGGATGGTGGAGGACTGCGGCAGGCGGCGCTGCATCTCGATGGGCATCGACTGCAGGTGCTTCTTGCGCCGGTAGATCTCGCGCATCATGTAGGACTCGTACTCGCGGAACGACAGCAGCACCGACCGGTAGTGCTCCTGCTCCTCCGGGTCCGTCTCCATGCTGCTGTCCGTCGGTGTCCGCCTGATCTCCCTCCGTTGTGGCAAAGTGAGTCGCCAGCTCTGATTGATGGTGGCAGAGTAGTGTGCGACACACCACAAATTTCACCGCTTGAGCGCCCGCAAGCAATTGGTCGTGCGGCGCAGACGACCATGTCCCAAGGCCGCATCTTGCCGCTCGGTGGGTGCCCGCGGCGGCTGCTAGGCGTCTGCATTGGCGCTAGGCAATTGCGCGGTTACGCTAACTTTTAATGCTGCTTGCTGGCTTGCCTGGGGTCCGACGTGCTTCGTCCGCAGAGCTCATTGACAAGTGCATCGGCTCCAAGCTCTGGATCGTCATGAAGGGCGACAAGGAGTTCATCGGCACGCTGCGGGGATTCGACGACTACGTTAGTAAGTGGAAGGGGCGCTAGACCTGGGCTCTCTGCGGTTGCTGATGTATTGTCTTTTGGAAGAGTTGAGGATGCTGACCATGGTTACATTGCGCTTGTCGTCTTCAGACATGGTGCTGGACGACGTCACGGAGTAGTACGTGCTGATGTCGTAGCTGCGGTATTGTACTGGGGTGCATTTCTATCAGACGAAACTAAGTTGTTTTGATTGTCCTGCGCCACCAGCGAGATCACGCCGGAGGGAAAGCGCGAGGTGAAGCTGGACCAGGTTCTGCTGAACGGCAACAACGTCTGCCTGGTACGCTGCGGATACTGCGACGCTCAGCTAGTCAGTTCAAAACGGCTGCCACTAACACTCTATCCATCGTTTTGTCTGGTGTAGCTCGTGCCTGGAGGATTCCCGACCACGTCCTAGGACAGTTGCAGCTCGCGGTTATCCTGGTAGGCAGTAGCAGCAGTCGATTGTGATCGCGTCGAGCACACCTGTTCCACAGCAAGTCACTGCAACATCTCCAGCTAGAAATCAAGACGTGCACAACAACAAATAATCGCTGTGCAGATCGCAGCACGGCTTCGACTCGACGATGCCGCCAGCAGAACACGTTAACCCAGTTGCGAAAACCGACACACGCACGTCTCCATTGTTGTTTTTCATGCATCCGCCTGTGTCCTTCCCTACACCACATCTCCACCACCGCCGCTGCTGCCCCTGTGCTCGTCTCTCTATTGTGCTCTGTTGTGCCAAGTCGTCCGGCTTACTTCTTGGCCTTGTCCGCGTTGTTGGCCTTGACCGTGCGGCGGTTGAGCAGCACGAGGTAGCGGTGCTGCTCCTCCATCTCGAGGTTGTCGAAGCCCGTGCGCTCCAGCTCGCCCAGCGTGGGCTTGGGGTCCAGCAACGTGAACAGCCAGTCCGGGTACTCGGACTTGTCCTTGAGCTCCGGGTGCGCGCCGTCCTTGAGGATGTTGGTGGGCACCACCTTGGTCAGGTCAACGACCTCCTCCGCCACGGCCGCGGCGCCCTTGCCCTTGGCCGCGAAGGAGCGCGCGCCTGCCATCAGCGGCTTGGCGCTGCAGCGCGCCGCCAGTCTCCGCGTGGTCGCCAACATCTTGGGTCCGCTCGTCCACTGTCTGTCTGCGCCACACACGGCCTTGACGCGACCGTTTTCCGAAATTCCAGGCAATTAATCGCTAAATTTAGACCCTCGTAACCCGATATGGATACACATTAGATCGTGAACTGCGCTCGCCAGTCATCAACGCACCATGGGCGGCAAGCAGAAGAAGCGGAAGGGCTCGCGCTCCTCGAACAGCGGCAAGGCGCAGGCCTTCGCGCAGAACTGCATGGACAGCATGCAGTCCAGCAAGGACAAGAGGCAGCAGAACCGGCGGCGCATGCGCGTGGTGCAGCTGCAGCGCTCCGTGGACCGCAAGCTGCAGGAGCTGCGCGCGTTCCCCAAGAACCCTCCGCCGCCGGAGCCCGCGCCTCGCAAGGGGCCCAAGCCGCCGTCCGAGTGGAAGCTCAAGGGCGCGGCCAGGCCGGCGGCGCTGCTGGCGAAGATCGCGGCGGGCGAGCTGGACGAGTGCGGCAACGAGTTCCCCAAGCCCGTCGAGACCTTCGACCTGTACGCGCTGGTGGAGAAGCAGGGCAAGATGGCGGAGCACAAGGACACCAAAGAGTACATCAGGTGTGCGGCATAGAGGAGTAGAATGCGGGTGCTGCTCTGCTGGTGATACTAACTGGGTTGTTATTTCGCCTGCAGTCTGTTGAAGCAGCTTGCGGCTGCGTGCTGCGAGGCGGGCATGCCCGACCGCGGTATCAAGAACTACGAGCTGTGCATGAGCTTGGACAAGACGGACGCCTTCCACTCGCGCGAGGGCCTCGCGTGCGCGCTGGTGGATGAAGGTCGTGGAGCAGAGGCGCGCACATTGATCGACGAGCACAAGGACGAGGAGTCGGCGGTGCTGGCCTACTGCCAGGTGATCATCGAGTACGTCTCGTGGGAGGTGCTAGAAGAGGAAGGATCGTCGGAAGAGGTCGTGCAAGCGGCATTCCGGAAGGCGTTTGCGCTGAACCCGTTCATAGCTGTGGTGGTCGCGTATCACGAGACATTCTTCCAGGTGATGGAGTATGTCGAGGAGATTAAGGACCCGAAGCGAGGGTCGATTGAAGAAGCTTTTGTGTACGCCTCGCAGAACATCGGCGTGTGGGTGGACACGGTTGGCGCCTACCAGTGGATCGAGAAGGAGCTGAACGAGCTACCTGAACCTGTCGCTACGAAGGAGCATGTGTCCGACGAAATGTACCTCGGTATGTACGAAACTGGTATCGAAATGCACAAGGAGGTGCTTGCTGAGGCTGAGGCCGAAGCTGCTGCTGCAGCAGAAGCAGAAGAAGCGGACGGAAGCGATGCAGACGCCGATGACGGCGACGAGTTCGGCGATTTCGAGCCTGACGATATTGACGGCGGCGACGACTAGTGTGGCGCCGGTGATGTCGCCGAGCCAGATAAGCACTCCAATCCACATAGACCCCGTATTTTATTTGCCTTTCCAGCGCTTAGCACATGCAGCATTCGAGTCCGGCGGGGCGTCAGTTTGTCCGGCAACTTACTCCTCGACGTACTTGGCGAACAGGTTTTCCGGGTTGGTCATGGCCTTGAACTCCAGGTTGTTGCCGCTGGGGTCCTTGAAGAACATGGTCCACTGCTCGCCCTTGCGACCGACAAAGCGCAGGTGCGGCTCCACGATGAACTTGATGTTGAGACCCTGCACACGCTCGGAGAGCGCGTGGAACTCGTCGACCGTCAGCGCCACGCCGAAGTGCGGGACCGGCACGTCGTCCGCGTCTGCCCGAGCAGCAACAAGGTGAACCGGGCTCAACTACCTATATGTATCAAGAGCAGGCTTCCAATAGCGGGGGCTCACCGACGGGGTTGAAGAAGTCCACGCCGCGGTAATCCTTCGTGACCTGGTGCACCACAAGCTGGTGGCCGAACATGTTGTAGTCCTGCGCGGACGTTCCGGGGGTGCGCACACGTCAGAAGCAGAACAAGGACAAGAGGAAGGGAGGAGAACGACGAAGCGGACCTGCCACTGCTTGGACGAGCGCCCTTCGATGAAGCCCAGCTTGGTGCCGTAGAACTCCTTGGCTGCGGAACAATCATCGTCAGAATGGCTGGCCGTCTCCCTCGCCCCTCTCTCTAGTCGCACCTTGCTGCAGGTCGTGGACCGGCACCGCCAGGTGGAACGGAGGCACTTGCGACGACATGAGCCTCTTTCCGGCGGGCGTGACGGAGTTGGCGATGGCGCGCTGCAGCATCTTCCGGTGCAGGTCTCAAGCAAACCTTTACGCAAGGGAGTATGCAAACCAGATCCTTCAGCATCTTTTGCATCTTTTGGCGAGATCTTGTGTTTTTGCAGAGTCGAAAATAAGTTTATTCCGCGCTAATTTTGGGGGCTGTCCAGTCTCATAACCCGAGCCATTCGGAAACTTTACGAAAGTATACGCTAACTTGCGTAAAGTTTCCGAATTTATGCACTACGCACAAACTTGTATATCGGCAGACGTATGCAAAACAGTTCCTCTAGGATGCTGGAGGATCTGACTCGCCGAGTTAACTTCGGGAATGGGTTTCTCGCGGCCTAGTTTCGGATTTCGGATTTCCGGAAATTCAGGTTTCGCCGACTATTAAGTCTCGAAACCCGAGCCAAAGCGCAAAGCGCTAATTGGCGCTAATTTCGACGGATTCGAATCGATAAGTTTTCCAATTAGGCGCTAATTTCGCGCGATTCGACTCGACGAGGTATCGATTCTCGCAGGCGTCCCAAAATTTTGCGCGCAACTTTTGACAGAATTTATGGCACGTGCAACTTGAGGCTCACGCCCCCTTTTCAATATTCTGGGGCCAAAAGGGGGCGTGAGTCTCAAGTTGCACGTGCCATAAGTTCTGTCAAAAGCGCAAAAAGAGCTTTTCTTGAACGACATATTTATAGCCCGGTTTCACGCTTTGCAAGAAAAGCGCTTTTAGCGTGCAGCTCAGCTCGAGCACCGTTAGCTCGGTCAAGTTCAACGTGTTGCACCGAGGCCGCTCTCTTCTGGCAGTGATGCGCGACGTATGCCAGCTTCACCACTCACTGCAACGACGGCGAAGTGCATTTAGGCTCTCGGCAAGCAGACCGATAGGAGTGGTGCACGAATGCGCCGACCGCTGGCATGCTCGATCAAAAGCTTCCTTCAGCTCGCGTTTGAGGGCTCGGCTTCAGGAGTCCTGCAAGTTGAAGTTGTTGATAGCAGTAACGAGGATTCTCGTCCTACCGAGGACAAGCATGAAGGCAATGCTAGCATCGTAGGAAACTCCGTCTCCATGGTGTTGAAATCCGACCGGCCGACCAAGCGTCGTCTAAAGATCCCCCAGGGCACACAACATGCAGCGCTCTCGTCGCTGCGCCCCAAAGCTCCAGCCGGTACCGTTGAGGCCTCGTGAGGCACTGCAGGAAGTGGACAGCTACTGCATCTCATGTGGCGGCCGCAACGTTGTGTCATTTCGACCCACTGCTGGCAACAACAACATTGATCAGAGCCTGATAAAGTGCCAAAGCTGCGGGGTGATCTCACCGGACTTCAGTCGGCCCAAGCCGCATCCTGGAGTCGGCGAAGACTTTGTCCCACTGGAGAAAGCACGCGTCCATCGTAAGACCTCCCACCAACTGCTTAACTC
This sequence comes from Phytophthora cinnamomi, assembly GCF_018691715.1. NCBI lineage: Eukaryota > Oomycota > Peronosporomycetes > Peronosporales > Peronosporaceae > Phytophthora > Phytophthora cinnamomi. Next base: position 282,144 of record NW_027150937.1, read on the forward strand.
TCTCGGCACGAACTCACCATGATCTTTTGTGTACTCGTAAGAGATGGCAGATCAAGTCTTAGACGCGTTCACGCATCAACGTGTCAGGCAAAAGCTGCATCGAATGCTTGCATTTGGTAAGTTCATGAGAACCCCACCACGTCTCGATCATACAATGCCTAATAGCTTTCCGTATTACCGACAGCCCAGGGTGACCTCGGGTTGATATGTCATGTAAGCTTACGTGACAGCTTTCAACTATTCTTTCTGCGTGAAGCAGATCAGTCTAACACGACTTCTGCACAGAAATACCTGCCCATTGCGATCGAAGTTTTCTCTCACGTGGTGTCTCGCTTCGGCTTTACGGAGAGCATCGAAGGTGTGATGGAAAGCGTCCGTGTCATGCAAAATCTAGCTGAGGACGACGATCTGCTTGTACAAAAGCTCATCAACATCCGAAAACTGCTCACGCCGACGGCAAATTGGATCCAAGAAGACGCCGATGCTGAAAAAGACGACGAGCGTCGCAGAGAGTTGGAGCAACTAGCACGCCAGCAGAAACTCGAGGAGGAGCGACGACAGGAGCAACTCGCAGTACAGAACGCGAAGAAAGCGCGCCTGCGTGCGAAAAAAATCGCCATAGGCCTCGACCCATCCATAGAGCGCCCTCCGGTTCTTGTGGATTCACCTCCTCGGACTGTAGTAGCCACTGAACATGCCTGTCTGGAACTACGCGTCAATGCCAAGTTTGTGCAAAAGTTCCAATGGTTCTTCAATGGCCGCGCTATCGAAACAGAAGAGTTTGTGTCTGGCATCAATCGGTGCACGCTCAAAATCGCCAAGCTGACGAAGCGGGTGACTGGGGAGTATTTTTGCACATGTGAGAACGAAGAGGGCACAGTGAGTACTCCAACTTGTCGGGTATCCCTTGCTAGCTTAAAACTATCTCGGATCGGAAGCAAGGCACTCGACACGCTGCTCTCGTCTCCGATGTACTCGTATGATAATAATCTGTTGATGACTTGCGTCGGCGGCAAGGTTAACGTGTATGACACGAAGGCGCTCACCCAACTAAAAGCATTTCCAGCTCTTCCAGAGGCAATTGGAGTGATTGCATGGAGCCCCCAAGCGCAATTGGTGGTCGCGTTCTCGGCTGCAAGTCAGCACGGAAAGACGAAGGAGGATGTTCGAATCTACTTGTATTCCACCAAACGTCCTGATGCAGGTTTGAATAATGACGACATCTCCCGGACGGTAACAAATCGGCAACGCAACAACAGTAATCTGGGGCTACCTTCAAAACCCAAAGTGCCTACGTTCGGCAGCTCGCTCAAGTTTCAGCTGACTGATATTCAGTCCGTTGATACAATGACTGGAGTTCGTGCAGCAGAGTTCCTCGACAATGGAAAGACACTGCTGGTGACCGATATGATGGATCGCGTTGTGCTTTACGACATCGCGCCATCGTTCATGTGCAGGACGACCATGACGTTTGAAAGTGACGTAGTTTGTCACATCTCGGCTTGTCCAAACACTCCGATGCTGTTTGCATTAGCATTCCGCAACAAACCGTTTATTAAGTTGTATCGTGGCAGCAAAGTCAACATTACAGAACTTTTAGAGAACCGTATCGACTTCAAGTTTCCCGTGCACCGGACATCGTTCGACGCCTCTGGGTTTTACCTGGTTGTAGCAGAGACTGGATTCATGAAAGCTTGGATCTCCATCTTCAACGTGAACACAATGAAGCCTTCAAGTAAGCGCTTTGTAGCCCATGCTGGTAGAATTACAGGGTTGCAATGGACGACAAGTACGTCACTAATCGTTTCCAGCAGTCATGATGGGTACTTGAAGGTGTGGGATCCTGTGGCAATGCTGAATCTCTTGAGTGTCCACATTGACGGATACGGCGTTCACTCCATGCTGGTGGCGGAAAACATCGGTATACTGGTCACTTTAGGATTCAGTGACTGCCATCTCCAAAGTCGGTCGATGGTGCATCTTCCCGAGTTAGAGGCGTCGCGACTAGTTGAAATGAACAAGCAAGCCGCAAGCATCCAGAAGATATGGAAAGGAAGGAAGACTCGCGAGTTAATTGCTAAGTACATAAGAGGCCCAGGAAAGTAGCAACACCAAGCGATCGATGCTCCCATGAACACCGCAAAAATAGACCCACCTGCACCAAGGACTCGCAAAGCGAACAGTTATCGATAACAAACAGCAGCGGGCGATGTCGGAGTCTACGCCTCTGGCTGCGCTCTTGACGCTCGCCGTGACCAAAGCTGGCGGCTCAGGTTCTTTTCGGGAGAAGCTCCAAGCGCACAACACGGAGGAAGAGCACCAAACCCAATCCATGATGTATGCGGCTCGCATGACGTACTTGAACGATTCCGATCAACGGACGCCTGATCCAATGTTCCTCACACGCAAGCAAGCTCAGAAAATGGCACAGCATCAACAAGATAGTGTGAAGGTGCCTCTCAAGCGGCTAGAGACCCGGAAAAACAATACAACGAGCAACGCCAGCGGGCCTACCATCACCAGCTGGAAGAAGGGCAAAGCAGCCATGGCAGCGTTGGAAAAACGGCAGACGTGGGAACCACGGTTCCAAGCTGGTTGTCATTTCTATGAATGTGTCGAGACAGGAGAGTGTCGAGTGTTTCCAGAAGGAGTACTAGAGCCCCTCGTCGACGATGAAGACGAAGACGCTGACAGCGATGAAGATAACCCACCGTTTCCGGAAAGCTTTGCATTTCTAAACGAGTCAAACAAGTAGTAGTAGATCGTACAAACGCGCTTTGCTCTACGTGTCGTCTGCTAAGTAGAGCTTAGTAGACCTTAGTGACTTCCGAATGTGCCGCATCATCGATTTCTTCCTCAAGTTTCTCGGTGAACTCGTTGGCGACCATGTCATGCAGCTTTTGAGTCTCCTCTTTCGACATCTATATGACAAGCCCGGTTAGTCACCGCAGAATGCAAACAAAATGGTTTCTCGACGACAGCTATTTACCTTGTACGGAGAGTACGCCTCGCTTGAGAAACGGCCACTCTCGACGTCATCACGGTAATTCTCAAGACCGATGCGGATTTGTTCACCAACATCGGCATACCGCTTGCAGAACTTGGGGACGAACTGAGCGTGGTGCGGGTGCTGAAGCATTCCCAACAGGTCGTGGAAAACCAACACTTGCCCATCCGTCTCGGGGCCAGCACCGATGCCGATGGTAGGGATCTTGAGCAGCTCTGTCACGGCCTTGGCAACCGCCGAGGGGACACATTCGAGCACCACAGCGAAAGCACCTGCCTTCTGCACAGCTAGCGCGTCCTCAATAATCATGCGCGCTTGGGCGGCTGCAAGTGACAACGATTCCGGTCCCGGGCAACATTCATGAAGTTAGGCTACCGTGGCGAAAAGAATGCATAGGTGACCAGGTAAGCGTTACCGGTGCGTCCTTGAGCGCGGAATCCTCCCAGCACGCTGATGTGCTGCGGACGGAGGCCGATGTGGCCCATGACCGCGATGCCTCCGTCGACGATGGTTTTAACTGTATTCACCACGAGTTCACAATAGCCAATTAGCAAAGTTAGCTGATAGCTTTACATCGATCCAAGCGTAGTGCTCACTTGTGTCGGCGCGCTCCTTGCCTCCCTCGATCTTCACACAATCGGCGCCGCCTTCCTGTTGCACAGAATATCGGACAGCAATACCACGGCTTCTTTCAATATCGACTCTCCAAGTCCTCAACACCATTTTCTACACTGTACCTTCACCAACCGCTGCGCGTTCTTGAGCGCTTCGAACGGCGTTCCCTCACAGGTGCCGAACGGCATATCCGTCATCACTAGCGGGCGGTTGGCTCCGCTGTCAACGCCCCAGCAGTCACACCCACATCCACGTCAACCAATACGCAACAAAGAGCCACCAACAACCGCAGCGCACTCACCGCTTCACCGCCTGCGTGTGGTGGATCATGTCCTCCAGCGTCACGGGAAGCGTCGTGTCCATACCCTGCAACAGACGCCAACGTCAGCACCTCGCTCACCCCCACTCTCCAGTCTGTAGCAGCAGCGGCTCGTACCAGCTCCACCATGCCCAGTGAGTCCCCGACCAGCAGGATGTCGAAGCCTGCCAGGTCCACGTGCACCGCCGACGGGTAGTCGTAGGCCGTGACCATGGTGATGGGCTTCTTCTTGCGCTTGAAGATGCCGATGTCGAGCGTCGAGACCTTGCGGCGCTCCAGCAGCTTGAGCGTGCGTGCCGCTGACTCGGCGTTGTAGGTCGAGGACGAGGGCGAGGAGGAGGAGGAGGAGGAGGAGCTGAAGAGCTGGGCGGCGGGCTGCGTGCGGTGCAGCAGCAACGCTGGGCGGCGGATCGCGGCGGTCACGGAGCGCATCATGTCGGCTTGCTGACGAAAGATAAAGTGAGCGGATCGGGCGGGCTTCAAGCGCCCGCGTAAGTACGAGTCGCGGACTCGTCGACGATGGAGCAGCTGCTGTGCTTGCTGACAGTTCAACCCAACCGCAAAGCAATTTTGACTTGGGCAGCGCACAGCCGACGGCATGAAGCGGAAGCCGCCAGGACGCAGTCGCGTGAGTGGCGCCGGCCGAAAAAAGCCGAAGCATGCTCGGAACTCCTTCACGTAGAGTGAGAAGCTGGAGATAGTTGAGTTTTTCGCTAACAACAAAGTGGACGCCACGCTGGACAAGTACTTCCCGAAGTTGGCAGGCACGCAAAGGAGCAGAAGCTAAAGTTGATGTATCAGTGGCGTAAGGAGCATACAGAGCTACTGTGTGCTGACCCCCGCCTAGCAAGTCTCAAGTTCGTGCGCCCAGCCGGCAGCGCTACAAGTGGCGTTCTTGATGGAGTTCACCGTGGTAGATAACGATGTAGGCGATCTATCGCCTGATGACGACTTAAGTAGCGATGGCGGCGACGATATTGACGAGTAATACAACATTTGGTTAGACAGCTACTCAGTAGCGTACGTATTGCACGAGATCTCTGCAACCACGGACCGTGCGTAATAAGTCAGTTCACGACATAAATAGTTAAAGTGACACCCCTTCCACAACTAACATCCATTTTTTATAATGTGAACATGCACGCATTTCTATTCAGTCTCAGACCCTTCTTCTTCTAATACGTTGACAGCCTCACTCTCCGGCTCCGGAACTCTAAAGGTGCCGTCAGCCTCTCGCGGTCCGATGGGCACTAGTTCTGCCTTCACAAATCCCCTCGCAATGCGCTTCTCCTCAATGCTTTCCCACGCCAGCAGCACGAACTGTGTTATCAAGCCTCCTCTATGGCTTGGGCCTTTTGCCAGTTCAGATGCGGCACAAGGCGCATCGTAGGAAGACTTCGGCGCGGGGGTTATTTTAATTTAGGGCTCTCCGAATGAGTGGCGGGCTGCGATAGCAGGAGGTAGCTGGGTTCAGTGTTTTTACGAGATTTGACTTTTTACAAATCACTTGAGTTGTACTTTTTAAAAGGTTGCAGAGATCTCGTGCAATACGGTACCGTTGCATTTGTCGAAGATTACTGTTGATCAATGTTTGGACGGCAAATAGCAAATCATGCAGATGCATGTCAGTAAGCACATAAAGTAAGGAATACGGTAATCAAGCGCATGACGCTTTTCGCGCTTGGCGTGCAAGCAGTGGGGACGTCGACGCGGATGAAGCAGAGCCCCGCGCTGACGCAAGGCGCTGCACCGTGCGTGGACGCTTGACGCGGCTCATCAAAGATTGCACTGCGTGGCTGCAAAGCTACGAAGCGAGTTCTGGATGGTGGTTGTCCTCGGAGCTGTGTTAGGGTACCGTTGCAGCTCGTCTCCATACACTTGAAGCAAAAACTTGACTGGTGTGAACGTGTGCATGTATTGCGACGCATATCTAGGCTGGCTTCATTCTAAGCGAACCAGCCTACCGGAGATGTTCCCACGCAGCTACGCTTCAGGCTATAGTGACGGGGAGGGTTACCACTGCTGCGCTGTGTAAACTGAAAACACGACCGGCGAGGTTTCCTGACGAAGTACTTTACAACACAAACACCTTCAGCAAACCGAGATTGCTATTGCAAGCCATTAGCAGTTTTTGTTAAGCCGCGTTGAATTTCTATTAGGGTGGGTTTCTTATCTTATGCGGTAACTCCATAGCTGGCCGTTCGCTTCGCGCCATCGTCAAAAGTTGATCCAGCGTTTCTTTTTGTGCGGCCACCCACGACTTGCGTTATACGCAGGCATCGACATGCAGTCTCATTGGGCGTTGTTGATGTACTTGTTGTATCTCCAGTACCAACGAAGTACAAGACTGTACAAGGAATGACTGCCACTTTGGGTTGCGTTGCAGCGGTGTATTGACTGCCGCCACGTCCTTGCGCGTCCAGCCGGAAGGTTGTCCTTCAGGTTCATGTACACGTACATGTTCATCTGATCATTTGTTCATCGTACGTGACTAAACTGGTATACGTGTACACACGTGAAGGTAGGTTGATTTTTCCTCCTGCTCATCTTGTGTGCGTTATCCTTGGGTATCTCAACACTCGGAGTAATACTAAGTGAATACATGTGTGTGCAGGGCTCATTTCGGTTGTGACTTCTTACATATCAACACAAGCTTCGTCAATCCACCGTGACAATGTTTCGCGTTGCGATCCGCCGCCCATCATTGCTGCTGCACCGCACGCAGCCCGCCGCCCAGCTCTTCAGCTCCTCCTCGTCGCCCTCGTCCTCGACCTACAACGCCGAGTCAGCGGCACGCACGCTCAAGCTGCTGGAGCGCCGCAAGGTCTCGACGCTCGACATCGGCATCCTCAAGCGCAAGAAGAAGCCCATTACCATGGTCACGGCCTACGACTACCCGTCGGCGGTGCACGTGGACCTGGCAGGCTTCGACATCCTGCTGGTTGGAGACTCACTGGGCATGGTGGAGCTGGTACCGCGCGAAAGTGTCAATGCACAGCCTGACGAGCACAGCGTGACTCAAATCATGTAATTATCGACTTTTGATACAGGGTATGGACACAACACTTGCCGTGACGTTGGAGGACATGATTCACCACACGAAAGCTGTGAAGCGGTACGTTTATATGACGATGCAAATCAAATTCATCCTTACCTTGTATGTGTGGTGTAGCGGGGCTGTTCGACCACTGGTTGTCGCGGATATGCCGTTCGGCACGTGTGAAGGAACACCATTCGAGGCACTAAAGTGTGCACAACTATTGATGAAGGTATATCGCTTACTATCGCCGCGAACACAGGCGAATATACCAGCTGACTACGCGCATTTTAATAGGAAGGTGGTGCCGATTGCGTGAAGATCGAGGGGGGAAAGGAGCGTGTCGACACAAGTAAGAGCGATGCTTTGCTCAATGCAAAGCTATCAGCTAACTTTGCTAATTGGTTATTGTGAACTCGTGGTGAATACAGTTAAAACCATCGTCGACGGAGGCATCGCGGTCATGGGTCACATTGGCCTCCGTCCGCAGCACATCAGCGTGCTGGGAGGATTCCGCGCTCAAGGACGCACCGGTAACGCTTACCTGGTCACCTATGCATTCTTTTCGCCACAGTAGCCTAACTTCATGAATGTTGCCCGGGATCGGAATCGTTGTCACTTGCAGCCGCCCAAGCGCGCATGATTATTGAGGACGCGCTAGCTGTGCAGAAGGCAGGTGCTTTCGCTGTGGTGCTCGAATGTGTCCCCTCGGCGGTTGCCAAGGCCGTGACAGAGCTGCTCAAGATCCCTACCATCGGCATCGGTGCTGGCCCCGAGACGGATGGGCAAGTGTTGGTTTTCCACGACCTGTTGGGAATGCTTCAGCACCCGCACCACGCTCAGTTCGTCCCCAAGTTCTGCAAGCGGTATGCCCATGTTGGTGAACAAATCCGCCTTGGCCTTGAAGCTTATCGTGATGATGTCGAGAAGGGGCGTTTTCCTAGCGAAACATATTCTCCGTACAAGGTACGTTGGGCACAGCGACGTCTTCGCTAACCGTACCCACTGTTTAACGATCTGTACCAATGTTCAGATGTCGAAGGACGAAACCCAAAAGCTGCACGATGTGATCGCGAGCGAATATCGCCATGAAATTAACCACGAAGATGACGACATAGCGCCATCCGAAATCGCTAAGGTGTACTAACGAATCAATGCACTACCCTTGAAAACTCCGTTAAGGGTTACCTTGAGATCGTGACCGACTTGGGCAAAATCTTTGGCGGCGACGCTTGGGTCGATCCGTTGATCATTCTGCAAGACGCCGCGCACTCGACAAGCTGATCATGAAAAGCATCGATTACGAGGACTGGGAAACTGATGAACCACCAGTGCTGGGCGAGGCCGACAAGCTAAACAACCAAGTGGTCGTTGAGTCAGTGAAACTTCAAGGTGAGAGTATCATGGACGAGATGGTGGCGGTCGCTCAGCGTGCCAAAGAGGACAAGCGCAAGCAGCAAGACAGAGAACGCAACCACAAGTCGTTTGGTCGGGGGCTTAAGAAGGGCTTCTTTAACACAGCCAAGCCGGCGAGAACGAAGAAGGCAGCTACCGCGAAGAGTGCATCAATTTTGGAGCCAATCCAGCAGCAATCGGTACGGCTAATGGATCAGGGATCGCAGTCTATGCGTGCTAATAACGCTGTTTTCCGTTGATCTACAGCGACATGATCGCCTGCTGATCGTGAAGGAGCAGAAAGAGGAAGCTGCAGCGACGGCCAACCCAACATTCGTTTTCCCTGAAGTGCAGGAGGCAATGAAAAGCATGAACCAGCTTGACCCTAAAGGTTTGAACCGCACCACGAATCTTCTCCTTTTCTCTCTACATTACCAACTCACCCATAACTTTTGCTCTTGCTGTCATGGCCAGAGTGGATGAATGCACGGTTCTTCGAAAAGCTTGCTCGCAACCCGAAACTTGCCCAGGGTACGTTGAACGTACTACGTTCATATAAGAATGCTGTTGCTACTGAGCGGCCAGCTTAACTTACCGAGTCCGTCCATACCAGCGTTGCAAAACCCAGCGTTCACGAATGCGATTGCCGAAATGCAGCAAGACCCTCATGCGGCTATACTGAAATACCAGAAAGACCCAGCAGTGTCGAAGATGTTGCGAGACTTCATGGAGTTCCTGGGAAGCCATTTTGAAGAGGTGCGTTTAGCTTTCGTGGGAGTTGTTGCTTGCTTTTTCTTCAGCTGACCACGACTCACCTTATCATGATGAGCCGTAGCTGGGTAGTTCAGAAGGGTCTGCATCGTCGCAAAGACCATCTGTAAAACAACAGCAACAATTCGAAGAAGATCCTCTCGTGGAGAATAACCAACCGTCTACTGCTTCCACTCCTGCTTCGAAGACCCCGGCTATTGTTGATCTGGACGAGACTCGACGCCAAGCCATCGCCGGGATGCAGCGCACACCTGAAGAAGAGGAGCAAGTGCAGCGCATCTCGAAAAATCCTGAGCTGCTAGCGGCACTTTCGGACGGAAGCTTGATGCAGCGCCTGCACGCGTGTCAGCAGTCGCCTGGGGAGCTGCAACGACTTGCGCAGGACCCGGTGCTGGGTCCCAAGCTGCGGCTGCTCGTCCAACACAACATGGTGCAGTTTGCGTCGTAGAGCAGCGGAGAGCGTCTACTCGCTTAAACACTCAGTAACCTCAATCCATGGCCTGTAACGTCCCCACTTCAACTACACTAGCAAATAGCATACGTATGCGTCTCCGTAGGATTTGCAGCGCCGGGACCCGCATTATTGGTGGATCAAGGCGTGAAGATGGCGGAGCTCAAGGACCAGGTCGAGGCGGAGATGACGCGCTACCGGGCGCTGCAGGACGGTGCGTGCGTGCGCGTCCACGAGGCGCCCCGCAGGCTGCGGCGGTTCTGACTGACTCGGTGGCGTGCAGAGGTGCAAGTGCTGGCGACGCAGCGGCAGACGTACGCGCAGCAGGCCAACGAGAACGACATGGTGAAGAAGGAGCTGGACCTGCTGGACGACGAGGCCAAGGTCTACAAGCTCGTGGGCCCCGTGCTGCTCAAGCAGGACGTGGATGAGGCCAAGAGCAACGTCAACAAGCGCCTCGAGTTCATCAACAACGAGCTGTAAGGCGCTGGCGGGCTCGCGTCAATCGGAGCGGCGCTGACTCTTTCGGTTCTTTGCTGTTGCTGCGAGCAGGAGCAAGGTCAACTCCAAGATCGAGGCCAAGGAGAAGGAGGCCATCGGTATCCGGTCCAACGTACGCAGCTTCTACTGGTGGCGTGGCCTCAGGCAGCGCTGGTGCTCACTTGTCTTTGCTGTTGTACCCGCAGATCTCGAACATGCAGATGGAGATGCAGAAGCGCGCGGCGGAGGCGGCCAAGGGCGCCGTCGCGGCTCACTAGGACAGCAGACTCGGCGTTGGAAGACGCGACGTTGATCTGGAAGGAAAACTACGTGCTTCTTTTGCTGCTAGCCGCCTGTCTTGGTTTCGGGTTGCAAACGTGTATGTAGGGTGTCTAATATCTACAGCTTCAACGCCTCGAGCGAGTGCGGTCTAGCGCCGAGTAGCTCGGACGGCACAAGCTCCGCGACTTCCTGCAGGGTGGTGCGGGCCACAGGCGTAGCGTGCAGAGTGTGGCGGCCAGCTTCGCGGACGCGCACTAGCACGTAGTCGCCTGGAGCGGCGTGGACGCTCTCTGAACTAACACTGGGAAGCGGAAGGAACTCCGAAGCCAGCTCACCCGCCTCTTTCGTGAAGGCGCGCAGCGAGCCCGGCATCGCCTGGTTGGGGAATACACAGCGCTTGCTCGTGTCCGTCAGGCCCGTGAGCTTCGGGTCTTCGTCCGTGGAGCGGCGACTGGGGCCCTGCACAAGTACGATGTGCAGGCGGTCCGAGTCCTCGACGTGGTTCTTGCGCGTGACAACCTCGCTGAATGTGTCAATTACCTCGCGCAGACGACGCAGCTTGTGCTCCTGGGGCACGTCATCTTCCATGCGGTGTGCAGCATGCGTACGAGCACGAACCGAGTACGCGAACATGAAAGCCTGGTCGTAACACACCTGACGCATCAGCGAAATCGTGTCGACGTGCTCCTCTTCAGTCTCCCCACAGAAACCCGTGATGAAGTCCGAGGAGATGGCCACGCCGGGGATGCGAGTGCGCATGTTGTCCACCAACGCCAGGTACGCCTCGCGCGAGTAGCCACGCCGCATGCGTTCCAGCATCGTGGTGCTGCCGCTTTGAGCCGGCATGTGGATCTGCTTGCAGATGTTCGGGCGCTCGTTCACAAGGTCCAGCACTTCATTCGGGAAATCCTTGGGGTGGGGCGAGGTGAAACGCAGACGCATCTCCGGGTCCACGCGCGAAACTTCATCCAGCAGGTCGGCAAAGCGGAAGCCAGGCGCGTCGCGCGAGCGGAACATGTTGCTGAAGCCCGCAGACGAAACGTAGCCGCGTCCCTTTTCGGCAGCCCCCTCCGACTTCTTGTCGTGGTACGAGTTGACATTCTGGCCCAGCAGCACCACCTCCTTCACGCCCTGGTCGCTCAGGGCGCGCACCTCGTCCACAATGGAGCTGATGATCCGACTGCGCTCGCGTCCGCGCGTGAAGGGCACGATGCAGTACGAGCACATGTTGTTGCACCCGCGCATGATGGACACGAAGGCCGAGGGGCTGTGCGGGTCGGCTCGCACGGGCGCGATGTCGGCGTAGGTCTCGTCCAGCGAGAGCTGCACGTTGACAGCCGCCTCGCCGCTGCCGTGCACGACGCGCAGCAGGTTGGGGATGTCGCGGTAGGCGTCGGGGCCCACCACCAGGTCCACCATCTTGTCGGACTCGAGCAGCTTCTTCTTGAGGCGCTCGGCCATGCAGCCCAGCACGCCCACGGTCTGCACGTCCTTCTGCTTCTTGCGCAGCAGCTTGGCCTTGACCTGGCGCAGCGCCTCCAGGCGGTTCCAGATCTTGGCCTCGGCGTTGTCGCGCACGGCGCACGTGTTGATCATGACGACGTCGGCGGCGTCGGCCGAGGGCGCGGGCGTGTAGCCGCCTTCCAGCAGGATGGCGCGCACGATCTCCGAGTCGGCCGAGTTCATCTGGCAGCCGTACGTCTCGATGAAGAAGGAGCGGCGCGGCGCCTGCTCCTCCAGCTCCTCCAGCTCCTCCAGCGAGCGCACGCTGCTGGGCGCCACCGGGAAGTTCATCTCGCTGGGCTCGCGCGCCGCTTCAGCCGTGCGCTGGTGGTCGTGCGACTGCGACTCGCGCAGGAAGTCGCCCAGGCCGGGGCCGTCGCGCGGCAGCCGCGAGCTGTGCACCTTCACCTGGGCCTGCGCATTGGCGCTGACGCTGCTGGACTCGAAGCGCACGGCGTTGGCCAGTGCGGCGGACGCGCCGCGGCTGCGGACAGCTCGGCGACTTGCGGCCAGCATGGCTTGACCACCGATGGTGCTGGACCAGCCAACGCTAATACAGTAGGCAAAACAGGCATACCCTCCGGTTAGTGGCATTTCCAACACGAACATATTTTCCCTAAACCTATGCATTCTTTCATTTTTACAGTAATAAACTTTATTGGCAATTGATGACCGCTTTCCCTGCAAACTTGGACATTACAAATTCATATCATTAGGAAAAATCAAGGATTCTTGGGGGCAAGGTCTCTCTGGCGACCAGAAACACTATAACAAACGCACTCAAAACAACAACGCACACGCACCACCACCGGACATTAGACCTTGAAGCAATCGGGATACTATCAAGTCCGGGAGCAAGTTAACCGAAGAGTCATCGACATGGCACAGCAGTGCATCAAGGAGACGACGTAACTCGGCACAGCTCATGTAGTCCTGCAAAGCACGACACATGAGGAAGATTCTGCGGCAAGTCGCCAACTCTTTGACGAGTTTAATTCATTCACATGACAGCACACAACATCGAAGGACATATCACTTATGCAGGCAATACCCAAGCTTGCGGCCAAGCGAGTACTACCTACCCACCGGTACTTTTCACTTTACAAGTCTCTCTCCAAGAATCCAAGATTCCCTCAGACAGCGTTGGATGCGCACTACAAACCCAGGACGGCCACCACCAGACAACGCTTCAATTAGGCTCAGCCTTCAGAAAATCCAGCACACTATAGTTTTAACATGACATAAATAGAGGATCTCTGAAACATCACGATTACAGTAAACTTGTGGACGAGCGTTCAATCCAGCGAAACGTAGTCCTCGCGGCTCTGGACGTGGAACCAATAACAAACAACTAGCCAAGAACTTCTCTACAAGCGCATCACTAAAACTTTCGCACGTAACGATTCACACCGCGAGCACACACCATTTCATTGATCAAGGTTCTGGAGCTGCTCACCGCACACGCATAATTGTAAGCGAACGTGTCTACAATTTCGACCTATCTGGCCATCTAAGCCAGCGCGGGGATGGCCTGCGGGTCGGTGTTGAACATCTCCTTCGGGTCGTACTTAGTCTTGATCTTTTGCAGCTTGGCGAAGTTGCCGCCGCCGTACAGGTACTCGGCCATCTCGTTCATCGTCCACCGCTCGTCACGGTACGTCGTGAAGCCGCCGGGCGCGCCGCCCTTGGCCTTGTAGGCATCCACGAACTTGTAGAAGTTGGTGCGCATGGTAGTGATTGTGCTGTCGGCGAACTTGACGTCGAAGGTCGGGGTACGGATGTCCCAACGGATGAGGTGCAACCTGTTGTCGTGCTTCCAGGCTGAAGCGTCAGCCGTGACGCCCTTGGCGTACTTGCCGCCCCAGACATCCACGAATCCCGAGGCCGTAGCGTCCGAAAGGGCGGGGGCGAACGCGGTGCTGGAAAAGAGCTGCCAGGCCGTCGAATTGTCGAGAGGAGTGGAGCTGGGGATCGTCACCGATGTGATGTAAAAGTAGCGGCGGGGGGAAAGCGCCTGCTCCACCAGGCCGGGGGTCGAGATGTTCTCCGACCCCCAGAAGTCGGATTCGCCCGTCGTGAGCACCATCGAAGTCGGCAGGTTCTTCATGAGCGACCCAAGCACGGTCTTGGCCTGGTCAGAGGAACCGTAGAAGAAACCCTGGAGCGTGGACTTGGTCTTGAGGCTGAAGCGGATGGACAGCAGGTCGTTGTTGTCCGCGCTCTGAGCCCACTTCTGCGTGCCGAGGAAAGCGTTGACGTTGTCCTGCTGCGTCGGCTTGGCGCTACTGTTGAAGGCGATGGTGTAGTTCGTCACGCGCTCCGACGGAGGCTCAATCGTCTTAATCTTGAAGTCCAGCACGACGCCCATGGAGCTGGCAGCACCACGCACACCCCAGTACAGGTCCGCGTTCTGCTTGGCGCTGGCGTCCACGATCGACCCGTTCGCCAGGGCAACACGCACGGCCTCAACGTTGTCCAGCACCGTACCGGCGGCACGCGAGAGGGTACCAAAACCCGAGGCGGCCACACCGGTCATACCAACATCGGGGCAGCGGCCGTGGGGCAGGGTGCGCTTGAATCCCCACATGTACTTCGCGGTCTCCGAAATCATAACGGGGCCACCGTACGACAGGAGGCCAGTGGACGCGTCGTACTTGAGGTGCTTCAGGTACTTGAGGTTCATGATAAGGGCGCCGTTGTTGCGGCCGAACCCCATGCTGGAGAACGAGCGGTTGCCACCCAGAGTGGTCACCTTCACGCCAGCATCAGCGGCGCACTTGAGCGCGGCCGAAACTTGAGCCTCCGTCTTCGGGAACGCAACAGCCGCAGGCACAGGGTTCACGCGCGAGTTCCAGGGCTGGATGTCCATCGTCCAGGTCGTGGTCTTGGGCACCGAGTTCTCGATGCCGGCCTTGTCGAGGCACGAGCCGATGCCAACGGGAGCCGCGGCGGCAGAAGCCAGGCCGCCCTGGGCGGCGATGAGGGAGCAAAGAGCGAAAATCGCCCGGCCGGCGCTGGTGATCGATGCAACCATGGTTTGCCTTATGCTCGACCTGTTGGAGACTTGCGTGCTGGAGGGCAAATGTGGGAGTGGTTATAAGTGTTCCGGGGCCGACGCTACACCTTCCCTTCCAAACTGCCTGTTCTCAAGAGATTGCAGCGGCTGGGGCGTTGTCCTGGGCCGGGCTCACTGCAAGCACAATCTGTACAGCTCTCAATCGTGAAATCGTGAGGATTGTCTACGGCACCCCTACATGTATGCAAACACCTGGGCTCTAGGCTGGTGGAGAGAAAGTATGTATTCCAGCGGGCGAGGACTGCGTGCAACAGCGACGCGACGAGCAGATTTGATTCATCATCCCCATCACAAGTTGGTATCCAAACGCATGGCCCGTATGAACGCCATGAGGCATCCTTCCTGTTGTAACGGTGATCCCCTGTTAAATTTTGATGTAAGTTAGTATCGATGAAGCTTGTCACGCGCAGCCCAACCATGCCTGAGTCTGATGAAGAAAGTTGGGTGACCACCTACATGTACCTGGTACATGTATTCAAACGCCATTAGTGACTTGAGGCGGACGACAGATTAATAGTTTGACATCGTGAATTTCGCTACAGCTGGTATGGTGGAGGCCTACGATCGTAAATTTCTCGATAAGTGATCCTTAATTAAATGCATTACTACGGCTTGATGGTCGCGGACTTAACATTGCAATCAAGGAAAACGCCATTTACAAAGTTACGCTGAATTGAATTTTGTACAAATTATTAGTTGACTCCTTTTACTACTCCCGGTATACTTCGAAGTACATGTAGTCAGTAACATCATAAGATATGCAGAGCAAGAGCAAACGGCTTGTCTGTTTGGTCCTATGGTTGACTCAGCGCGAGGGCTATGCCATCTTCCCGTCAAAATTTGCAGGTCGGGGTGTTACATGTACCTATCTGCAATGTTGCACTAATAGCGCACGACTCAGACTGAGCCTCAGTGGGCTCCACAATACATGTTCTGTACCTCGATCTAGCATAAGTTATGCTGCATAACGGGGATTTCCCGGTCTGTCGATCGTCCAGCATGTGTTTTGAGCTAACCAGCCAAACCAGCTCTCGATTTGCTTTAAGTAATCGCTGCACCCACGAAACGACGCAAAGCAACGCGCCCGCTGCTCGACATCCCCCGCACGCTGACGCTGCCCAACTCGTACATCAGGGCAGGGATCTGGTACTTTTTGTGCGTTCACCTTGTGCTCCATTTTCATATGATTGAAGTGCACGCTGGGAGAGATAGGTGAAGGATCGTTGAAAGTCAACGGGTGGGGGAGGAGGGGGTAAGCTGACCATCAACCAGCTGTGTGGCCTGGGATCGAAATGAAGCATTTCAGGCCGATCTACTTGTAGGATTTCTCATCAATCCCCATTAATCTGGTATTGATGGTGGTGCAGTATGACTCGGCAGTTTAATACTGGGATAGGAAGCAACAATATGCTGCTATCGCAGCCCAAATAGGAGTTTATCCGTGGTACGTCAAGTCAAAGATGATTTCTTGTGACGCCTAACTGATACACTATCCGTCAAACTGATATGGTTACTGGGTAAGCTACTGACCGTACCAGTTTGACCCCAATGCCACACTGGGCCCCCAAAAGGTTTACATAGATTCAAGGACAGCGCACGTGTACGTACGTGTGTTGGATCGAATCTGTTTGTTATCGCATAGAATGGCTTCTCGTAGGTACATGGAACCCGCCGTTGGTGCTTTACTAAATAATATACTTGTCAGTCGTAGCCGCCGGTATGAAGGAGTGGGTACACGGTAAGCGGGGTTGAAGCAGAGTTCACCCCTGAGTGCAATCGGCGTTAACCGAAAAATATAATAAATTTCTTACGTATTAGAATTGGTTTATCGCACGCATTCTTGCGCTGCATTGGCGCAGTTGGGATCATAAAATATTCCTACTTGACCTTTGGAGCATTGCTTATGGGTGGGATCAGTGAGGGTTTTAATGGTGGTATAGTGTTGGCCCGATTTCCCACAATTCGAGAGGATGAGACCGCAACAGTCAACATTGTGCAGGAACAATAAGTATACACTCATGGTGGACAGTTTCATTTCTTCTTCTTCTAAAATAAAGAATCTTTGTATCGTAATTCCACTATCAGGACTTCTTAATCGGACCTTGAATGTGGTCACCATGGTGCTACAGTCAGCTTATGAAATTTCAAAAAGGACGTCGGGTCGAATAATTTTAACCGTTCGCTGCTGCTTGACGATAAAGAAAGGTGAAGCACTGAGTAGATAGCCGTGACAAGGGACAAGTGGCTGGGTTTGATTTCACAGTAGATACCATATGCTTACCGTGTACCCACTCCTTCATACCGGCGGCTACGACTGACAAGTATATTATTTAGTAAAGCACCAACGGCGGGTTCCATGTACCTACGAGAAGCCATTCTATGCGATAACAAACAGATTCGATCCAACACACGTACGTACACGTGCGCTGTCCTTGAATCTATGTAAACCTTTTGGGGGCCCAGTGTGGCATTGGGGTCAAACTGGTACGGTCAGTAGCTTACCCAGTAACCATATCAGTTTGACGGATAGTGTATCAGTTAGGCGTCACAAGAAATCATCTTTGACTTGACGTACCACGGATAAACTCCTATTTGGGCTGCGATAGCAGCATATTGTTGCTTCCTATCCCAGTATTAAACTGCCGAGTCATACTGCACCACCATCAATACCAGATTAATGGGGATTGATGAGAAATCCTACAAGTAGATCGGCCTGAAATGCTTCATTTCGATCCCAGGCCACACAGCTGGTTGATGGTCAGCTTACCCCCTCCTCCCCCACCCGTTGACTTTCAACGATCCTTCACCTATCTCTCCCAGCGTGCACTTCAATCATATGAAAATGGAGCACAAGGTGAACGCACAAAAAGTACCAGATCCCTGCCCTGATGTACGAGTTGGGCAGCGTCAGCGTGCGGGGGATGTCGAGCAGCGGGCGCGTTGCTTTGCGTCGTTTCGTGGGTGCAGCGATTACTTAAAGCAAATCGAGAGCTGGTTTGGCTGGTTAGCTCAAAACACATGCTGGACGATCGACAGACCGGGAAATCCCCGTTATGCAGCATAACTTATGCTAGATCGAGGTACAGAACATGTATTGTGGAGCCCACTGAGGCTCAGTCTGAGTCGTGCGCTATTAGTGCAACATTGCAGATAGGTACATGTAACACCCCGACCTGCAAATTTTGACGGGAAGATGGCATAGCCCTCGCGCTGAGTCAACCATAGGACCAAACAGACAAGCCGTTTGCTCTTGCTCTGCATATCTTATGATGTTACTGACTACATGTACTTCGAAGTATACCGGGAGTAGTAAAAGGAGTCAACTAATAATTTGTACAAAATTCAATTCAGCGTAACTTTGTAAATGGCGTTTTCCTTGATTGCAATGTTAAGTCCGCGACCATCAAGCCGTAGTAATGCATTTAATTAAGGATCACTTATCGAGAAATTTACGATCGTAGGCCTCCACCATACCAGCTGTAGCGAAATTCACGATGTCAAACTATTAATCTGTCGTCCGCCTCAAGTCACTAATGGCGTTTGAATACATGTACCAGGTACATGTAGGTGGTCACCCAACTTTCTTCATCAGACTCAGGCATGGTTGGGCTGCGCGTGACAAGCTTCATCGATACTAACTTACATCAAAATTTAACAGGGAATCACCGTTACAACAGGAAGGATGCCTCATGGCGTTCATACGGGCCATGCGTTTGGATACCAACTTGTGATGGGGATGATGAATCAAATCTGCTCGTCGCGTCGTTGTTGCACGCAGTCCTCGCCCGCTGGAATACATACTTTCTCTCCACCAGCCTAGAGCCCAGGTGTTTGCATACATGTAGGGGTGCCGTAGACAATCCTCACGATTTCACGATTGAGAGCTGTACAGATTGTGCTTGCAGTGAGCCCGGCCCAGGACAACGCCCCAGCCGCTGCAATCTCTTGAGAACAGGCAGTTTGGAAGGGAAGGTGTAGCGTCGGCCCCGGAACACTTATAACCACTCCCACATTTGCCCTCCAGCACGCAAGTCTCCAACAGGTCGAGCATAAGGCAAACCATGGTTGCATCGATCACCAGCGCCGGCCGGGCGATTTTCGCTCTTTGCTCCCTCATCGCCGCCCAGGGCGGCCTGGCTTCTGCCGCCGCGGCTCCCGTTGGCATCGGCTCGTGCCTCGACAAGGCCGGCATCGAGAACTCGGTGCCCAAGACCACGACCTGGACGATGGACATCCAGCCCTGGAACTCGCGCGTGAACCCTGTGCCTGCGGCTGTTGCGTTCCCGAAGACGGAGGCTCAAGTTTCGGCCGCGCTCAAGTGCGCCGCTGATGCTGGCGTGAAGGTGACCACTCTGGGTGGCAACCGCTCGTTCTCCAGCATGGGGTTCGGCCGCAACAACGGCGCCCTTATCATGAACCTCAAGTACCTGAAGCACCTCAAGTACGACGCGTCCACTGGCCTCCTGTCGTACGGTGGCCCCGTTATGATTTCGGAGACCGCGAAGTACATGTGGGGATTCAAGCGCACCCTGCCCCACGGCCGCTGCCCCGATGTTGGTATGACCGGTGTGGCCGCCTCGGGTTTTGGTACCCTCTCGCGTGCCGCCGGTACGGTGCTGGACAACGTTGAGGCCGTGCGTGTTGCCCTGGCGAACGGGTCGATCGTGGACGCCAGCGCCAAGCAGAACGCGGACCTGTACTGGGGTGTGCGTGGTGCTGCCAGCTCCATGGGCGTCGTGCTGGACTTCAAGATTAAGACGATTGAGCCTCCGTCGGAGCGCGTGACGAACTACACCATCGCCTTCAACAGTAGCGCCAAGCCGACGCAGCAGGACAACGTCAACGCTTTCCTCGGCACGCAGAAGTGGGCTCAGAGCGCGGACAACAACGACCTGCTGTCCATCCGCTTCAGCCTCAAGACCAAGTCCACGCTCCAGGGTTTCTTCTACGGTTCCTCTGACCAGGCCAAGACCGTGCTTGGGTCGCTCATGAAGAACCTGCCGACTTCGATGGTGCTCACGACGGGCGAATCCGACTTCTGGGGTCGGAGAACATCTCGACCCCGGCCTGGTGGAGCAGGCGCTTTCCCCCCGCCGCTACTTTTACATCACATCGGTGACGATCCCCAGCTCCACTCCTCTCGACAATTCGACGGCCTGGCAGCTCTTTTCCAGCACCGCGTTCGCCCCCGCCCTTTCGGACGCTACGGCCTCGGGATTCGTGGATGTCTGGGGCGGCAAGTACGCCAAGGGCGTCACGGCTGACGCTTCAGCCTGGAAGCACGACAACAGGTTGCACCTCATCCGTTGGGACATCCGTACCCCGACCTTCGACGTCAAGTTCGCCGACAGCACAATCACTACCATGCGCACCAACTTCTACAAGTTCGTGGATGCCTACAAGGCCAAGGGCGGCGCGCCCGGCGGCTTCACGACGTACCGTGACGAGCGGTGGACGATGAACGAGATGGCCGAGTACCTGTACGGCGGCGGCAACTTCGCCAAGCTGCAAAAGATCAAGACTAAGTACGACCCGAAGGAGATGTTCAACACCGACCCGCAGGCCATCCCCGCGCTGGCTTAGATGGCCAGATAGGTCGAAATTGTAGACACGTTCGCTTACAATTATGCGTGTGCGGTGAGCAGCTCCAGAACCTTGATCAATGAAATGGTGTGTGCTCGCGGTGTGAATCGTTACGTGCGAAAGTTTTAGTGATGCGCTTGTAGAGAAGTTCTTGGCTAGTTGTTTGTTATTGGTTCCACGTCCAGAGCCGCGAGGACTACGTTTCGCTGGATTGAACGCTCGTCCACAAGTTTACTGTAATCGTGATGTTTCAGAGATCCTCTATTTATGTCATGTTAAAACTATAGTGTGCTGGATTTTCTGAAGGCTGAGCCTAATTGAAGCGTTGTCTGGTGGTGGCCGTCCTGGGTTTGTAGTGCGCATCCAACGCTGTCTGAGGGAATCTTGGATTCTTGGAGAGAGACTTGTAAAGTGAAAAGTACCGGTGGGTAGGTAGTACTCGCTTGGCCGCAAGCTTGGGTATTGCCTGCATAAGTGATATGTCCTTCGATGTTGTGTGCTGTCATGTGAATGAATTAAACTCGTCAAAGAGTTGGCGACTTGCCGCAGAATCTTCCTCATGTGTCGTGCTTTGCAGGACTACATGAGCTGTGCCGAGTTACGTCGTCTCCTTGATGCACTGCTGTGCCATGTCGATGACTCTTCGGTTAACTTGCTCCCGGACTTGATAGTATCCCGATTGCTTCAAGGTCTAATGTCCGGTGGTGGTGCGTGTGCGTTGTTGTTTTGAGTGCGTTTGTTATAGTGTTTCTGGTCGCCAGAGAGACCTTGCCCCCAAGAATCCTTGATTTTTCCTAATGATATGAATTTGTAATGTCCAAGTTTGCAGGGAAAGCGGTCATCAATTGCCAATAAAGTTTATTACTGTAAAAATGAAAGAATGCATAGGTTTAGGGAAAATATGTTCGTGTTGGAAATGCCACTAACCGGAGGGTATGCTTGTTTCGAGTATTGGCGGCGACGTCCATTGCAATGGCGACCGCTGCGAGCGCGTGGAGCTGCTCGCGCTGCACGTTCGAGAACGAGCCGCGCGTGCGGCATTGCGCCATGTGCCTAAGCGCTCGTCCCGCTGCAGCGCCCGTGAAGGCGTCGACGGCGTCTCCAGCGCCGCCCAGCCGCAGCTCGGCCAAGAAGCCCAAGGGCAAGACGTCGTCATCTCCGTCGCTGCTCTTCGGCGTGGGCAGCTCGGCGGAGAAGGAGCGGCAGCGCGTGCAGAGGAAGCTGCAGCAGCTCAAGGAGCTGGGCATCGATCTGCCCGACGCCGACATGATGGCGCTGCTGCAGCGCAACTGCTTCAGCGTGCCGGGGGCCGCCTCCGAGTTCTTCGAGCGCCTGGCCCAGCGCGAGTCGGCGGCCAGCGGCGCTCAGCAGGACGAGGAGGCCAACCGCAGGCTGGAGCAGACGCTGCAGAGACTTGAGCGCGTGGACGCGCAGGACCGGAGCTTCCAGATGCTGGGCAAGACCACCATGCAGGCCTCCGTGAACCGCCAGGGCGTGCGCCTGCAGCTGGGGGACGAGCTGCTGCTGCACGCCGAGAACGCGGGCAAGAAGCGGCTGAGGCCGGGGATGTCCGCCAGCGCCTCGGCGTCTGGGGGCATCGTGCGGATCGCCACCCTGCAGCACTCGCAGATCGGGAGGCTGGAGAGGAACCTCGAGATGTTGCTGCACCCGCTCATGAAGAGCGGCCTGGTGAAGCTCGGAGCAGTCTGCGAGACGCCACCCGTGTCATCGCACATGTTCGCGTCGTTCGATGTACGTGGAGAGCTACTGCGTTGGTCTACATCTCTAGTGCGGTGTGCTGATTGGTAGCGTTGATGTGGGTGATCAGGTGACGGTTTTCGTGTACGTTAGCGTCAAGGCGTTCGACGTGTTCAAGGAAGGTGACGCGAACTTCCACCTCTCTGACCAGCTCTACAACCTGCTGCAGATGGTCAATGCAGCCGAGGCGCCGTCGCTGGACGCGCTGGCGTCGCGCTCAACTACCGAGACGGAAGATCCGTCGTCCCAGGTGAACCCGGAAGACCTGGACACTCTTTTCTCCGAGTGTGTGGGTGCAAACGACCTCCACAACTCAGCGGATGGGTCGGACACGGACCCATCTGAGCACCTCGTGCAGCATCTCAATGCGATTGAGCTGCGTGACCACCAGAAACAGGCGCTCCGATGGATGTTGTGGCGCGAGAACCAGCTTAAAAACGGTGTCAGCGAGCAAGAGAGTAACGACCCGGTAAGCACTTTTGCAAATGCCATGATTACCGCTACCTGTGTATTCTTTGCTAACCACTTCTCTTTCAGATGTGGGAGGAACGCCACTTCCGATCGAGGACCTCGTACTATGTAAACCCTTTTGAGAAAAGTGCATCACTGACGCGACCTGACCCTCCTGCTCCTTGCTTGGGTGGAATTCTAGCGGACGATATGGGAATGGGTAAGTTGTCCGCAGACTTGTCTTTGGAACGACTTGAGCACTAACGAAATTTTTTACGCAGGCAAAACGATGATGATGCTTTCTCTGATTGCATACCAAAAACACGTTGGTGAAGAGAAATCTGCTGGTGAGACCAACGACTTACCTTCCCGAGACAAACGGAAATCGACTGGTAAAACTCTCGTGGTTTGCCCGTTAAGCTTGCTTCACCAGTGGAAAAATGAAGCACACGAACGCTTCCTTCCTAATACGCTGAGCGTTTATGTGTACTATGGCGATGATCGCGACAACGGGACTGGGCTCACTTCGGCATCTTTCTGCAAGAATGACCTAGTGCTCACTACTTATGGAGTACTGTCAGCGGAGTTCGAAAAGGACGGTATCCTCGTCACAACGGAATGGAACCGGGTCATTCTCGATGAAGCCCATAGCATCAAGAACAGATCTACAGGCTACTTCAAGACGTGCTCTGCGATGAAAGCCACTCACAGATGGTGTCTAACTGGCACTCCGATCCAGAACACACTGGACGACATGTTCTCTCTACTCTGCTTTCTTCAGTATCAGCCCTGGTCTCGACTAGCCTGGTGGAAAAGAGTCATCACCAAGCCGTACGAAGAGGGTGATGATGTCAATGCGCTAGGCCGGCTGAAAGTGATTTTAACGCCTATATTGCTTCGCCGCACGAAGCATTCGCGGGACAAGCAGGGCAAAATGATTGTCCAGCTTCCTCCAAAGCACGTCGACCTCGTCCAGTTGGAGTTCTCCCTGGATGAGCGAGCCTTCTACCAAGCCGTATACGATAAAAGCAGGGCCGAGTTCAACGGATTCGTGGCAAGCGGCTCAGCTATGACAAGCTACGTCGCCATCTTCGCGCTGTTACTCCGACTTCGTCAAGCTTGCGACCACCCTTTGCTTGCGCTCGGGAAAGATTTCGAGCAAGCGTTGAAGCCCGACGACAATAGTGCAGACGCAGCTCCAGTCATCACCGCAAGGTCAGCATTTCAGCCGCAGCAAAACGAAAGCTCCGAAGCTTACTATCAGCGGATCGCAGCGCAGCTCCAAAAGGACATGCAGGCCAGCAACCGCACGCAACTTCTGGAAAATGGGAGTGGCTCCAGCGACAAGGACAGCAGCTCGGCAGGAGGCTTGACCACATCGTACATCCAAAGCGTGATAGCGCAGGTGGAAGACGGCTTGGAGTCGCAAGAGTGTCCTATCTGCTTGGACCCACCGCAGAACGCCGTGTTGACCCCGTGCGCCCACGTCCTGTGCGACCAGTGCCTTCGTGACAGTCTGGCGAATGATCCTGAGAACGGCTGCCCCGTGTGTCGAACCGTGGTCGACCTGGTAAAGGTGTTCAAGTTGCCGCCTCCTGGTGCCTCCAAAGCGTTGGAGGACGACTGCAAGACCGGCAACGCCACTGACAGAGACGGCGCTCCTGACGACAGGCGATCTGCTGCTACTGACGATGACGGCACGGGCTTCGAGAGCGCCAAGCTGCAGCAGCTGCTGAGCGACCTGAAGGCCGTCAAGCTGGAGAACGAGAGCGCCGAATCGCCCGACCAGAGGCGCAAGGTGGTGGTGTTCTCGCAGTGGACGTCCATGCTGGACATGGTATCGCAGCTGCTGCGGCGCCACGGCTTCTCGCACTGCACGTTCAACGGCGCGCTGAGCCAGGAGCAGCGCGAGCGCGTGCTGACCAAGTTCGCCAAGGACCCGAGCGTGGAGGTGCTGATCATCAGCCTCAAGGCCGGTGGCGTGGGGCTCAACCTCACGTGCGCGTCCGTGGTGATCCTGCTGGACCCGTGGTGGAACCCGGGCGTGGAGGACCAGGCCGTGGACCGCGTGCACCGCCTGGGGCAGACGCAGGACGTGCTGGTCAAGCGCTACGTGGTGAAGGACACGGTGGAGGACATGATCCTGCAGCTGCAGCAGCGCAAGGAGAAGCTGGCCAAGCACGTGCTGGTGGTCGCGAAGGCGCCCGACGAGCGCCGCAGCGAGCGCCTCAACCTCGACGACCTGCGCAGCTTCTTCCGCTAACTTGGCGAATCCCGTAGAGCTCTGCTACTGCTGTAGTCCATCAATGTCCATATACCCCTCACACACACGTAACGTAGCCATGTCCATCTTTGACTGATGCCTCGCGCCCAAACGGCCATTTTCAAATCGTCCGAGACGCCGCCCAAGACTGAAACAGCGACTGCTAGCCGAGCCACGATGGTCCTCACGCGCTCGCGCTCCAAGGCGGAGAACCAGCCCGTGTTCGTGGACGACAAGTGGAACGACGCGTACATCCAGACCAAGGACGAGCAGATCGACGCCATGCTGGCGGCCGACGCGACGCAGCGCGGCTGGGACGAGCTGGGCGAGGAGAACTCGGACGCCGCCGCCGACGAGGACGGGGACGAGGACGCGGACGAGGACGCGTGGCACTCGGACTCGGACTCGTCCGAGGACAACGACGACGACTGGCTGGAGCGCCCGCGCGCGCCGCTGCCGCCGCTCTCGTTCGCGCAGCGCTGGCTGGCGGGCGGCTCGGCGCTGCAGAACGTCGGCTGGACGCTGGCCGCGCTGGCCGTGGCCCCCCTGCTGCTGTACGCCACGCTGCCGCGCGGCGACGAGCAGCTGTGGCCGCTGCGCAGCCCGCGGCTGGCCGGCACGCTCACCAAGGTGCTGCTGAACCTGCTGACGCTGGCGGCGGCGGCCGCGGCGCTGTACGGCGCGTCGTGCAGCGTGGAGCCGCTCGCCGTGCACTGGCAGCAGCTGGAGCTCGAGCCGCCCGAGCAGTGCGGCGAGCGCCTGCTGCAGGGCGGGCGCGAGTCCGTGCAGGCGGCCATGGAGGCGCTGTCCATCGGATCGAGCCCCGGCGCGCCGCTCAGGCGTCTGGACGACGACGTCTGGACGCTCGTGAAGAGTCTGGATGCGCCCGTGGTGCGCGAGCTGGCGGTGCTCGCGGCGGGGGCCCTCGTGACGCTCACGTGCTTCCACCGACTGTGGGCCAAGACGCTGGTGCTGCTCGCGGCCTCTGGCTTCGTGGCGTTCAACGTCGCGACGGAGCTCAAGATGCAGCAGCGCGCGGCCGTCGAGATTTTCTCGCTAGATCCGACCTTCGCCTTCGTGAACGAGAGCATCTTTGTGAGTATTTTGCTGGTGATACTGCGGCACCCGGACGACGCTAACTCATGCTGCATTATGTGCGTTATGTAGATCGCCATCGACGGACAGAATCTGGAGGAGGGCGGATCCGTGGCCTGGGCGCCCTACTGGGGCGGAGTGCAGCAGCAACACGCGCAAGCGTGCCCCAAGCGATTCCCGCAGCAGCTCAGCAACGGCGGCGTGATGGTGACGTTCGGCCAGGTGAACGAGTACGTGCCGTGCTACCTCAGCGCGAAGGACACTGCCTCCGCAGTTATCGTCGACGGAGAGATCCAGCCTTCCCAGGCCTTCCAGTGCTTTGAGAGCATTCGGCTGCGTGTGAAGGACCAGAAGAGCGTGCCCGGCTGGTCACTGCACCAGCACCAGCAAGAGGAAGAGCCCTTTCCGACGGAGAAGCACGAGCTGTAATGTCGTTCTGTGCAATGTCTTGACAGTAGTTAGCCAGAGTTTCTTTGTGAACAACTTACGAGGACGAGTTGCATTTCCACGAGTCTGAATTTAAGATTTTCAATGAAGAACTACTATACCAAAGGAGACCCACCTCCCGATAGTTTACTGTACCAAACCACGCATACCTCAGCGTTTGGACGCACTGCTAAGATACCGCGAAGCTACATACACGTGCTTGGTGCGTTGGGCTTTGCGAGGTGTCGTCCTGACATCAACAGCGTCTGCTTCGCCTACCTCCAGCTTTCGCTTCACGATCGGCGCCACTGCTCCCTTTGCAGGTCTGTTCTCCTTCCCAACACTTGTCTCGGATGAGTTGCTGCTGCCGCTGCTGTCATGCCCAGTAGGACGAACAGGCACTGACGCAGCAGATCCGAGACTCTTTGCCTTCCGTGTTGCCATGCGCTCCATCGCCAGCTTTGCCTTCTCGTACTCAGCGCGGAATTTTGCGTTGTCAGCTTCGAGTTGCTTCTGAGCACCAAGTTGGCGCTTTGCCGTGGCTAGTTTCACCTTGTTCTGCTTCAGTGTCGCGGCCAGAACGTCACGCTTGTTAATCTCCTGCACGACGAGCGCCTTGAGCATGGCTGGCTCGACCCTTTGTAGCGGCTCCTCAATTGTGTCGTCGTATTCCTTTATCCGCAGCAACTGGACCAGTTCTACGTGAAACGACTTCATGTACTCCAGTTCCTGTCTGTACTTGTCCGTCTCCTCTTGCAGAGCTTGCTCCCGACAGCTCCATGTCTCTTCTTGAACCTGCAGCATCTCCTGAGACTCTTTCGTTAGTCGCTGTTCGGTCTCCTCCACTGCCTGTTTCTTCTTGAGCAGCTCGTCCTCCACGGTCTTTTGCTTCTGAACCAGTTCCTCCTCCAACGCGCGCATGGCCTGCTCCTTTTCCCTCAACACATCCTCCCGCTCCTCCAGCTCCTTCCTCATGTCCTCGTTCTCCGTCTCCGCCTGGATCGCCCTCTGGGTGCTCTCAACGGCCACCAATTTGGCCGACTCCAAGTGCACGCGCAGCGTGGCGTGGTCCTCTGAGAGCTTCACGAGCCTCTGCTTGGTGGCGGCTTCGGCCGCTCTGGTGTCCCTCAACTCGGCGTCCACCTTGGCCGCCTCCTCCTGCCGCGCGTGGGCCTCTCCCCTCAGCGCCGCCGCGTGCTCCTGCGCCCTCTGCAGCTGCTCCTGCAGCTCCCGCACGTCCTCGCGCGTGGCGCCCTCCTGCTCCCTCATCTGCGTCTCGAAGCTCTGGCGCGTCGCCTCCAGCTGCGCGCGCAGCTCGCGCGCCTGCACGTCCGTCTGCTGGGCCTCCCGCGCGCGCTCGTCTCTCTGCTGCTCCGCCTGCCGCTTCTCCTGCGCGAGCGCGTCCACCCTGGCGGCCAGCGTCGCCTCGCGCTCGCCCGCGGCCTGCAGCTGCTGCTCCAGCTCGCGGCGGCTGCCGGCGGCGGCCTCCGCCCGCGTCTCGGCCGCGAGCTGCGCGTCCTGCGCGGCGGCGGCCTGCGCGCGGCTGAGCCTCCAGGCCTCGTCCAGGCGCAGCAGGCCCTGCATGGCCTTCTGGTAGCGGCCGTCCAGCGCCTGCAGCTCCGCCTCGCGCGCCTTGAGCGCCTGCTGCGCCTCGGCCAGCGCCGACTGCAGCGCGAACGCCTCCGCCTCCAGCTCCGCCGCCGTCGTGTCGCCGCCCACGCGCAGCCGCAGGCGCTCGCGCAGGTGCGCCGTCTCGATCTTCATGTCCATCAGCTCGCGCGCCATGCGCTCCGCCTCCTGCTGCTGCGAGCGCAGCCCCGCGGCGGCGGCGGCTCCACGCTCCGCCATGAGATATTCTACTGGTACTAGAATATTTGAATATGATACTGAATATTTTACTATTAAAATAGGAGACGGAGTGAACAGGTTTTGAATTTTAAAAAAGGCCGCCCTTTTTTTGACGCCAGTCCTCAAATTCGGCAACAGCAACTTGTTTTATTTAACGAAGAAACAAAGCAAACCACGTCCGAGACGCCACGCATGAAAAAATGAATACATGTATAAGATTTGTCACTAGAAGTGCAGTCACTTCGTGCTAGCTACGAATGCATATGCGCCGACGCCTAGGCGGCGGTCGTGCTGAGGCCGCTCTGGCTGGTCGGCTGACGCGTCGTGGACACCCGCTTGGTGCCGCGCGGCGACGTGACTTCCGTCGTGATGACCGTGAAGTCTCCCTCGACAGTGATCTTGCGAGTCGTGGTCGAGCCAGCGGTGGTGCTGGACTGGGTCCTCGAGGGTGACGAGTAGGAAATCGTCTTGGTCGTCACGGGCGACGAGTACGACGTCGTCGTCGACGTAGCGCTTCGTGTCACCTTGGCGGCGGGAGGCGACGCGAACCCCGCGCTCTCGCTGCTCGCGGACTTCGCCACCTTACCCGACTCGGGAGACGCGTAGGCCGTGATCTTCAGACCTCTCGTCGCGCTCGTCGGCTGCGGAGACACGAAACCCGCAGCAGAGCTCATTGGCGACCCGAACGGGGACCTCATGGGAGAACCCTGCGCGAAACGGTGCTTCATCTGACGCCGGAGCGGCGAGTACGAAGTGCTCATCCTGGCCGTAGAGCCGCTGCGGACTGGGCTAGCAGATGGAGTGCTCGTTCGAGACGGACCTCCAGCGCCGGGGGCGCCCGTCATGAGCACCATATCATCAGCGAACTTCATCATTCCGGAGAACATGCGACTGCGGCGCAATTGGCGCTGGTTGTTGAAACCTTGGATCATGGTGACCTGGTGGTGCACCTGCTGCTCCTCCGACAGGTTCAGCAAATATTCGGCCATGTTCACACCCGGAGCGCACACGAAGCCGAGTTCCTGGAAGTACGAGATGAGCGATTCACCGGTGCCGTGGAATAGCACCTCACCGTTCTCCAGAATCAAAACATCCTCATAGTACGCGCACTTCTTCGGCACAACCTGAAGCACCGAAAGAACGAACTCCACCTCCATCAAGGTAGACCCATCAGGACCATTGCGCGGGTGGCACACCTCGTCAATCAGCAGTGTTCGCTGGAACTTTCCTACACCAAGACCCAACTGCTGCACGGCAACACCAGGGTAGTGGAAGGAAAGGGAACGCGCGATCGTCCAGGTAGCCCGTTTTTCTTCATACGTGCCAGAGTTGAAGAACCCGTCTTCGAAGCTGGCAAAGTTTTGGTCACAGAAGTCGCGAGCGAAGTTGAGCAGTTCCTTCTTTGGCATAGCCTTGGACAGGCTTCTTCCACGGCGCTGGACGTACGACACGAACTGAGGGAGCCAGGTCTTCACAAGGCGCCGGTGCTTCATGTTCCACCATGCAGATCCCTTGCCAGTTCTTTGCGCTGCAACGACAGCAGACTTCTCTTCCCAACTAGACTCAGTCACACGCCGCTTCATACCATCGGTGCCAACAACCGACGCAATGCTAATCACACCGAGATCAGAAGTATCATTTTCCTCGCGGGTCTCCGTCTCCACAGTCGTGCTCGTCTCGCCCGCGACGGTCTTCGTCACCGTCGTCGTCTGCACCTCGATCATACGCTTCACCACGCCGCTGGAAGTGGTCACCTTCCGGATCGTCGTGCGAACCGTCTTGGTGATGACACTGCCGTTGGCACCCGTCGTGCGGAACACCTCGGTCTTCACCGTCGCTCCAGCACCACCGTCCTCGTCCGGCTCCTGCGTCGTCGACGAGCTAATCAGGGTCGCATCCGAAGAGATCGAGCTCGTGGTGGTCGTAGTCGTGGCACTGCTGTCGTCGATCTCCTCGCGGGTCTCCGTCTCCACAGTCGTGCTCGTCTCGCCCGCGACGGTCTTCGTCACCGTCGTCGTCTGCACCTCGATCATACGCTTCACCACGCCGCTGGAAGTGGTCACCTTCCGGATCGTCGTGCGAACCGTCTTGGTGATGACACTGCCGTTGGCACCCGTCGTGCGGAACACCTCGGTCTTCACCGTCGCTCCAGCACCACCGTCCTCGTCCGGCTCCTGCGTCGTCGACGAGCTAATCAGGGTCGCATCCGAAGAGATCGAGCTCGTGGTGGTCGTAGTCGTGGCACTGCTGTCGTCGATCTCCTCGCGGGTCTCCGTCTCCACAGTCGTGCTCGTCTCGCCCGCGACGGTCTTCGTCACCGTCGTCGTCTGCACCTCGATCATACGCTTCACCACGCCGCTGGAAGTGGTCACCTTCCGGATCGTCGTGCGAACCGTCTTGGTGATGACACTGCCGTTGGCACCCGTCGTGCGGAACACCTCGGTCTTCACCGTCGCTCCAGCACCACCGTCCTCGTCCGGCTCCTGCGTCGTCGACGAGCTAATCAGGGTCGCATCCGAAGAGATCGAGCTCGTGGTGGTCGTAGTCGTGGCACTGCTGTCGTCGATCTCCTCGCGGGTCTCCGTCTCCACAGTCGTGCTCGTCTCGCCCGCGACGGTCTTCGTCACCGTCGTCGTCTGCACCTCGATCATACGCTTCACCACGCCGCTGGAAGTGGTCACCTTCCGGATCGTCGTGCGAACCGTCTTGGTGATGACACTGCCGTTGGCACCCGTCGTGCGGAACACCTCGGTCTTCACCGTCGCTCCAGCACCACCGTCCTCGTCCGGCTCCTGCGTCGTCGACGAGCTAATCAGGGTCGCATCCGAAGAGATCGAGCTCGTGGTGGTCGTAGTCGTGGCACTGCTGTCGTCGATCTCCTCGCGGGTCTCCGTCTCCACAGTCGTGCTCGTCTCGCCCGCGACGGTCTTCGTCACCGTCGTCGTCTGCACCTCGATCATACGCTTCACCACGCCGCTGGAAGTGGTCACCTTCCGGATCGTCGTGCGAACCGTCTTGGTGATGACACTGCCGTTGGCACCCGTCGTGCGGAACACCTCGGTCTTCACCGTCGCTCCAGCACCACCGTCCTCGTCCGGCTCCTGCGTCGTCGACGAGCTAATCAGGGTCGCATCCGAAGAGATCGAGCTCGTGGTGGTCGTAGTCGTGGCACTGCTGTCGTCGATCTCCTCGCGGGTCTCCGT
Source organism: Phytophthora cinnamomi (assembly GCF_018691715.1). NCBI lineage: Eukaryota > Oomycota > Peronosporomycetes > Peronosporales > Peronosporaceae > Phytophthora > Phytophthora cinnamomi. Next base: position 313,706 of record NW_027150937.1, read on the forward strand.
CTCCACAGTCGTGCTCGTCTCGCCCGCGACGGTCTTCGTCACCGTCGTCGTCTGCACCTCGATCATACGCTTCACCACGCCGCTGGAAGTGGTCACCTTCCGGATCGTCGTGCGAACCGTCTTGGTGATGACACTGCCGTTGGCACCCGTCGTGCGGAACACCTCGGTCTTCACCGTCGCTCCAGCACCACCGTCCTCGTCCGGCTCCTGCGTCGTCGACGAGCTAATCAGGGTCGCATCCGAAGAGATCGAGCTCGTGGTGGTCGTAGTCGTGGCACTGCTGTCGTCGATCTCCTCGCGGGTCTCCGTCTCCACAGTCGTGCTCGTCTCGCCCGCGACGGTCTTCGTCACCGTCGTCGTCTGCACCTCGATCATACGCTTCACCACGCCGCTGGAAGTGGTCACCTTCCGGATCGTCGTGCGAACCGTCTTGGTGATGACACTGCCGTTGGCACCCGTCGTGCGGAACACCTCGGTCTTCACCGTCGCTCCAGCACCACCGTCCTCGTCCGGCTCCTGCGTCGTCGACGAGCTAATCAGGGTCGCATCCGAAGAGATCGAGCTCGTGGTGGTCGTAGTCGTGGCACTGCTGTCGTCGATCTCCTCGCGGGTCTCCGTCTCCACAGTCGTGCTCGTCTCGCCCGCGACGGTCTTCGTCACCGTCGTCGTCTGCACCTCGATCATACGCTTCACCACGCCGCTGGAAGTGGTCACCTTCCGGATCGTCGTGCGAACCGTCTTGGTGATGACACTGCCGTTGGCACCCGTCGTGCGGAACACCTCGGTCTTCACCGTCGCTCCAGCACCACCGTCCTCGTCCGGCTCCTGCGTCGTCGACGAGCTAATCAGGGTCGCATCCGAAGAGATCGAGCTCGTGGTGGTCGTAGTCGTGGCACTGCTGTCGTCGATCTCCTCGCGGGTCTCCGTCTCCACAGTCGTGCTCGTCTCGCCCGCGACGGTCTTCGTCACCGTCGTCGTCTGCACCTCGATCATACGCTTCACCACGCCGCTGGAAGTGGTCACCTTCCGGATCGTCGTGCGAACCGTCTTGGTGATGACACTGCCGTTGGCACCCGTCGTGCGGAACACCTCGGTCTTCACCGTCGCTCCAGCACCACCGTCCTCGTCCGGCTCCTGCGTCGTCGACGAGCTAATCAGGGTCGCATCCGAAGAGATCGAGCTCGTGGTGGTCGTAGTCGTGGCACTGCTGTCGTCGATCTCCTCGCGGGTCTCCGTCTCCACAGTCGTGCTCGTCTCGCCCGCGACGGTCTTCGTCACCGTCGTCGTCTGCACCTCGATCATACGCTTCACCACGCCGCTGGAAGTGGTCACCTTCCGGATCGTCGTGCGAACCGTCTTGGTGATGACACTGCCGTTGGCACCCGTCGTGCGGAACACCTCGGTCTTCACCGTCGCTCCAGCACCACCGTCCTCGTCCGGCTCCTGCGTCGTCGACGAGCTAATCAGGGTCGCATCCGAAGAGATCGAGCTCGTGGTGGTCGTAGTCGTGGCACTGCTGTCGTCGATCTCCTCGCGGGTCTCCGTCTCCACAGTCGTGCTCGTCTCGCCCGCGACGGTCTTCGTCACCGTCGTCGTCTGCACCTCGATCATACGCTTCACCACGCCGCTGGAAGTGGTCACCTTCCGGATCGTCGTGCGAACCGTCTTGGTGATGACACTGCCGTTGGCACCCGTCGTGCGGAACACCTCGGTCTTCACCGTCGCTCCAGCACCACCGTCCTCGTCCGGCTCCTGCGTCGTCGACGAGCTAATCAGGGTCGCATCCGAAGAGATCGAGCTCGTGGTGGTCGTAGTCGTGGCACTGCTGTCGTCGATCTCCTCGCGGGTCTCCGTCTCCACAGTCGTGCTCGTCTCGCCCGCGACGGTCTTCGTCACCGTCGTCGTCTGCACCTCGATCATACGCTTCACCACGCCGCTGGAAGTGGTCACCTTCCGGATCGTCGTGCGAACCGTCTTGGTGATGACACTGCCGTTGGCACCCGTCGTGCGGAACACCTCGGTCTTCACCGTCGCTCCAGCACCACCGTCCTCGTCCGGCTCCTGCGTCGTCGACGAGCTAATCAGGGTCGCATCCGAAGAGATCGAGCTCGTGGTGGTCGTAGTCGTGGCACTGCTGTCGTCGATCTCCTCGCGGGTCTCCGTCTCCACAGTCGTGCTCGTCTCGCCCGCGACGGTCTTCGTCACCGTCGTCGTCTGCACCTCGATCATACGCTTCACCACGCCGCTGGAAGTGGTCACCTTCCGGATCGTCGTGCGAACCGTCTTGGTGATGACACTGCCGTTGGCACCCGTCGTGCGGAACACCTCGGTCTTCACCGTCGCTCCAGCACCACCGTCCTCGTCCGGCTCCTGCGTCGTCGACGAGCTAATCAGGGTCGCATCCGAAGAGATCGAGCTCGTGGTGGTCGTAGTCGTGGCACTGCTGTCGTCGATCTCCTCGCGGGTCTCCGTCTCCACAGTCGTGCTCGTCTCGCCCGCGACGGTCTTCGTCACCGTCGTCGTCTGCACCTCGATCATACGCTTCACCACGCCGCTGGAAGTGGTCACCTTCCGGATCGTCGTGCGAACCGTCTTGGTGATGACACTGCCGTTGGCACCCGTCGTGCGGAACACCTCGGTCTTCACCGTCGCTCCAGCACCACCGTCCTCGTCCGGCTCCTGCGTCGTCGACGAGCTAATCAGGGTCGCATCCGAAGAGATCGAGCTCGTGGTGGTCGTAGTCGTGGCACTGCTGTCGTCGATCTCCTCGCGGGTCTCCGTCTCCACAGTCGTGCTCGTCTCGCCCGCGACGGTCTTCGTCACCGTCGTCGTCTGCACCTCGATCATACGCTTCACCACGCCGCTGGAAGTGGTCACCTTCCGGATCGTCGTGCGAACCGTCTTGGTGATGACACTGCCGTTGGCACCCGTCGTGCGGAACACCTCGGTCTTCACCGTCGCTCCAGCACCACCGTCCTCGTCCGGCTCATGCGTCGTCGACGAGCTAATCACGGTCACAACTCTGCCTTCCTCCTCGGTGATCATGCCCGCAGTCGGCTTGCGCTTCGGCTTGCGGTGCTTCTTCGACTTGGGCTTCTTGCCCTCCGTCACCTCGGTCTCCTCCACGGTCTCCTCCACCACCACCTCGGTCGTCTCAGTCGTCTCGGTGGTCTCGGTGGTCTCGGTGGTTACCTCGCTCGTGGACGGCACCTCCTCGGTCGTCTCGGTCGTCACTTCCGTCACCTCCGTCACTTCCGTCGTCTCCTCGGGCTTGACCTCGGTCGTCTCGATCGTCTCGGTGGTCACTTCCGTCACCTCCGTCGTCTCCTCCTCGGTGGTCGTGCCCGCAGTCGGCTTGCGCTTCGGCTTGCGGTGCTTCTTCGACTTGGGCTTTTGCCCTCCGTCACCTCGGTCTCCTCCACGGTCTCCTCCACCACCACCTCGGTCGTCTCAGTCGTCTCGGTGGTCTCGGTGGTCTCGGTGGTTATCTCGCTCGTGGACGGCACCTCCTCGGTCGTCTCGGTCGTCACTTCCGTCACCTCCGTCACTTCCGTCGTCTCCTCGGGCTTGACCTCGGTCGTCTCGATCGTCTCGGTGGTCACTTCCGTCACCTCCGTCGTCTCCTCCTCGGTGGTCGTGCCCGCAGTCGGCTTGCGCTTCGGCTTGCGGTGCTTCTTCGACTTGGGCTTCTTGCCCTCCGTCACCTCGGTCTCCTCCACGGTCTCCTCCACCACCACCTCGGTCGTCTCAGTCGTCTCGGTGGTCTCGGTGGTCTCGGTGGTTATCTCGCTCGTGGACGGCACCTCCCTCCTCGGTCGTCTCGGTCGTCACTTCCGTCACCTCCGTCACCTCCGTCACTTCCGTCGTCTCCTCGGGCTTGACCTCGGTCGTCTCGATCGTCTCGGTGGTCACTTCCGTCACCTCCGTCGTCTCCTCCTCGGTGGTCGTGCCCGCAGTCGGCTTGCGCTTCGGCTTGCGGTGCTTCTTCGACTTGGGCTTCTTGCCCTCCGTCACCTCGGTCTCCTCCACGGTCTCCTCCACCACCACCTCGGTCGTCTCAGTCGTCTCGGTGGTCTCGGTGGTCTCGGTGGTTACCTCGCTCGTGGACGGCACCTCCTCGGTCGTCTCGGTCGTCACTTCCGTCACCTCCGTCACTTCCGTCGTCTCCTCGGGCTTGACCTCGGTCGTCTCGATCGTCTCGGTGGTCACTTCCGTCACCTCCGTCGTCTCCTCCTCGGTGGTCGTGCCCGCAGTCGGCTTGCGCTTCGGCTTGCGGTGCTTCTTCGACTTGGGCTTCTTGCCCTCCGTCACCTCGGTCTCCTCCACGGTCTCCTCCACCACCACCTCGGTCGTCTCAGTCGTCTCGGTGGTCTCGGTGGTCTCGGTGGTTACCTCGCTCGTGGACGGCACCTCCTCGGTCGTCTCGGTCGTCACTTCCGTCACCTCCGTCACCTTCCGTCGTCTCCTCGGGCTTGACCTCGGTCGTCTCGATCGTCTCGGTGGTCACTTCCGTCACCTCCGTCGTCTCCTCCTCGGTGGTCGTGCCCGCAGTCGGCTTGCGCTTCGGCTTGCGGTGCTTCTTCGACTTGGGCTTCTTGCCCTCCGTCACCTCGGTCTCCTCCACGGTCTCCTCCACCACCACCTCGGTCGTCTCAGTCGTCTCGGTGGTCTCGGTGGTCTCGGTGGTTACCTCGCTCGTGGACGGCACCTCCTCGGTCGTCTCGGTCGTCACTTCCGTCACCTCCGTCACTTCCGTCGCCCTCTCACCTCGGTCTCACCTCGGTGGTCGGTGGTCTCTCGACCCTGCTCGTCTCGGTGGTCACTTCCGTCACCTCCGTCGTCTCCTCCTCGGTGGTCGTGCCCGCAGTCGGTTTGCGCTTCGGCTTGCGGTGCTTCTTCGACTTGGGCTTCTTGCCCTCCGTCACCTCGGTCTCCTCCACGGTCTCCTCCACCACCACCTCGGTCGTCTCAGTCGTCTCGGTGGTCTCGGTGGTCTCGGTGGTTACCTCGCTCGTGGACGGCACCTCCTCGGTCGTCTCGGTCGTCTCTTCCGTCACCTCCGTCACTTCCGTCGTCTCCTCGGCTTCCGTCGTCTCCTCGGTCACTTGACCTCGGTCGCACTTCCTCGGTCACTTCGACCGTCTCGGTGGTCACTTCCGTCACCTCCGTCGTCTCCTCCTCGGTGGTCGTGCCCGCAGTCGGCTTGCGCTTCGGCTTGCGGTGCTTCTTCGACTTGGGCTTCTTGCCCTCCGTCACCTCGGTCTCCTCCACGGTCTCCTCCACCACCACCTCGGTGGTCTCAGTCGTCTCGGTCGTCTCGGTGGTCTCGGTGGTTACCTCGCTCGTGGACGGCACCTCCTCGGTCGTCTCGGTCGTCACTTCCGTCACCTCCGTCGTCTCTTCGGGCTTGACCTCCGTCACTTCGACCGTCTCGGTGGTCACTTCCGTCACCTCCGTCGTCTCCTCCTCGGTGGTCGTGCCCGCAGTCGGCTTGCGCTTCGGCTTGCGGTGCTTCTTCGACTTGGGCTTCTTGCCCTCCGTCACCTCGGTCTCCTCCACGGTCTCCTCCACCACCACCTCGGTCGTCTCAGTCGTCTCGGTGGTCTCGGTGGTCTCGGTGGTTACCTCGCTCGTGGACGGCACCTCCTCGGTCGTCTCGGTCGTCACTTCCGTCACCTCCGTCACTTCCGTCGTCTCCTCGGGCTTGACCTCGGTCGTCTCGGTCGTCTCGGTGGTCACTTCCGTCACCTCCGTCGTCTCCTCCTCGGTGGTCGTGCCCGCAGTCGGCTTGCGCTTCGGCTTGCGGTGCTTCTTCGACTTGGGCTTCTTGCCCTCCGTCACCTCGGTCTCCTCCACGGTCTCCTCCACCACCACCTCGGTCGTCTCAGTCGTCTCGGTGGTCTCGGTGGTCTCGGTGGTTACCTCGCTCGTGGACGGCACCTCCTCGGTCGTCTCGGTCGTCTCTTCCGTCACCTCCGTCACTTCCGTCGTCTCCTCGGGCTTGACCTCGGTCGTCTCGATCGTCTCGGTGGTCACTTCCGTCACCTCCGTCGTCTCCTCCTCGGTGGTCGTGCCCGCAGTCGGCTTGCGCTTCGGCTTGCGGTGCTTCTTCGACTTGGGCTTCTTGCCCTCCGTCACCTCGGTCTCCTCCACGGTCTCCTCCACCACCACCTCGGTCGTCTCAGTCGTCTCGGTGGTCTCGGTGGTCTCGGTGGTTACCTCGCTCGTGGACGGCACCTCCTCGGTCGTCTCGGTCGTCTCTTCCGTCACCTCCGTCACTTCCGTCGTCTCCTCGTCACTTCCGACCTCCGTCGGTCGTCGATCGTCTCGGTGGTCACTTCCGTCACCTCCGTCGTCTCCTCCTCGGTGGTCGTGCCAGCAGTCGGCTTGCGCTTCGGCTTGCGGTGCTTCTTCGACTTGGGCTTCTTGCCCTCCGTCACCTCGGTCTCCTCCACCACCACCTCGGTCGTCTCAGTCGTCTCGGTGGTCTCGGTGGTCTCGGTGATTACCTCGCTCGTGGACGGCACCTCCTCGGTCGTCTCGGTCGTCTCTTCCGTCACCTCCGTCACTTCCGTCGTCTCCTCGGCTTGACTCGGTCGTCTCGATCGTCTCGGTGGTCACTTCCGTCACCTCCGTCGTCTCCTCCTCGGTGGTCGTGCCCGCAGTCGGCTTGCGCTTCGGCTTGCGGTGCTTCTTCGACTTGGGCTTCTTGCCCTCCGTCACCTCGGTCTCCTCCACGGTCTCCTCCACCACCACCTCGGTCGTCTCAGTCGTCTCGGTGGTCTCGGTGGTCTCGGTGGTTACCTCGCTCGTGGACGGCACCTCCTCGGTCGTCTCGGTCGTCACTTCCGTCACCTCCGTCACTTCCGTCGTCTCCTCGGGCTTGACCTCGGTCGTCTGATCGTCTCGGTCGTCTCGGTGGTCACTTCCGTCACCTCCGTCGTCTCCTCCTCGGTGGTCGTGCCCGCAGTCGGCTTGCGCTTCGGCTTGCGGTGCTTCTTCGACTTGGGCTTCTTGCCCTCCGTCACCTCGGTCTCCTCCACGGTCTCCTCCACCACCACCTCGGTCGTCTCAGTCGTCTCGGTGGTCTCGGTGGTCTCGGTGGTTACCTCGCTCGTGGACGGCACCTCCTCGGTCGTCTCGGTCGTCACTTCCGTCACCTCCGTCACTTCCGTCGTCTCCTCGGGCTTGACCTCGGTCGTCTCGATCGTCTCGGTCGTCTCGGTGGTCACTTCCGTCACCTCCGTCGTCTCCTCCTCGGTGGTCGTGCCCGCAGTCGGCTTGCGCTTCGGCTTGCGGTGCTTCTTCGACTTGGGCTTCTTGCCCTCCGTCACCTCGGTCTCCTCCACGGTCTCCTCCACCACCACCTCGGTCGTCTCAGTCGTCTCGGTGGTCTCGGTGGTTACCTCGCTCGTGGACGGCACCTCCTCGGTCGTCTCGGTCGTCTCTTCCGTCACCTCCGTCACTTCCGTCGTCTCCTCGGGCTTGACCTCGGTCGTCTCGATCGTCTCGGTGGTCACTTCCGTCACCTCCGTCGTCTCCTCCTCGGTGGTCGTGCCCGCAGTCGGTTTGCGCTTCGGCTTGCGGTGCTTCTTCGACTTGGGCTTCTTGCCCTCCGTCACCTCGGTCTCCTCCACGGTCTCCTCCACCACCACCTCGGTCGTCTCAGTCGTCTCGGTGGTCTCGGTGGTCTCGGTGGTTACCTCGCTCGTGGACGGCACCTCCTCGGTCGTCTCGGTCGTCACTTCCGTCACCTCCGTCACTTCCGTCGTCTCCTCGGGCTTGACCTCGGTCGTCTCGATCGTCTCGGTGGTCACTTCCGTCACCTCCGTCGTCTCCTCCTCGGTGGTCGTGCCCGCAGTCGGTTTGCGCTTCGGCTTGCGGTGCTTCTTCGACTTGGGCTTCTTGCCCTCCGTCACCTCGGTCTCCTCCACGGTCTCCTCCACCACCACCTCGGTCGTCTCAGTCGTCTCGGTGGTCTCGGTGGTTACCTCGCTCGTGGACGGCACCTCCTCGGTCGTCTCGGTCGTCACTTCCGTCACCTCCGTCACTTCCGTCGTCTCCTCGGGCTTGACCTCGGTCGTCTCGATCGTCTCGGTCGTCTCGGTGGTCACTTCCGTCACCTCCGTCGTCTCCTCCTCGGTGGTCGTGCCCGCAGTCGGCTTGCGCTTCGGCTTGCGGTGCTTCTTCGACTTGGGCTTCTTGCCCTCCGTCACCTCGGTCTCCTCCACGGTCTCCTCCACCACCACCTCGGTCGTCTCAGTCGTCTCGGTGGTCTCGGTGGTCTCGGTGGTTACCTCGCTCGTGGACGGCACCTCCTCGGTCGTCTCGGTCGTCACTTCCGTCACCTCCGTCACTTCCGTCGTCTCCTCGGGCTTGACCTCGGTCGTCTCGATCGTCTCGGTCGTCTCGGTGGTCACTTCCGTCACCTCCGTCGTCTCCTCCTCGGTGGTCGTGCCCGCAGTCGGCTTGCGCTTCGGCTTGCGGTGCTTCTTCGACTTGGGCTTCTTGCCCTCCGTCACCTCGGTCTCCTCCACGGTCTCCTCCACCACCACCTCGGTCGTCTCAGTCGTCTCGGTGGTCTCGGTGGTCTCGGTGGTTACCTCGCTCGTGGACGGCACCTCCTCGGTCGTCTCGGTCGTCACTTCCGTCACCTCCGTCACTTCCGTCGTCTCCTCGGGCTTGACCTCGGTCGTCTCGATCGTCTCGGTCGTCTCGGTGGTCACTTCCGTCACCTCCGTCGTCTCCTCCTCGGTGGTCGTGCCCGCAGTCGGCTTGCGCTTCGGCTTGCGGTGCTTCTTCGACTTGGGCTTCTTGCCCTCCGTCACCTCGGTCTCCTCCACGGTCTCCTCCACCACCACCTCGGTCGTCTCAGTCGTCTCGGTGGTCTCGGTGGTCTCGGTGGTTACCTCGCTCGTGGACGGCACCTCCTCGGTCGTCTCGGTCGTCACTTCCGTCACCTCCGTCACTTCCGTCGTCTCCTCGGGCTTGACCTCGGTCGTCTCGATCGTCTCGGTGGTCACTTCCGTCACCTCCGTCGTCTCCTCCTCGGTGGTCGTGCCGCAGTCGGCTTGCGCTTCGGCTTGCGGTGCTTCTTCGACTTGGGCTTCTTGCCCTCCGTCACCTCGGTCTCCTCCACGGTCTCCTCCACCACCACCTCGGTCGTCTCAGTCGTCTCGGTGGTCTCGGTGGTCTCGGTGGTTACCTCGCTCGTGGACGGCACCTCCTCGGTCGTCTCGGTCGTCTCTTCCGTCACCTCCGTCACTTCCGTCGTCTCCTCGGGCTTGACCTCGGTCGTCTCGATCGTCTCGGTGGTCACTTCCGTCACCTCCGTCGTCTCCTCCGTGGCAGTGGTGGACGGCACTTCCTCGGTCACTTCGACCGTCTCGGTGGTCACTTCCGTCACCTCCGTCGTCTCCTCCTCGGTGGTCGTGCCAGCAGTCGGCTTGCGCTTCGGCTTGCGGTGCTTCTTCGACTTGGGCTTCTTGCCCTCCGTCACCTCGGTCTCCTCCACGGTCTCCTCCACCACCACCTCGGTCGTCTCAGTCGTCTCGGTGGTCTCGGTGGTCTCGGTGGTTATCTCGCTCGTGGACGGCACCTCCTCGGTCGTCTCGGTCGTCACTTCCGTCACCTCCGTCACTTCCGTCGTCTCCTCGGGCTTGACCTCGGTCGTCTCGATCGTCTCGGTGGTCACTTCCGTCACCTCCGTCGTCTCCTCCTCGGTGGTCGTGCCAGCAGTCGGCTTGCGCTTCGGCTTGCGGTGCTTCTTCGACTTGGGCTTCTTGCCCTCCGTCACCTCGGTCTCCTCCACGGTCTCCTCCACCACCACCTCGGTCGTCTCAGTCGTCTCGGTGGTCTCGGTGGTCTCGGTGGTTACCTCGCTCGTGGACGGCACCTCCTCGGTCGTCTCGGTCGTCACTTCCGTCACCTCCGTCACTTCCGTCGTCTCCTCGGGCTTGACCTCGGTCGTCTCGATCGTCTCGGTCGTCTCGGTGGTCACTTCCGTCACCTCCGTCGTCTCCTCCTCGGTGGTCGTGCCCGCAGTCGGCTTGCGCTTCGGCTTGCGGTGCTTCTTCGACTTGGGCTTCTTGCCCTCCGTCACCTCGGTCTCCTCCACGGTCTCCTCCACCACCACCTCGGTCGTCTCAGTCGTCTCGGTGGTCTCGGTGGTCTCGGTGGTTACCTCGCTCGTGGACGGCACCTCCTCGGTCGTCTCGGTCGTCACTTCCGTCACCTCCGTCACTTCGACCTCGGTCGTCTCGTCGTCTCGGTGGTCACTTCCGTCACCTCCGTCGTCTCCTCCTCGGTGGTCGTGCCGCAGTCGGCTTGCGCTTCGGCTTGCGGTGCTTCTTCGACTTGGGCTTCTTGCCCTCCGTCACCTCGTTCTCCTCCACGGTCTCCTCCACCACCACCTCGGTCGTCTCAGTCGTCTCGGCGGTCTCGGTCGGTTCCTCGGTCTCGTTCGTCTCGGTCGTCTCGGTCGTCACTTCCGTCACCTCCGTCACTTCCGTCGTCTCCTCGGGCTTGACCTCGGTCGTCTCGATCGTCTCGGTGGTCACTTCCGTCACCTCCGTCGTCTCCTCCTCGGTGGTCGTGCCCGCAGTCGGCTTGCGCTTCGGCTTGCGGTGCTTCTTCGACTTGGGCTTCTTGCCCTCCGTCACCTCGGTCTCCTCCACGGTCTCCTCCACCACCACCTCGGTCGTCTCAGTCGTCTCTTCCGTCACCTCCGTCACTTCCGTCGTCTCCTCGGGCTTGACCTCGGTCGTCTCGGTCGTCTTGTCACTTCCGTCTCCGGTCGTGTCTTGGTGGTCACTTCTCTCCGTCGTCGTCTCCACCTCGGTAGTCGTGCGCACGGTCTTGGTCACGACGGCTTCCTGAACACCTCCGTCTCCTCACTTCGTCTCCTCCGTCGGGTTCGGCTCCGTCACTGTCTTCACGCCGTCGTCGCGGCGGTCTCCGTCTTCACCGTCTCCTTTTGACTGCCAGCAGTGTTCCGTCGTGGAGGCACCGCCCCTCCGTCTCCGTCGTCGTCTCCAGGTCGTTGGATAGTCGTGCACGGTCTTGTCACGAGCTCCGAGCGGGTCTTGTCTTCTCGGTCGAGCTGACTTCATGTCGAAATTCTCCGTCGTCGTCTCCACCTCGATCGTCGTCACGAGCTCACCGGCGGGGACGTCTCCGTGCGCGTAGTCGTGCGCACGGTCTTGGTCACGATGCTGCCGTCGGCTTCCTCCGAGCGGAACACCTCCGTCTTCACCGTCTCGCCCGGCGCAGCGCCAACCTCCTCGGTCGAGCTGACTGCCGTCATGCCAGCAGTCGACGCAGTAGTCGAAGTCGTCGCGGCCGTTTCCACGGCGGTCTCCGTCGTGGTCTCCGTTTCCACCGTCGTGCTCTTGGCACCGCCCTTGGTCTCCGTCTCCGTCGTCGTCTCCACCTCGATCGTCGTCACGAGCTCACCGGCGGGGGACGTCTCCGTGCGCGTAGTCGTGCGCACGGTCTTGGTCACGATGCTGCCGTCGGCTTCCTCCGAGCGGAACACCTCCGTCTTCACCGTCTCGCCCGGCGCAGCGCCAACCTCCTCGGTCGAGCTGACTGCCGTCATGCCAGCAGTCGACGCAGTGGTCGACGTCGTCGCGGCCGTTTCCACGGCGGTCTCCGTCGTGGTCTCCGTTTCCACCGTCGTGCTCTTGGCACCGCCCTTGGTCTCCGTCTCCGTCGTCGTCTCCACCTCGATCGTCGTCACGAGCTCACCGGCGGGGACGTCTCCGTGCGCGTAGTCGTGCGCACGGTCTTGGTCACGATGCTGCCGTCGGCTTCCTCCGAGCGGAACACCTCCGTCTTCACCGTCTCGCCCGGCGCAGCGCCAACCTCCTCGGTCGAGCTGACTGCCGTCATGCCAGCAGTCGACGCAGTGGTCGACGTCGTCGCGGCCGTTTCCACGGCGGTCTCCGTCGTGGTCTCCGTTTCCACCGTCGTGCTCTTGGCACCGCCCTTGGTCTCCGTCTCCGTCGTCGTCTCCACCTCGATCGTCGTCACGAGCTCACCGGCGGGGACGTCTCCGTGCGCGTAGTCGTGCGCACGGTCTTGGTCACGATGCTGCCGTCGGCTTCCTCCGAGCGGAACACCTCCGTCTTCACCGTCTCGCCCGGCGCAGCGCCAACCTCCTCGGTCGAGCTGACTGCCGTCATGCCAGCAGTCGACGCAGTGGTCGACGTCGTCGCGGCCGTTTCCACGGCGGTCTCCGTCGTGGTCTCCGTTTCCACCGTCGTGCTCTTGGCACCGCCCTTGGTCTCCGTCTCCGTCGTCGTCTCCACCTCGATCGTCGTCACGAGCTCACCGGCGGGGGACGTCTCCGTGCGCGTAGTCGTGCGCACGGTCTTGGTCACGATGCTGCCGTCGGCTTCCTCCGAGCGGAACACCTCCGTCTTCACCGTCTCGCCCGGCGCAGCGCCAACCTCCTCGGTCGAGCTGACTGCCGTCATGCCAGCAGTCGACGCAGTGGTCGACGTCGTCGCGGCCGTTTCCACGGCGGTCTCCGTCGTGGTCTCCGTTTCCACCGTCGTGCTCTTGGCACCGCCCTTGGTCTCCGTCTCCGTCGTCGTCTCCACCTCGATCGTCGTCACGAGCTCACCGGCGGGGGACGTCTCCGTGCGCGTAGTCGTGCGCACGGTCTTGGTCACGATGCTGCCGTCGGCTTCCTCCGAGCGGAACACCTCCGTCTTCACCGTCTCGCCCGGCGCAGCGCCAACCTCCTCGGTCGAGCTGACTGCCGTCATGCCAGCAGTCGACGCAGTGGTCGACGTCGTCGCGGCCGTTTCCACGGCGGTCTCCGTCGTGGTCTCCGTTTCCACCGTCGTGCTCTTGGCACCGCCCTTGGTCTCCGTCTCCGTCGTCGTCTCCACCTCGATCGTCGTCACGAGCTCACCGGCGGGGGACGTCTCCGTGCGCGTAGTCGTGCGCACGGTCTTGGTCACGATGCTGCCGTCGGCTTCCTCCGAGCGGAACACCTCCGTCTTCACCGTCTCGCCCGGCGCAGCGCCAACCTCCTCGGTCGAGCTGACTGCCGTCATGCCAGCAGTCGACGCAGTGGTCGACGTCGTCGCGGCCGTTTCCACGGCGGTCTCCGTCGTGGTCTCCGTTTCCACCGTCGTGCTCTTGGCACCGCCCTTGGTCTCCGTCTCCGTCGTCGTCTCCACCTCGATCGTCGTCACGAGCTCACCGGCGGGGACGTCTCCGTGCGCGTAGTCGTGCGCACGGTCTTGGTCACGATGCTGCCGTCGGCTTCCTCCGAGCGGAACACCTCCGTCTTCACCGTCTCGCCCGGCGCAGCGCCAACCTCCTCGGTCGAGCTGACTGCCGTCATGCCAGCAGTCGACGCAGTGGTCGACGTCGTCGCGGCCGTTTCCACGGCGGTCTCCGTCGTGGTCTCCGTTTCCACCGTCGTGCTCTTGGCACCGCCCTTGGTCTCCGTCTCCGTCGTCGTCTCCACCTCGATCGTCGTCACGAGCTCACCGGCGGGGGACGTCTCCGTGCGCGTAGTCGTGCGCACGGTCTTGGTCACGATGCTGCCGTCGGCTTCCTCCGAGCGGAACACCTCCGTCTTCACCGTCTCGCCCGGCGCAGCGCCAACCTCCTCGGTCGAGCTGACTGCCGTCATGCCAGCAGTCGACGCAGTGGTCGACGTCGTCGCGGCCGTTTCCACGGCGGTCTCCGTCGTGGTCTCCGTTTCCACCGTCGTGCTCTTGGCACCGCCCTTGGTCTCCGTCTCCGTCGTCGTCTCCACCTCGATCGTCGTCACGAGCTCACCGGCGGGGGACGTCTCCGTGCGCGTAGTCGTGCGCACGGTCTTGGTCACGATGCTGCCGTCGGCTTCCTCCGAGCGGAACACCTCCGTCTTCACCGTCTCGCCCGGCGCAGCGCCAACCTCCTCGGTCGAGCTGACTGCCGTCATGCCAGCAGTCGACGCAGTGGTCGACGTCGTCGCGGCCGTTTCCACGGCGGTCTCCGTCGTGGTCTCCGTTTCCACCGTCGTGCTCTTGGCACCGCCCTTGGTCTCCGTCTCCGTCGTCGTCTCCACCTCGATCGTCGTCACGAGCTCACCGGCGGGGGACGTCTCCGTGCGCGTAGTCGTGCGCACGGTCTTGGTCACGATGCTGCCGTCGGCTTCCTCCGAGCGGAACACCTCCGTCTTCACCGTCTCGCCCGGCGCAGCGCCAACCTCCTCGGTCGAGCTGACTGCCGTCATGCCAGCAGTCGACGCAGTGGTCGACGTCGTCGCGGCCGTTTCCACGGCGGTCTCCGTCGTGGTCTCCGTTTCCACCGTCGTGCTCTTGGCACCGCCCTTGGTCTCCGTCTCCGTCGTCGTCTCCACCTCGATCGTCGTCACGAGCTCACCGGCGGGGGACGTCTCCGTGCGCGTAGTCGTGCGCACGGTCTTGGTCACGATGCTGCCGTCGGCTTCCTCCGAGCGGAACACCTCCGTCTTCACCGTCTCGCCCGGCGCAGCGCCAACCTCCTCGGTCGAGCTGACTGCCGTCATGCCAGCAGTCGACGCAGTGGTCGACGTCGTCGCGGCCGTTTCCACGGCGGTCTCCGTCGTGGTCTCCGTTTCCACCGTCGTGCTCTTGGCACCGCCCTTGGTCTCCGTCTCCGTCGTCGTCTCCACCTCGATCGTCGTCACGAGCTCACCGGCGGGGGACGTCTCCGTGCGCGTAGTCGTGCGCACGGTCTTGGTCACGATGCTGCCGTCGGCTTCCTCCGAGCGGAACACCTCCGTCTTCACCGTCTCGCCCGGCGCAGCGCCAACCTCCTCGGTCGAGCTGACTGCCGTCATGCCAGCAGTCGACGCAGTGGTCGACGTCGTCGCGGCCGTTTCCACGGCGGTCTCCGTCGTGGTCTCCGTTTCCACCGTCGTGCTCTTGGCACCGCCCTTGGTCTCCGTCTCCGTCGTCGTCTCCACCTCGATCGTCGTCACGAGCTCACCGGCGGGGGACGTCTCCGTGCGCGTAGTCGTGCGCACGGTCTTGGTCACGATGCTGCCGTCGGCTTCCTCCGAGCGGAACACCTCCGTCTTCACCGTCTCGCCCGGCGCAGCGCCAACCTCCTCGGTCGAGCTGACTGCCGTCATGCCAGCAGTCGACGCAGTGGTCGACGTCGTCGCGGCCGTTTCCACGGCGGTCTCCGTCGTGGTCTCCGTTTCCACCGTCGTGCTCTTGGCACCGCCCTTGGTCTCCGTCTCCGTCGTCGTCTCCACCTCGATCGTCGTCACGAGCTCACCGGCGGGGACGTCTCCGTGCGCGTAGTCGTGCGCACGGTCTTGGTCACGATGCTGCCGTCGGCTTCCTCCGAGCGGAACACCTCCGTCTTCACCGTCTCGCCCGGCGCAGCGCCAACCTCCTCGGTCGAGCTGACTGCCGTCATGCCAGCAGTCGACGCAGTGGTCGACGTCGTCGCGGCCGTTTCCACGGCGGTCTCCGTCGTGGTCTCCGTTTCCACCGTCGTGCTCTTGGCACCGCCCTTGGTCTCCGTCTCCGTCGTCGTCTCCACCTCGATCGTCGTCACGAGCTCACCGGCGGGGGACGTCTCCGTGCGCGTAGTCGTGCGCACGGTCTTGGTCACGATGCTGCCGTCGGCTTCCTCCGAGCGGAACACCTCCGTCTTCACCGTCTCGCCCGGCGCAGCGCCAACCTCCTCGGTCGAGCTGACTGCCGTCATGCCAGCAGTCGACGCAGTGGTCGACGTCGTCGCGGCCGTTTCCACGGCGGTCTCCGTCGTGGTCTCCGTTTCCACCGTCGTGCTCTTGGCACCGCCCTTGGTCTCCGTCTCCGTCGTCGTCTCCACCTCGATCGTCGTCACGAGCTCACCGGCGGGGGACGTCTCCGTGCGCGTAGTCGTGCGCACGGTCTTGGTCACGATGCTGCCGTCGGCTTCCTCCGAGCGGAACACCTCCGTCTTCACCGTCTCGCCCGGCGCAGCGCCAACCTCCTCGGTCGAGCTGACTGCCGTCATGCCAGCAGTCGACGCAGTGGTCGACGTCGTCGCGGCCGTTTCCACGGCGGTCTCCGTCGTGGTCTCCGTTTCCACCGTCGTGCTCTTGGCACCGCCCTTGGTCTCCGTCTCCGTCGTCGTCTCCACCTCGATCGTCGTCACGAGCTCACCGGCGGGGGACGTCTCCGTGCGCGTAGTCGTGCGCACGGTCTTGGTCACGATGCTGCCGTCGGCTTCCTCCGAGCGGAACACCTCCGTCTTCACCGTCTCGCCCGGCGCAGCGCCAACCTCCTCGGTCGAGCTGACTGCCGTCATGCCAGCAGTCGACGCAGTGGTCGACGTCGTCGCGGCCGTTTCCACGGCGGTCTCCGTCGTGGTCTCCGTTTCCACCGTCGTGCTCTTGGCACCGCCCTTGGTCTCCGTCTCCGTCGTCGTCTCCACCTCGATCGTCGTCACGAGCTCACCGGCGGGGGACGTCTCCGTGCGCGTAGTCGTGCGCACGGTCTTGGTCACGATGCTGCCGTCGGCTTCCTCCGAGCGGAACACCTCCGTCTTCACCGTCTCGCCCGGCGCAGCGCCAACCTCCTCGGTCGAGCTGACTGCCGTCATGCCAGCAGTCGACGCAGTGGTCGACGTCGTCGCGGCCGTTTCCACGG
Organism: Phytophthora cinnamomi; assembly: GCF_018691715.1. Lineage (NCBI taxonomy): Eukaryota > Oomycota > Peronosporomycetes > Peronosporales > Peronosporaceae > Phytophthora > Phytophthora cinnamomi. The sequence goes on from NW_027150937.1 coordinate 330,346, forward strand.
CGGTCTCCGTCGTGGTCTCCGTTTCCACCGTCGTGCTCTTGGCACCGCCCTTGGTCTCCGTCTCCGTCGTCGTCTCCACCTCGATCGTCGTCACGAGCTCACCGGCGGGGACGTCTCCGTGCGCGTAGTCGTGCGCACGGTCTTGGTCACGATGCTGCCGTCGGCTTCCTCCGAGCGGAACACCTCCGTCTTCACCGTCTCGCCCGGCGCAGCGCCAACCTCCTCGGTCGAGCTGACTGCCGTCATGCCAGCAGTCGACGCAGTGGTCGACGTCGTCGCGGCCGTTTCCACGGCGGTCTCCGTCGTGGTCTCCGTTTCCACCGTCGTGCTCTTGGCACCGCCCTTGGTCTCCGTCTCCGTCGTCGTCTCCACCTCGATCGTCGTCACGAGCTCACCGGCGGGGGACGTCTCCGTGCGCGTAGTCGTGCGCACGGTCTTGGTCACGATGCTGCCGTCGGCTTCCTCCGAGCGGAACACCTCCGTCTTCACCGTCTCGCCCGGCGCAGCGCCAACCTCCTCGGTCGAGCTGACTGCCGTCATGCCAGCAGTCGACGCAGTGGTCGACGTCGTCGCGGCCGTTTCCACGGCGGTCTCCGTCGTGGTCTCCGTTTCCACCGTCGTGCTCTTGGCACCGCCCTTGGTCTCCGTCTCCGTCGTCGTCTCCACCTCGATCGTCGTCACGAGCTCACCGGCGGGGGACGTCTCCGTGCGCGTAGTCGTGCGCACGGTCTTGGTCACGATGCTGCCGTCGGCTTCCTCCGAGCGGAACACCTCCGTCTTCACCGTCTCGCCCGGCGCAGCGCCAACCTCCTCGGTCGAGCTGACTGCCGTCATGCCAGCAGTCGACGCAGTGGTCGACGTCGTCGCGGCCGTTTCCACGGCGGTCTCCGTCGTGGTCTCCGTTTCCACCGTCGTGCTCTTGGCACCGCCCTTGGTCTCCGTCTCCGTCGTCGTCTCCACCTCGATCGTCGTCACGAGCTCACCGGCGGGGGACGTCTCCGTGCGCGTAGTCGTGCGCACGGTCTTGGTCACGATGCTGCCGTCGGCTTCCTCCGAGCGGAACACCTCCGTCTTCACCGTCTCGCCCGGCGCAGCGCCAACCTCCTCGGTCGAGCTGACTGCCGTCATGCCAGCAGTCGACGCAGTGGTCGACGTCGTCGCGGCCGTTTCCACGGCGGTCTCCGTCGTGGTCTCCGTTTCCACCGTCGTGCTCTTGGCACCGCCCTTGGTCTCCGTCTCCGTCGTCGTCTCCACCTCGATCGTCGTCACGAGCTCACCGGCGGGGGATGTCTCCGTGCGCGTAGTCGTGCGCACGGTCTTGGTCACGATGCTGCCGTCGGCTTCCTCCGAGCGGAACACCTCCGTCTTCACCGTCTCGCCCGGCGCAGCGCCAACCTCCTCGGTCGAGCTGACTGCCGTCATGCCAGCAGTCGACGCAGTGGTCGACGTCGTCGCGGCCGTTTCCACGGCGGTCTCCGTCGTGGTCTCCGTTTCCACCGTCGTGCTCTTGGCACCGCCCTTGGTCTCCGTCTCCGTCGTCGTCTCCACCTCGATCGTCGTCACGAGCTCACCGGCGGGGGACGTCTCCGTGCGCGTAGTCGTGCGCACGGTCTTGGTCACGATGCTGCCGTCGGCTTCCTCCGAGCGGAACACCTCCGTCTTCACCGTCTCGCCCGGCGCAGCGCCAACCTCCTCGGTCGAGCTGACTGCCGTCATGCCAGCAGTCGACGCAGTGGTCGACGTCGTCGCGGCCGTTTCCACGGCGGTCTCCGTCGTGGTCTCCGTTTCCACCGTCGTGCTCTTGGCACCGCCCTTGGTCTCCGTCTCCGTCGTCGTCTCCACCTCGATCGTCGTCACGAGCTCACCGGCGGGGGACGTCTCCGTGCGCGTAGTCGTGCGCACGGTCTTGGTCACGATGCTGCCGTCGGCTTCCTCCGAGCGGAACACCTCCGTCTTCACCGTCTCGCCCGGCGCAGCGCCAACCTCCTCGGTCGAGCTGACTGCCGTCATGCCAGCAGTCGACGCAGTGGTCGACGTCGTCGCGGCCGTTTCCACGGCGGTCTCCGTCGTGGTCTCCGTTTCCACCGTCGTGCTCTTGGCACCGCCCTTGGTCTCCGTCTCCGTCGTCGTCTCCACCTCGATCGTCGTCACGAGCTCACCGGCGGGGGACGTCTCCGTGCGCGTAGTCGTGCGCACGGTCTTGGTCACGATGCTGCCGTCGGCTTCCTCCGAGCGGAACACCTCCGTCTTCACCGTCTCGCCCGGCGCAGCGCCAACCTCCTCGGTCGAGCTGACTGCCGTCATGCCAGCAGTCGACGCAGTGGTCGACGTCGTCGCGGCCGTTTCCACGGCGGTCTCCGTCGTGGTCTCCGTTTCCACCGTCGTGCTCTTGGCACCGCCCTTGGTCTCCGTCTCCGTCGTCGTCTCCACCTCGATCGTCGTCACGAGCTCACCGGCGGGGGATGTCTCCGTGCGCGTAGTCGTGCGCACGGTCTTGGTCACGATGCTGCCGTCGGCTTCCTCCGAGCGGAACACCTCCGTCTTCACCGTCTCGCCCGGCGCAGCGCCAACCTCCTCGGTCGAGCTGACTGCCGTCATGCCAGCAGTCGACGCAGTGGTCGACGTCGTCGCGGCCGTTTCCACGGCGGTCTCCGTCGTGGTCTCCGTTTCCACCGTCGTGCTCTTGGCACCGCCCTTGGTCTCCGTCTCCGTCGTCGTCTCCACCTCGATCGTCGTCACGAGCTCACCGGCGGGGGACGTCTCCGTGCGCGTAGTCGTGCGCACGGTCTTGGTCACGATGCTGCCGTCGGCTTCCTCCGAGCGGAACACCTCCGTCTTCACCGTCTCGCCCGGCGCAGCGCCAACCTCCTCGGTCGAGCTGACTGCCGTCATGCCAGCAGTCGACGCAGTGGTCGACGTCGTCGCGGCCGTTTCCACGGCGGTCTCCGTCGTGGTCTCCGTTTCCACCGTCGTGCTCTTGGCACCGCCCTTGGTCTCCGTCTCCGTCGTCGTCTCCACCTCGATCGTCGTCACGAGCTCACCGGCGGGGGACGTCTCCGTGCGCGTAGTCGTGCGCACGGTCTTGGTCACGATGCTGCCGTCGGCTTCCTCCGAGCGGAACACCTCCGTCTTCACCGTCTCGCCCGGCGCAGCGCCAACCTCCTCGGTCGAGCTGACTGCCGTCATGCCAGCAGTCGACGCAGTGGTCGACGTCGTCGCGGCCGTTTCCACGGCGGTCTCCGTCGTGGTCTCCGTTTCCACCGTCGTGCTCTTGGCACCGCCCTTGGTCTCCGTCTCCGTCGTCGTCTCCACCTCGATCGTCGTCACGAGCTCACCGGCGGGGGATGTCTCCGTGCGCGTAGTCGTGCGCACGGTCTTGGTCACGATGCTGCCGTCGGCTTCCTCCGAGTAGAACACCTCTGTCGTAGTGCTGGCAATTGGGTTCTGAGCTTGTTGGTGTTTTGTTGCCGTCCAGTTGGTAATCAGCTTCCGTGCTGCAGCTTTGGTTGTAAGCGGTGGGCTGTGGGTACGCTGTTGGAACCAGGACATGAGCCACTCTCCAGCGTCAAAACCGCCTTCATCATCGCTTTGATCGCTGTCAGAACTGCTGCCGTCCGATCGGATCTCGAACATGAACGCTCCCAGTGAAAGTTTATCCGAAGTATCAGGTGACACAGCTTGGTCTTTGTTGAAGCTGCCAACATTCGTGAGACAGCTATCACTTTCAGCCTCAGTTTCGACGATAGGCGACCCCGAAAGAACCACAACCTCGTCGGCAAGCCTAACGACTGTGGTAGTCTTCGTCGTCGAGTTGTTTTGGTCAAATAGCGCTGCCGTCGCCTTCTTCTCACTCAAACACATAGCCACATCCTTCTGAGATGGGCATTGAACACCTAGATCCTGCACGTACTTGATGATCTCATTCCACGAGCCACTACGCACAACCTCGCCATCGTGCAGCACAATGACATTCTTTGCACAGGTGCAGTCTTCGGACGGGTCACGCAACAGCGAAATGACGATGACCTTCTGCAGCAACTTGGACAAACGACGATACAGCGAGATGAACTCAAATGACGACTCGCTCTCCACGTGGGCCTGGTCCATGAGCACCGCGTTGGTTTTGCTGAAGCGCAGGCCGCGACGGCGGATCGGGAACGCAGGGTAGTACAGCGTGAACGCGCGGGCGAGCTCCCACGCCACTTTGCGCTCCTTGGAGCGGCGCCCCGCGAGGGCCAGCGCACGCTCCGCCTGACTTTTTTGTTTTTCTTTTTCTTGGTCCACCTCGTACTTCAGCACACGGAAACGGCAAAACGCACGCGCAAAAATGAACAGCTCCACCGCGGTCACCGTCTCGAAGCGGCGGCCGTGGCTCGTCACATACGTCAGGAAGTCCGGCAGCCACCTCTTGAAGTCCTCCTTCTTCCTCTCTCCTCCCGCCTCCAGGCTGCTCATGTCGCCCGACGCGCCCGCCTGGGGGGCCACGACGGTGCTGGTGAAGAACACGCCCGAGCTGGCGTTCAGCTCGCGCAGCCTCTCGGCCGTCGCCTCCTTCACGCCCATGGCGGCCGCCGTGGCGGTCGCGCTCCAGGCGTGCCACGCAAGCTCCGCGAGGCTCTGCGCCGCCCTCTTCTCCTCGCTCACGCTCTCGAAGTCCGCCACGGCGCGGGCCGCCGCCGCAGCCGTGGGGCTCGCGCCCTGCTGCTGCGTCGCGTCCACCTCCGTCTCCGTCGTGGTCACGACCTCGGTGGTGGTCTCAGTCGAGCCGTCGGGCTTGGTGACCACCGTGGTGACGGTGCAGCCGTCGGCGCTGGTCGTGACCGCCGTCGTGGTGCCGTCCGCGGCCGTGGAGACCACGGTCTTGGAGCCGCCCTGGGCCGCCACGGCCTGCTGCTTGGCGGCCTCGGGCTTCTTGTCCTGCTTGGGTTGCTGCTGGGCCGGCGGGCTGCGGATCACCATGGGGTGCTGCAGGCGCGCGTCGTCCTTGGCGACCTCGTTGGACTCGGTGCCGCCCATGCTTGCTGGTCTCTTCTCTCTTCTCTCTCTCTCTCTCTCTGCGCTCTACGCTCGCTTGGCACTCGAGAGCCGATCCACTTGATACCCGCGGAGCGAAAGCGATTGTGAGGATCCCGAAGCCCCCGGACGCGCGTCTAGCACGTCGGCCAAGGTCCGCCTAGAAAGTGCTGCTTGAGCGCCCCGTCTGACGAAGATACGCTTTCACCTCTCGGTGATTGGCTAAGATTCTGAGCCAATCACCGAGAGGTAAAAAGCCTGCGGTTTCAACGCCGATACGCGGTTGAAACAACCGTGACAGCTTGTGCTGGCCCCGACACCCCACTCGAAGACCATGCATGCGGTGTCGCGGGCCTCTGTCTGTTTGGTCAGGAGCTTGCTGGTCTCGTGTGGTCGGCGCAATAGCGCTATTGCCACGGTCGGCCAGGGAGGCTGCGCCGCGCGTTAATACAGTCAGGGATTAGTAGTTTTAGCTAAAATAGTACCCGACAGTACTACTACCGTATTCACTAATAGTACTACGAGTTTGCTGGACTCAACACGGTACCAAGAGTAATACTGGTCGAGGTATCCCTGGCCGAGCAACCATGACTTCCATCCTGCAATTCTAGATTGACTGGTTCTCGATTCGTCGCTCGGGGAAGATTACCATTTCTGAAACCGTGTCATAACCCGACAAACGAAGTATGGGCTGCGCTGTGAACGGTTGCCAGGAGGGCGACGAGCTCAAACGAGGTCCGTGTAGTCAGGGCTGGAACAATATATAAGATTGACAATGTATTGGGTAGCCGGGCGCTTGGCAATCATTTTTTTTTTTTTCAATTTTTGCATTCTATTGAACAATCCCAACGTACAATACACATCAGCAAGATGTGCCCTCCTCGGCTGACTTGCACAGCAGTCTAGTCGTCAAATTCATTGTCACTCTCGTCCGACTCCACATCTGAATTGTGCCTGGCCTCGATGATGGCTCTCGAAAGCTTGTGAAGAGAGGAGAGGCCCCAATTCAGGCGCTGCATTAGAAGAGCGAGCGCATTTGGTCTTGACTTTGAGACTTCGGCGCAGGTAGCCCGTGGTGGCTTTCACCTGGGAAAAGCATTGTTCAACGACAACAGACGTCGGAGAGATCCATGCCGTGTCGATGTGAGCCTGATGGCTGTCGCCTCTACTCTACTCCCTCTCTCTCTCGTGCTTGAGATCACGCTGCGGCTTCGATATGGTCGGGTTGGTCGGCTTCTTTGACTAGGAAGACCCCGGCTCGGCCAGTCGTGATAGCGAGTCCTGGGTTCTTATAAGGCGAGTTGCGAATGGTGCCTCCACCCTTGTAAGGGCCTTTTTGTTCTGCAGCTTGACGAGCACATGCTCGAACATCGTCGATTCAACTACTTTTGCATTTGCTCCGAGCTGCTCCTTGAGGCTTCCATGCTCGACTATCAGCATATCAAACAGGTCCCGTATGTCTGCGACCGTGAGGCGTGGCTCCTGAAGTTGGAGGGTTGCGCGAGAGGGACGTGGAAGTGTGGCAATCAACTAGCAATTCTGCAACAACCTATTCCGTGTATTTTACTGTATTTTGATTTTGAATGGTATGAATATTGCAATCAATCTCCTATCTCGCCACCGCAGCACAACCAATATTTCCACTTACAAGCACAATGTATTGATGATTGCAATAATTGTTTTTCCAGCCCTGCCGTACAGTGTATGTTCCAAGCGCGTACACCACATAATATGTGGTGTGTTTGAAGATTCAAATTCAGCATTCAACGAGAGGTACGGTGCGTATATTCTTATGTGTTATTACTGGGTTTTCGTGCTCACACTACGACTCGTACATTTTGCTGTCTGAATTGTGTTCAGGTGGTCTATCCAGACGCTGAAGCTGCCGCCCCAGCAGCAGCATCCTCTGCCAAAAATCTCGATCCCCCTTCACGATTAACCGCGCCCTCTAGCAGTGTCTGGACTCCGACTTCGTACCTTCACCAGACCTCGCTGAGGAGACGTACTGAAGTGGTTCCACGATGAAGGTGAGAATCGAATCCCCTCTATTTCTCTGCTAACACGCATTCACCTCGGCAAGATATCGTCATCGGCGTTTCAGGACCCAGTGTTCTCTACGGGGGGGATTGTGACGGGGTCTCTTCGAACCCTCACGCTGTGAGGGTTCGAAGAGATATCCGTGAGTCACGGATATCAGACGCGCAAAGAAACAGCTACCCCTCAGGCACGACAGGGACGAGATCGCGACGGATGAGCAGCCGTGAGTAGTAGTGGGGTAATAATGGTATTAGTATTGTTGTTAGTACCTTTTTTAAAAGTATTACTAGTATGCGTATGACCGCCTCGTAGAGTCCTGGGTACCGGTAATATTACCACCCTTTATGGCTACTATTAATACTAATCCCTGCCAACCGTGCAGCCAAGCAAAAAGCGTTAAAACATTTCCAGCCGATCGGATGAATCAGCGTTGAGCTGGAAATCAGCTCGCGCCGTTCTGCAATCGGGTGGCCAGCGCGCCGGGCTTGTCGATTGTCGGCAGAGCGCACTCGCTGCGGTCGCAGGACGGTCCTGGTGCGAGTGGCGGCGCTCGCTCGCTGACCATATTATCCCCCGACACGCTGAGCGCTCGCTGGGGGTACCTGTTCTGGGCCCGCGTCGGTGCCCGCACCCAACCACCTGTTGTTGCTGCTGCGTTTGCAGCCCCGGGTCCCCACAATCGATTCCCGGCGCCGTGTCGAGACGCCGCGACCGGGCACTTTCCCGCCAGCAACAGTCAGTGCGCGGAGCACAGCCACCTTGGCTAGGCTGGTCGAGCGCGGTGGCATGCATCACTCCAGCGCTGCGATGGAGTCCGAGCGAGCGTGTCGAGCGCAGCGAGAGGATGAGGTCGAGGGCCTGCCGAGCCTGCCATGCCGACAGCCCCGACAAAAAAGGCAACTTGGCGCCGAACGATGCGCGAACGCAGGCCGCACTCTATGGAGTGCCACTGTCGCCAGCTGTCTGGCATTATCTAGGAATTTGTATGACCATACAGTCCCGAAACAAACGTGCCTCCCATGTTGAAGTGAGCGATCCGATCCTTGATGGCTATCGACTACTACTACTCGACGTGCACGGTGCCAATCGGAGCCGACTTCGAGCGCCGGCGGTGGCGGAGAGGGCTGCATGCATCTGTCTTGGTTGTGTTAGTAGTAGCCCGAGTCCTTGGAACGCTTTGCTGTGATGGCACAGGTCACAGCACTCATCGCTCGACTCGGACTTCCCTTTGTGAAAAAGGGTTCCGAATGTGAAAACCACCTCTTTGCCATATTGACTCAAGTAGTGAGCCTCAAAATTTAATCAAGGTCACCACGTAGGCAATTGAGGGGCAAAGAGGTTGTCAGCGCGAAGGCATGGTCACGTATGAACGATCGCCTCAATCGCTTGTAGCTGTCCTAACGTTGTCGAGCTTACGTTGTGCTTTGCTTTTGCGGACCACTCTACTATTAGCTCCACCATGAGCAGTGTGTGGGGCAAGCAACAGCATCAGCGAGAGGCTTGTAGCTCGAGCAGGCTACCAGAAGGGGGTGAAAGCTCTACTTCTTCAGACTCCAGCAATTTGTTCGATGTATATATGGTACATAGCTATAAACGAATAGAGCCCCTGTACTCCGTTGCATTCGCTTAGAGCACGGACACTTAATATGCGGGTAAGATGGTAGCCACTTTCGACGCACTGGAGTAACAAATTCGCTTACGGCATTTCAGGGGTATTGGAGGGGGGGGATTCCATACATTCAAAAATCGATTTCGCGTCACTCCCAAAGCGGGTTGCTTCGGGAGCGACGCGAAACCCAGCAACAGTTTTTGCTCAAATGGATGAAGATAGTAAAAGATACTGTGGTTGACTAATACCAAGAGTCGATAGGCGAGACCTTTCCATTCGATCAGGTCCTGACGACGTTTTCGTCCCGAAAGGAGCAATTCACCAGAAAATTAGTGATCTACTAGGTCAAATTCTATACACAGATGGGGAATACTTATTCGGAGGCGCCGTTGCCATGCTGCCCAGCTTGCCTGGATTCAGTAGCAACCTATTTCGCTTCCGTTGCGGAAGGAGAATGCTGGGCAACTTGAAAGCCAAGCTCGAGGAGTGAAGGACAAACTGTGGATGGTTAGCCCTAGTCAAGTGGAGATTAGGTGCCATTAGAGAAGTGTAGTTTCCGGAGCTATTGGGGGGTTTGGAGCTATGGTGGCAATGCTTCATGCAAAGCTTCCGACACAGATCTTCTTTTCTACCATCTTCTCTACGCTCAACCTTCTACACTCGTACATGTTAATGGCATACTGCCCTCCTCTGTCCTAATTCCTCTGTGAGGTCCATTACTCCAACAGAGAACATGTGGTACGACGCTCACATTCGGCGGCCACAGGAAGCGACACTTTTATCGTTGAGGCTGTGGATATTTTATTTGGTGAACTTGGGAATAACGATGTCCAACGATGTCAGCTAAGGTGTGTAACATGAGTTTCAGTCTGGACGTGTCAGGTAACTATAGCTGTAGCTCTGTAAATGGATATTTTATTATGTTCCACTAAAACAACAACAAAATAATACCGCCGTAGCCGCAGGTACGGAGGATAGAGAAACTCGATAAAGAGTGCATTATCCGCGAAAAAAAAAAATGTAAATAAGAGAAAGCATATCATGATCAAGTAAGAACGAGTGGGCTGAACTAAACCTTGACTGCTTCTTGGTAGCACGAAACTTTACAACATAGGTGACTTGAAATCAAGATTCATGGATTGGCATTTTCTCTCGATCAAAATGTGCGACTCAGCCTTCGAAAGTGCAACGATTTGGGTGTAGAATAAAAGTATCTGACGAATAACCCGGACAATTTTGGTTCATCGTACGGTCCGCGTGAGCCAACGCGTCCATATCAAGGTCAATATCTTCAAAGGACGCGCGCAATAAGTGGCAAACGGGTGGTTGCCGAGCTGCTCTGTCGTATTCTCCCGCTCATTTTGTGTTTCCTCCCTGAAGATCACAAGCGGTCCGGTGAGGTGCTCCAAGGCCGATTGCTGTGACGGGAACGGTGCCGTGTTGCATCTGCGGTCATCCTGTTGTCATGTCTGCAGCAATGAACTCTGGGATGAGGCTGATCTATCCAATCGGTACGGCTAGCGATACTAGGGTCCATGGTTTGGTAGCGTCTAACGCAGTCGCCTCAATGCTTAGCTTTTGCAATCCTGGGCGCGTTCTAACCTTCAGGAATAACGATGAACTGGACGGCGAGCCCTCCCCAGCAAGCAGTCAAGGGATATCGAGTCAGGCTACGATGGTGGCTGAAGCTACTCTCGCGGAATATGTCAACCTCACTCAAGCAACAACAAGTCGTAAATCTGTTTGTTGGGATTCCGGCTGATATTTTGACCATTCATTACAAACTCTTCCCAGCTCGGGATGCCCGTTCCTCCTCAATAGTTTTTAAAGAGCGAGTCGACCAGTTCGTTTGTGATGAGCCCTCCCCTCACACGCACGGGCATTGAGCGAGCCCAGCGCCAGCTAAACTTTAGGGGCTAAATCGATGTTAATTCCAATCCCAGTACTTTCGCCCAGCGTTTTAAACGCTGTTTGGAACGCTGGTTCAAATGGCATGCAACCTCTCGTTTTGTAACGTTACACAAAACCATCGCCGGCCAGCAGCAGCCATGGGCAGGGGCTGCACGATGGAGGAGTGGAGCCATTTCCAGAAGCTGCCGGAGGAGGGCCGCGTGCCCAACTCGTCGTACTGGTACGTGCTGTGCCGGCACTGCGTGGCCGGCTTCGAGCAGAAGCAGCTATTTAACGCGCCGGCCAAGCTCACGGGGCGCCGCTCGGCCATGCGCGCGCACCTCAAGGTCTGCCCCATGTACGGGACGCAGTACCAGATGGAGCAGAGCGCGCTGCAGGAGGCGGCTGCGGCCGCCAAGGCGGAGACGGAGGCGGAGGGCGGCGCGGCGGGCCCCGCCCAAGCCAGCGCGACGACGGGCGAGAGGCGCAAGCGCCGCGCCGACGGCGAGAGCAGCGGCCCGCGCGGCGGGCGCGGCAAGCACTGCATGATGGAGGAGTGGGAGCACTTCACGCGCCTGCAGGACGAGGGCTACATCGGCAAGTCCAACTTCTTCTACGCCGTGTGCAAGCACTGCCAGCGCGCGCACGACGAGGCGGGCGAGGACCAGAAGCCGCTGCTCGTGCCGGAGAAGCTGGTGGGGCGGCGCGAGAAGATGCGCAAGCACCTCTCGCTCTGTCCGCACTTCAAGGGAGACCTGCCGCCCATGGAGCGCAGACTGCTCCCGCGCGGTTACGGACTGCCGCCCAGCGTCGTGTTCAGCGCGCTGGCAGCGGGGACGACTGGTCTCGCGGTGGCCCCCGCTGCCGCCGGGGCGACGGACCTATCGTCGGAGGGTGCTGCTGCTGCTGCGACGGCGGTGGCTTCTGCTGTCGTGGCCACCACCAATAACGGCTCCTCGCGGCTGGCGCTGGACGAGTGGCACTTCTTCACGCGGCTCGAGCGCAAGAAGGACAGCGCGTACTATTACGCTCGCTGCAACTTCTGCCAGCAAGCGTACGAGAACGCCCCCGAGAGCATGAAGGCGGGCATGGAGCCAGCCGTCGTTATGGGCCGCAAAAGCAACATGCAGACTCACTTGGCCAAGTGTCTCTATCTGCCCAAGGACCCAGCGACACTGGCGAAGGTTTGCGGCGCGGGGCTCAGCTCAAATATTGTCGGTACAACTGCGGTCACCACAGCGCTGGATGTAGGTGTGTCACCGCCGGAGCCGAAGCGTGCGAGACTGGAGACGGTCAGCACAATGCCACCATCGAGTTTGCCCAACAGCACCTCAGTGCACCTTGCGCTGGTGCGGCTCGTCATCGAGCACCACCTACCTTTTGAGTGGGTGGACAGTGCCAGTGCCAAACAGCTATTCCGTGCACTGGCCCCCGCGTCACAAGTCGCGACCGAGCTCATTCCGACCGCAATGGATTTCCGCACTCGCGTTCTGGATGAAATTCACGACGCAACACTTCTTAGCGAACTCACAAAGTTGCAAGTACCGATTCCACTTGAGTTAGGCGCATCTGCGTTTTCTGATGCTGCCGTCGTGGACAACTTATCTATTGCGTCGGTGGGGTCGTGGCCAGTCATGTTGCACTGCAACCTGTCCACCAGCCAGCTAGACGGGATTATTCAAGCCCCCGCTATTGATGGAGTCGTCACTGACGGGAAGGCCATCGTGTCGCTTTCATTTGTCCGAGCACAAAACCCGGAAGCAGCTGTAGAAGCTGGACTGGTCCATAACCATGGGCTCGGGGTTGCTCGATGGCTGGACAACCATATTCGACTATGCGTCGACAGAACAAAGGTGGCTCTCGGGGCGGTGGTGTTTCCGTACAACACACTCACTCAACGCGCCGCAGGAATTCTTCGAGCACCTACTAACTGGCCTCAAGTTGTGTATCTACCCGACATGAGGGACTTGCTGCAGTTTCCTCTGTTGAAATTGCTGGCCACTGCAGAGATGTTTGCACTCGTATCTTCGCTTATTGAGGTGTGGCAATTGGAATCAATTCGGTCGTGTGTGATGGACCGTTTATCGGAGATAGATGTCGGCGTCCATACTAGCCCATTCCGTGATTGGGAATCATGCGCCACGTTAATTCAGGTACTGCTCGACGAGAAAACATTCGAGGCGAGTTCGAAAAGAGGAGCGGCGAATGCTAAAAGGCTGGTGGAGAATGCGCTAAATCGTTCGCTGTTGGAGCGGGTATATAACCTGCTTCATGCCTTTACGAACGTTTTCGCCAGCTGCCGGTCTGGATTAAGCCTGTCGGACACGTTGGTGCAATTGGGGGCATTGTTCACCGCTGCCGAAGGGTTCACCACAGTGCAGCTCGCGTTGGAAGTAGTATGGGAGCAGATGGAGCAACCCCTCTTTGTGTTGGCACATGCATTGAACCCGTGTCTACGGCTACGTGAGCTCAACAGCACCGATATCACCAAGTTGAGCACTTTGAGTGATCTCAGTGTGTCATACTTTAGATGTTTCTTCGGGCGCAAGCCGAGTTTATTGCGTGGGGAGGTGACTGCGTACCTGCACACGTCACAACGCGTATTCACAAGTGAATTCGTGGCGGAGTTTCCTGTTGTGGATGATTATTTCCGCTACCTGAGCGACAACTTCCCATCGCTGTCTATGTTGATGCAAGTGTTGCACTCCTTCTCGGCAGTGTCTGTAGCAAGTCGCTCCACCCATCTGGCCCTGCAAGCATCAAGGAAGAGCCTCACCTCTATTTACTCTAACGAGGAGCAACAGAAGCTGGACTACCTACGTGGTCGGTGGGGGATGTCGCCGTCTGCTGCCGCTTTATCACTGGAAACACAGGATGCTGTCGGAACAAAAAGTCGCATCGTCCCGCATAATGACCGTAGTGGTGCTGCGATGCTGAATGCTGGTGTCGTAGTGGACGAATGGAAAGAGGTCCTAGAGTCCAAGCTGCACGTACGAGGTGTGGATTTCTCCCTACTGGAGGATAAGTTCGACGGTATGGATGAACCCGATATCGGGGTTGTGACAACCGAGCAAGGTGGCAACAGCGATGCGGAGCAAACCATTGCACGCGAGCAGAAGTTACCTTCGATGGTGCACGACGACGAACTTACGTTTCCCTCAATTCCTTTGTGCGCCGAGTTCTCGACGAAAGTGCCACTCAAGGACCTGCTCAAAACTGCAGAGGCGACGATTTAGTAAAGCAGCTGCAGTGCGTATATTTGGTGGAAGACATATTTTGCTACGCATGAACAATTGCCTGCAGCAAGTTCAGAGCACTGCTCGAGAGCAAAAGCGGGCGGAGGAAAACGCGCCTTGCCCACTAACAGCTCACAGGTGCGCAGGCAAAATCTTGCCTTCGCACGGTCCAAAGCCTATCCTGTAGCCGTCTCCTTGGCAGAAACCCGTGACCGCAACAGTGTCGCCGTCCTGCAGGAACTTGCGCGCGAGACCGCTGTCTCCGAGGGCAACCTCGCGTGAGCCCTGCCAGCTGAGCTCCAGCATCGAGCCCAAACTGTCGTCCGTGCACCCGCTGATAGTACCGCTACCCAAGAGGTCTCCAGGCTGCATGTTGCATCCCGTGACTGTGTGGTGCACAAGCTGCTGCTTCATGTTCCAGTACATGTTGCGGAAGTTGCTCTTGGTCACGGTGTAGGCCTTCTCTGATCCCTCCGGCTTGATCGACACGTTCAGCTTGATGTCGTACGTTCCGCGGGCGTAGTTCGGGTCCGTGATGTACGGCAATGGCGTAGGGTCCTTCTGGACCGGGCCAAAGCTCGGCTCGCACCGGAACGGCTCAAGCGCTGCAAGCGGGACGACCCACGGCGAGATAGTGGTCGCGAAGTTCTTGGCTCCAAACGGTCCGAGCGGGACGTACTCCCACTTTTGAATATCGCGAGCTGTTTCCGTATCATCATCGTCAGTAGGGGATCAGTACCAGACATTATGGGCGGAAAGCCACTTACCGCTCCAGTCGTTCATCAATACCACACCAAATATGTGATTTTCCGCCTTGCTCATGGGAATCGGCTCGCCAAGGTTGCTCGGAGGGCCTACGAAGAATGCCTAGGAGAGGGGTGGGGGTCGCCGTTAGCACCAGAAAGACGCAAGAAAACGCTGTATTACCGATCCGTCGTACCATTTCAAGCTCGTAGTCCAGCACGCGGCACGGCTCGTGAACGGACCCCTTCAACGGGTCGGTCTTGTCGGCCTGCAGCTGGCCTTTCGGGCGCCGCACATTGGTGCCCGACGGTACAAGCGACGACGAGCGTCCGTGGTAACCGACGGGCAAGTGGAGCCTGCATTTAACCCGACAACCCAGCATGAGAACAGCGACATCGATGGACCACGCGAGCAACAGTGGAACCTTCAGCAGGGAGCAACAACGCACCAGTTTGGCTGCAGCGCGTTGGCCTCTCCGCGGAACATGCGGCCGACGTTGGTGGCGTGCTCGCGCGACGAGTAGAAGTCCGTGTAGTCGCCGACCTTGGCCGGCAGGTGCATGCGCACGCTCTGCATGGGGACCAGCGCGCGCTGCCGCAGCGCCTCGTTGTCGCGCAGCGTCGGCACGTCGGCGGACAGCAGGCGCTGGACGGTCGCGCGAGCCGTGGCCCAGGCCTTGGGTCCTTGCGCCATGAACCTGTTGAGCGACGACTGCAGCACACAATCACACGTCAGTTAGCTGGCAGCGGGGACCGAGCAGCGGCGCGGCAGCCGACGCACGTCGTGGAAGCAGGCGGCGTCGAAGCCCTCGAAGTGGCCCTCCGTCTCCACCACCGACAGGTCGAGCACGAAGTCGCCGATGGCGACGCCCACGCGCTTCTTGTCGCTGGTCTTGGTGGAGAAGACGCCGTACGGCAGGTTCTGGATGGGGAAGTCGCAGTCGGGGGCGACGGGTACGAAGCTCATGGCGGCGGGCGGGCGGTGGCAACTTGGGCGCTGCGGGTCGAGTTGGCGAATGACGCTGCGGATCTTGAAGTGCGCTTGTGTGCGCTGTGGTGTGGCTGGTGTGGCGCACAGGTTCAACCTGGTTTAACGACTCAAAAGTGTCTGTACGAGCTCGAATTGACTTGTGTTTAGTATAAGGGCAAGACTTTCGAGGCTCGCGGTTTACCCCGCGTCTGA
Source organism: Phytophthora cinnamomi (assembly GCF_018691715.1). Classification (NCBI taxonomy): domain Eukaryota; phylum Oomycota; class Peronosporomycetes; order Peronosporales; family Peronosporaceae; genus Phytophthora; species Phytophthora cinnamomi. Next base: position 346,057 of record NW_027150937.1, read on the forward strand.
ACGCGGAACTCGTCTCATTTTGCGGAGCATAGAGTCCCGGGCATAAGTGTGCTGGAAAGACCGCATGATTTGCATCTTGAGGGACTAGATTGCAAAATGAGGGTGACTGTCCGCCTGTACATGCGGAGTGAGTAAGTAAGTGAGTAAGTGAGTGAGTCGAGTGGCGATGCAAGCGTGTGAGTGACAAACCTTTATGTGTTTGGTGGCAGCATTTGCACCACTGCACTCCACCACGTCAGAAATTCGGAATCTCTAAGGCCCTCACCGCTGGAAGTGCTCTTACTTCTTGATCGAGGCCTCGACCCTCGCATCTTCCAACTAGTAGATGCGTGCGACTCGAAGCTTGTCCAGGCCTGGACTAATGTGGGTTGCCCTTTTCTAGCCTCGCCCAATCAGGTGCATTCATATTGTAGGTGTAGCGCAGAATCAAGCTTGGCACCTTCACTACAGGAAGCGCAGTCTACCTAGCTGAACGGCGGCGGCGCGCGTAGAGGAAACCAGCATGTTCGGGTTCAATGTAAATAAGTTAAAGCCCAACCTGAAGATGGCGGTGCACCGCATCGGCATCGTGAAGAACAAGAAGGCGAACGCAGCGTTGGCACAGCGGCGGGAGGTGGCGCGGCTGCTGGCGGACGGCAAGGAGGAGAAGGCGCGCATCCGGGTGCGTCCTGCGCGCGTCGCCACTGTCCGTGTGAAGGAGGCGCTGAACCCTTTGCTACTGGTGCTGCCTAGGTGGAAGGGATCATCCGCGACGACTTCACAATGGAAGGCTACGAGATCCTGGAGCTGCTGTGCGAGCTCCTGGCCGAGCGAGCGGTGCGTCTGCGTCTGCGCCGCGCCTTCACCTTCCGCTGCTCTGACTTGTTGCGTTGCCGCGTGCGCAGAACCTCATCAAGACGGAGGCGGACTGTCCGTACGACATGCGCGAGGCCGTGTGCACGCTCATCTGGGCGGCGAGTCGCACGGAGATCCCGGAGCTGGCCGAGGTCAAGAAACAGCTCACCAAGAAGTACGGGCAGGACTTCGAGGCCGCCGCCATCCGCAACGTGGACGGCTGCGTGAACGAGCGCGTGATCCAGAAGCTCAGTGTGCAGCCACCTAGCGCGTTTTTGGTGGTGAACTACATGAAGGAGATCGCCAAAGAGTTCAAGGTCGACTGGGAGCCCGACGAGGCTGAGGTGACGGACCCACTGGCGCCAATCCCGGCACCGACGGGTGCTACCGTCGCGAGTGCAGCTGTGTCTGGGCCCGATTTCGCCGCCCTCTACGCATCGGTACGCGTGTGTGCATAGCTATTGGGTAGTGGGGGTTAGATGACTCTAACTTGTGCTGCACTGTAGACCCCCCCGCCCGGCAACATCCCCTCCTACCTGCCTAACGTCCCATCCGGCACTCCAACCACTACCGCTGCTGCACCCGCACCGCTGCAGGCTTCGTTATCGCGACGGACAGTGGACACCTACACGAACCAGCCAACCCACTACTACTCCACAAGGTCATCGCAACCGGTGTCCCAGTACGACGACGCTCCTACAGGGCCAGCGCAACCTGCTCCAGCTCCGCACAGCGTAGAACTTCCTCCGCCTGCTGCTTCTTCTCTAGCTCCCGCTGCAAACAGCGGAGGAATCCCAGATTTTGACGAGCTTACTGCTCGTTTCGAGAGGCTGCGCAAACGCCAGGATCGCCACGACCAGGACAACACTTCCTTCACGTTCTAGAAGTCCACAATTTGCATCGGCCGAGTCTCAGCCGCGCTACGTTAAGATAAACCGTCTTTGAAACCAACCGCTGGAGGTGTTCTAAGGTTATGGTGGGTCCATGCAATTTCATTTCCTGGTTCACATACACGCGGGCGCCAACTTCCTTGCGAGTGCCTCGTTCCTCGTACGTCACGACGCTGCTCTGGTTGTCTCCTGCCTGACTGCTGCTTACTCCGCCCAGGACACGGGCTTCTTCCGACCGGTGTACGTCCGTCTAGTGGCGCTATTGCGACCGGGCGTCACGGGCCCGTTGGGCTCGGACACGCCCGAGCTCGAGAGCAGGTCGGCGGAGCTCGCGTCGCTCACGCGCCGCACGGCCTCCTCGGCTGCGGCCTTGCGGCGACTGTGGAAGAAGCTGCGCTTGCGCTTGCTGGGGGTTGCGGCGCCGTCCGAGCCACCGCTGGAGCCCGAGTCGCTCATGTGGCTCGAGCGCTCGGACGTGCCGCTGCGCTCCAGCCGCTCGAGCTGCTCCTGCTGGCGCCGCTCGATCACCTCGCGGGGCTCGAAGTAGACGAGGTCCGGGTCGCGCGATCCCTCGGCGGCGGCGCGCGGAGCCGACGAGGGCGCTCTGTCCTTGTCGCTGGCGCTGGAGGGCGGCGACGCGGCGCGCGGGCTGCCGGGCTCCTTGCCGCCCGCGTACTTCTTGTGCAGCACGCGGAAGTAGTACCAGCCCGTGATGGTCGCGTACGAGAACCAGATGAAGGCGCTCTTGCGCAGCTTGGCGCTGCTGGCCAGCGCCACCACGAAGGCCGCGGACAGCAGCGCGAGCCACAGCAGCACGGCCATCGCCCCTACGCTCTTATTTTTGTTTAGCGCATTTCCTCAGAACGACCAGCGTACAGTGTAAGCACGCGAATAAGGCGAATCTATGCATCCATTCGTATCGTAAATACAGGGTGCACTAGTTGTTCAAGGTAAAAAATGAATATATGACTCTGGTTATGGTATACGTAGAATTAGTTACGGAAGGGTATTCATTTTACAATGCAAGTGATGCTTATTAATTGGCCTGTCAAAGCGCAACGTTGCGCTTGACGTGCCGTAATCGAGCGTACAATCCCCTCTCTAGTAATCCAAGGCTATTGCACTCTTAACAGTCATACATGGTCCGACGTCGCACAACGCTTGGAACACACAAGTCCGAAACTCGATCAGTGAGGGTAGGCACGTCGCTTCGCACACGCCACAAAACTTTTCGTCTGTACACTATCGCAATAGGCTTATCGACTCGCGGTTCAACACCCGGTGTGCGGCGCACCAGCCGCCCGCGCTATGAGGTCCTTGATATCTGAACTGAATAATCCATCATTAGGGAAGCAAACTAGCTAATACCTTAATTGCTTATTTTGCGCGTACTGGAATTGTACCATAATAATGGTACCATTATACCCCCATGATAGAAATACCTTTACCTACGAATAAATGTAGGTTGTACGACCTAACGAACGCTCACTCGCTCGCCCGCCCGTCGAGACGCGTTTTGTACACCTAGGCCTTACCACCCGGCGTCAATGCGCTGCAGTAGCCGCACAGCTGGCTCTGGAGCCTGGAACTACCTCCACAGGCGCTATCAAATAATGGCACTGAAGCCGCGTCCCTTCATGATCGCAGCGTCGCTTCGAGGCCCACTTCGCTCTTGCTGCAGCCATGGGGGACTCGCTCGAGGCGCTCATCGCGCGCACGCAGGAGCAGCTGCAGCCGCTGATCGCCAAGCCCAAGCTGGCCGACAAGCTGCTGGCCAAGCCGCCCTTCCGCTTCCTGCACGACGTGTTCACGGCCGTGACGCAGAGCACGGGCTTCGCCAAGGGGCTCTACAATGACTTCGAGCTGGGCTCCGCCAACCTCAAGGACAAGCCGCAGAAGACCGCCTTCCTGGACAAGATGATCGTGTGCGTGGGCCAGTGCCTCGGCAAGGACGTGGACGTGCGCTCGTCCAAGATCGTGGCTGGCCTCGAGCCGGAGAACACCAACTTGCTGCTGCAGGGCCTCGCGCAGGCCGCCAAAGACAAGTCGCTCGACTGGGGCAAGGCGGTGCAGACCGCCCTCGCCAAGGTGCCGTCGCTGACGGCGGAGGGGGAGGTTGCCCCAGCTGCAGCCCCGGCCGCAGAAGCCGCACCCGCTGCAGCGCGCCCGTCCTCAAAGGATCGCAGCGGCTCGGCTGAAGCCAAGGAAAAGGTAAACGAGCGGTGGGTGTGCTGATAGCCTGCTCGCTGGAACTGCTAACGCTTTATGGTGATTCAGGCGCGGCGAGAGAGCGCTGCAGAAAGAAAAGCGGAAACGAAAGGAAGCAGCGATGGACCTGCCCTAGCGGCGTCAGCTGCAGCACCTCCACGTAGTGCCGAGAGCAAAGGAGAAGCACAAGCGCCACCTCCGTCATCGAAGCAGGCGGCACCTGAGACAAGTCGTGCTCCGAGTGGCAAAGTAAACCGTAGCGGTAGCAGCAAGGACAACAATCTCGACGAATCGTTGCTACAAAGCATCGCTGAATGCAATGGCGACGTCGAGCGCACCAAGACTCTCGTGGAGCAAGTGATCTCGAAACCAAAGATGTCCCCCAAGCTCTTGGGAAAGCCGCCATTCCGCTTCCTGCACGATATTATATCCGAGTTCACACGTACCACCGGTTTTGCGGAAGGGCTGTTTTCAGGGGAAGAGCTCGACTCCGGCGCGATCAAGGAGAAAGGCCCCAAGATGGACTACCTCACGAAAATAATCCTGTGTGTGGGCTGTCAATTAAACGTGGAAGTGGAAGCCAAACCCGCCAAGATTGTTGCAGGACTAGAACCTGAGGCCACGTGCAAGTTCCTACAGTTGCTGGCAATTGCCTGCAAAGCAGGTAACTCCAGCGAGGCCGTCAAGCGCGTTCTGGCGGGCGATACAGCCATTCGTGGTACCAGTGGGAATACCAAGAAACCTGGTAGCCGTGAGCGTACCCCCGAGACCAAGCAGCCTTCTCGTTCTAGTACACCGCCTGATAATAAACCACGCGTGGAGCCGCAACCTGCTGCGGAGGCCAAAGAGAAACCGAAAGAGGCTGAACCGGGTAGCTTTTCGGGACCGATGAAGCCTTTAGCAGTAAAAAGCACTGGTGGAGATACAGACAACGACAATGATGGTGGTAATTTGCGCTTTGGTGGAGGTGCAGCTGAAACAAAGACTGATGATGGAGATGATGGTGGAGTTCGATTCGGGACAAGTGCTCCGGGTACGAGTGGAACGAGTCGAACATCACGACCTACGACTGCGAGACGACGTCCACCGAAGCTTAAAGAGAACGTTACCGAGGTGGTGCGACTGATGGTGCCTGATGCTAAGGCCGCTCCTGTTGCGGGTATCATGAAGGATGGAGACAACAACGATACTGACAGCGAGGACGAAGCCGCTGGTGGAGCTGCAGGAGATGAAGCATCGAATCAGCCTCACTCGACGCTTTTGCCTGGTGATGCTGGTGCGCACGGACGCTTGGTGCGCGACATTCTAAAAGATCAAAACGCCGAAGAAGCTGCACGACGCGCCAAGGAAGGCGAAGATACTGCCGCCGGTGCCGCTAACGAGGCTGAGACTGGTATCCGGCTTGGTCGTCGCAAGAAATCTTTCAAGCCGGAGCGCATGAAGAGTTCAAGTGCAGCAGCCGCGTCGTCTCTTACTGAAATGAATGCGCTGCGTGCAGACATTCAGCGACTTTGCCAAGCGGCCAATCCGGTGGGCAAGAGCGTTGAATTCGTTCACGAGGACTTGGATGCAATGTCCAAAGAGCTTGAGTTCTGGCGCAAGGAATACGCACGCAAGCGTGATGCACTGGCTGACGAGCAGAAACGAACCGAAGAAGCGCTGCAGCCTCTGCAGGCGCAGCTTCGCGAAGTGGAGGAGCAAGTCAAGGAGCAGTTGCATAAGATCAACTCTCTGAAAGCTGTCATCGCGAAGAACGAGGAGAAAACGCAACAGTTGCTGCGCATGGTGGTCTCTGCGTGATCCATGTTGGGCTCCTAGCTCAGCAGTAAGTTGATGCATACTCTATGATTCAGGTATCCTTGCTAAAATCCATTTTAGCGCTACCCTTCCGCATGCGCATCCGGCAGCTTCTTGGTCGTGTCTGTCCGGGCTTTGCCCGATGGCAAGTCTGCTTCAGGCTGTTTCCTCTTTCCCAATCGCTCCCTCACCTCGGGCATGTCCTGTTCTCGCCGCCGAACGCTCTTAGGGACCCAAGCCTCGTGCTTCTCGCGCCGCAAGTCGTCAAGAGGGCGAATAGGGACTCGGCCCGAGGTCCACGGTTCGGCCTGTGCTGCCTGCGTCGGGTTGCCCACCAGCTGAGGGTACCACCTCTCCCGAATGCTCTGCTTCTCCTGCTCGTCCAGATCCCCGCGCACCTCCGGGAACCAATCCAGCAGTCGCTGCAGCACCAGCGCCGTGGCCACCGACAGGTTGAGGCTCTCGGTGAAGCCAAAGAGCGGCAGGTACACTCGTCGGTGGGCCGCGAGCAGCATCTCCGGGCTCACGCCATCCGTCTCGCGCCCGACCACGACGGCGAGGCGCGCGGGCAGCTCGCTGGGCCTGCTGCCGGCTGCGAGCGGCTCGGCCTGCGGCGACAGGTCCGTGGCCCAGATGGTCATGTCGCTCTCGCGGAGCGCGTCGAGGCAGGCGGCGATGCTGGGGAACTCGCGCACCGTGAGCCACACGGCGCAGTTCTTGGTGATCTTCTTACCGCTGCTCTTCTTGGCCTTCTTGGAGTCCGCGTGCGTCTTGAGCTGCCGGTCGTTGGCGGCGATGAGCCACACGTGCTGCACGCCCAGCGCCTCGGCGGTGCGCAGCACGGCCTGGTGGTTGTGCGAGTCCATGCACTGCTCCAGCACCAGCACGAGGCGGCTCGTGCGGTGGCGCAGCACCGTCTCCGCTCGGCGCAGGCGCTCGGGCGCCTCGTTCGCGCTCATGCCTGTCAAGTGGCGACTGACTTGGCTGGCACACACGCGCTCACACAAATGTAGCCATCTGCTGCTGGTGCAGCAATAATACCAAAAGCACCAACATGGCAGGTAACGGCCGAGCCTATTCCTGCCAGGGCCAATCCAGCCCCGCCCACGCCGCAGCCCCATGAAGGACGACGTGTCGAGGCACGGCATACCGCGCCCGGCGTCGCGCGCGCGGCGGTCCAGCGTGGAGGAGGAGCCGGCCGCGACGCCCACCGCCGTGCGCGCTGCTGCTCGAGCGGCCCTGAAGGAAGAGGAGACTCGGCCGGCGGCGGCCGAGACGCCCCGCCAGCCCGCCAAGCTCAAGCCGAGACCGCCGCCGCCCTCCGCCTCGCGCAGCTCCAGCCCAGCCGAGTCCAAGACGTTCCTCACGGCGCTCGTGCCCGCGCGGCATCGCTCCAGGCGACAGACTGAGATGCTGCGGCCACCGTCGCCCCTGGAGTCGCTGGAGCCCTCGAGCGACTACACGGAAGGCGGCGCGTCCTCGGAGCCGCCAGTGCCGGCCACCTACATGGGGGCGGAGGCCATGCAGCAGTTCTGGGGCATCTTCCACCGACAAGAGACCGTTCACAACAACAGGATCGTCCCCCCGACGCCCACCGCGTCTGCAGCCAATGCCTCGCGAGCCAGCAACGAGATCAGCAGTCGGCCCAGGTCTGCTCGCAGGACGTACCTCGCAGCGGTGCGCAGCCTTCGCCTGTGCCCAGAGCCCCTGGGTATCGTGCGACGCCGCGTTGTAGACAAGACGGCATCATACGCCAGTGGGAGCACGCCGCAGGAAGTGAATCTCAGCAGTTATCGAATGGGCAACGCCTACGCTGGGGCCTTTGGAGAGGGGTTTTCGCTGCTGCCCGGCGTCGAGAGTCTCAACCTTTCGCACAACCGGATTGGAGATATAGTAGCTGCCAGGCTTATCTCGGCCGCGGCGCAAGCGGCAAGTGGACAGGGTACATCGGGTCTCCAGCAGCTCAATCTATCGCACAACGCGTTAGCTGCGGCATCTTCACGAGCTCTGTCTGAACTGATGCGGCGCTCTCGAACGCTTACGTCGCTAAACCTGTCGCACACAGGCTTGCGCGATCGCGAGGTGCAGCAGCTTTGCGACTCACTCACTTCCAACCAAACTGTGGTTCGTCTGCATCTATCCGAGAATCGCTTCAGCACTCCGGGAATGCTCGCCATTGCGCGGTTTCTCGAGGAAAATGCCCGCATCGAAGAGCTGTATCTGGCCTGGAATCAACTACGTGGTGTTGGGGCACTGAAAATCGTTGAAGCACTCAAGTTTCATGCATCGCTACGCGTATGTGACTTATCGTGGAATGCCCTCGGCTCGTCGGGACCTAGTTCGGCTTCTGGTAGTAGCGGGACAAACGGAAACTCTGGAGGAGTCCTGAAGCCTCGAGCCGTGGTGACAACTCTAGCTGATTCACTTGCAAACAATAAGGTGCTAGCTCATCTGGACTTGTCAAGTAACCGACTAGATTTCGAAGACTGCACTCTATTAGCAAAGCAGCTTGAAAGCAACCAGACACTGATCGGGCTGCACATGAGCGGAAATTGCGCGGTTATGGACTCGCGAGGATTCCTTATTCCCAAAGTCCAGTCTCACGATGAAGAAGGTGGTGGATCAAGGAGGCTGCGTGATCAACACAAACTATACTCTATTTCAGTATTTGAGGAAGTGCACAGTGACGCAGGTTCAGGCGTATTTCCATCGCATCTCGTTCCGGTTGTGGATGCATCATGCTGGTATTGCGGACTGTGGGCTGAACATCGCTTCACATGGACCCCCGCAGCTGCTCAGGGTCCTTTTGCCGGCACCACGGACAGGTTTGAGATTACTCCGTCGATGGAGATTCGGCTGCATCTGTCAGTTGATGATTGGCGAGGTGTGGCCATGGAGCGACGGGAAAGTGATGCTGAGGGCGTGTCGTTCAGTGCGCTGAGAGTAATTCCACCTGGAGCCACGAACTATTTCTTCACGGTTGTTGATACCAACGCCGAACCTGCAAGCACATCTAACCTCAGCTTTCACTACGTAAGCTCGCGACCTAGCCGCCCCGTGCATCGGCAACGCCGTCAAGTACCAGGCAGATCTGCAAGCAGTTCCAGCTTAGGCGACAACGAGGAAGCGGAGACGGCAGCGGCAATGCAAGGCGATGTGTTTGGCAATCTTGAACGCTTGAACGTGATTCGTCTCACCCAACGTGGGGGGCGAGACCCATGCAACACACTAGTACCGCGCAGCTCGGGCAAGAGCAGTGAGAGACGTGGTAAATGGGATATTAACAAGAGCGTATTTGCCCGACGTAAGCGCGAGTCGGAGTGTCGTAACTTTGTCGATACGGATGGATTTATTGCGAAGGCGTGTGCAGCAGACTGGCGACAGTGCAAGATTGATCGGTTTGTGAAAGATCCTATTCGGCGGCGCGAGGTGGAGCTCAGCGTTACACGTTGGTATCGTACGGTGTGCAATGCCTACCGGCGTTATTGTGGTCACAATGTCCTGATGAATTTGGCGCCTCTGGGATCGCTCATGCCAGCCGCTGCAATGCAGCTACAAAATGATATAACTTGCGTTCCATGGTCGGGTTACACTGAGTTCCTTTCAGAAGCTCGAATCCTGGACGAGCAGTCTGAATACTGCTCGCTGCCAGATCTGGAGAATGTATTCGTGGCGGCCAATCTCGAGCTCACGCAGGAAGCAAAGGAAAAGGACAACCCAGACCGCAGTCTCACACGTTTTGAGTTTCTGGAGTGCGTTATCCGCATCGCTATAAACAAGTACTTCCGAAGTACGGGTTGTGCTTGTACCCACTCCTCCTGTGTTCGATTGCACGACTAACTCTTCAAATGTATTCTCGATTTTCTCTATGCAGCTAATGTGTGTGATACGCCTGCCAAAGCTGTTGACAAATTAATGCAAGAAAATGTGCTTCCTGTGACCCCAGAGGACGCAAACGAGTTCCGGTCTCGCTTCCTGTATACAGAAGAGGTCAGTGACGTCTTCACGGAGCACATAACCTTGGTATGTCTGCATTTTTTCGTTGCGTTTTGTATTGGTCACACACCTAATGGAGCAACTACTTACATCGTGATATCGCAGCTACAAGAGCTATACGATGCTCAAATGGGCAAGTACTGCAAGCCCGGTGAGAAGAAAGGCATGCATCTCGTTGAGTTGCTTGCGCTATTGTAAGAATCTTCTTTTTGCGGTTCTGATGTACTTAACTGTAAACTGACTCAATCGATGCCCCTTGAATTTTGTCGTCTTCTGATTACTACAGAGAGAAGTATCAAATATTTTCCGATTCGTTCCGTGTGCGTGATGTTAAGGATCCGTTCCTGGCGTGTAAGCTGGTGGTATTGGATGAAATGACCACCATGGGGCACAAGAAGTTATATCTCACAGATTTCATGGAAATAATTCTACGCGTGAGTGTCTTGCGATACCCACCTAAATCGCTTACGGTGGGGGAGGTTGTCCGTAGCCTACAGAAGCTGTTGATCAATCACTTCTACAAACATGACGCGTTGATGGGCCAATTCTGCGAAGCCATTGATCAGGCACTTGTAAAAGACCGCCTCGAAGCTTTTGCCAACGCTATCAACTCACAACGAAACCACCCTCAGGTTACCGCAGCATCGCCTCCTCGGAATCGCGGTGGAGGGCGTTCTGCAGGCCCAGTGCAGCGCACAACTATTACAGAGGAGAGTGCCACAGACACGGACGAGGACAGCGAACCAGAAGATGGTGGCAGTAAAACTGAGAGCGGAGGCAGTGGAAATGTCATTAATGCAGATATAGTTGGTGGGGAGATCACTGATGATTCTGCAAACAATTTTAATGCAGATTTCGGCAGATAAACAGCACCTGAAGTGTAACGTGGGTACAGCTTGCCAAGACTAACGAACTTGATGATGAAGTCACGTATTATGAAGGGAGCGATGCGCGGACGCAGTACGGTATGTGTGTCCTAGCAGCATAATTCGCCAATATTCAACTTCGAGACTTACGCCTTCACCGACGTTCAATTGTTTATTGCTCGAGGACGTGCCCAAGTCCTCATCGATTGTTGAATTTTCCCATAACAGAAAAACTCTTCACCTATGAACAGAGGAAGAATACAAACATGCTCGAGAGAGCGTAGAATACCGCAAACGCGCCGTTGAAATTAAGCGTGGAGGAATACTTCAAATTCTCCACCCACGGCCCAGTTCGGAGAGGACGTCCCACAATAGCAAGGTTGAGGCAAGATAGGCATCAATTCGGAGAGGCAGACAATCGTGTGGATGCCACGGAAGACAAAGGCAACGACGCCGCAGCGCTTGTGGCACGTACTCGGGGGACCCGGGAGGAGCGCGCTTCGTCTCAGCCGGAGCTTCTTCGCGGGCAGAATCTCCTCCGTCGCCAGAGGTACTCACAGTGGCGGGCTGCGCAGGGGGTGGGGAGGCCAGCAGGCGGAGCGCCGCATCCGGCGCGGGCAACTACAGCATCTCCATGACTCTTGCTTGCATGCCGATATAGTGGAAATTTCCAATTGTGAGGCGTCCTCCCTCGAGGCTAGAAAACGATTTTGACAGGGTATGTGTAGCAGCAACACAATCCCCAGCTCCAGCAATCTGGGGACAGCGTTGGGGAATTGCAATTTCGTTTATTCCGAGACCCAGACCCAGACGGAGAAACCAGGGCTTTACCATGGAACGATCATTCGCGTACTGGTTCTGCGATGGCAACACAACTGTGGCAGCGTGAATAGGCAGTAAGACATTGGCATTGGGCGGATTTGTGATCATCGTCACAAAAGCACATGTATTAGGTATTCCTATGTCGACGCAGTCTCGGTCGCTGCCTGGTGGATGTCTGAGCCAGCTTCAGGCGTTGGTGAAATTCCGGTGGACCACGTGGACCACAATGGCCCTCGATGATCGATACGGGGGTTTCAACCCCGAACGGATAGGGACAACTTCAACGTGAGACTTTGAGGCCGCAGCCTTCAACGCCGTCGCAATTTGAGCTGATGCAGCCTAAGGACGAACCCCTAAGCTAAGCTATACCTCACGCTCCTAAACCTTGTTCTTCGTCTGAAGGCCGAGGCTCCCACGCACATGCTCTTAGATAAAGGCACCTTCACATTGTTGGGAGGGTTCTCCTAGCCACACTGCGATAACCACTCAGTATCTCCGTCACCAAAAGCATTGTCATGCGATGCAGTCAACTGCATCCCACGAGGCGTTCAACGCCACACAGCGGTGCTTCCGTTTCGCTTCCTACTGGGCTTGTGCTGGAGCACGTACCCGCCAACAGTGAGATGCGACTGCTACTGCGCTGCCTTCCCGTACTGGGTGGCCGTGAATAGTAGTAGTTCACTTTTCATTCGCCGACCTCGTCACCACTTCAACCAGTGATTCTCCAGCCTAGCTCCAGCGATGCTATCTTTCAAGTTACTGGGTGCCATCGTAGCGTTCACCTCCGCCCTGTTGACCAAGCAATCAGCGGCGCAGTTTTGTATCCACGGCATCAACTATAACCCTCGCAACGGCCCAGACTGGGCCGCCGAGGATCAGCGATGCAAGAGTTCAGCGAACATCCAGGCAGACATCTCGACTTTAGCTCAAGTTTCGGGGTCCATCCGCTTGTACGGTCTTGGCGACTGTGACCAAGTCTCATCAGTTGTGCCTGTTGCCATCAACGCCGGCCTGAGTGTCTCGTTGGGCCTCTGGGTCAGCGGGGATGAAACTGTCTTCGAGGCAGAGTTCAACAGGCTCCAGACCTTAATCCAGCAGAGCCCAGGTATTTTCACTGGCGGGAGCATTGTTGACATTCACGTCGGCAGTGAGGCAGTCTATCGGAAGGATATCACCGCCGAGAAGAACATCGAGTATTTGCAGCGCGTGAAGTCCCTGCTCGCGGCGTATAGTCTTTCATCAGTGCCCGCAACCATTGCCGAAATCGGAGATGTGTATCTTGCACACCCGGAGCTCACCAACGCTGTTGATTTCGTTCAAGCGAATGGTTTTCCTTTCTGGGAGAAAATCGCCGTAGAAGACGCCGTTGAGTACTTTGACAGGAGGATGACGCCGCTGTATCAGCAGGCGGCAGCGCTCGGCAAGAGAGTGGAGATTGGCGAGACTGGCTGGGCATCAGGCGGCTCGAGCCCCAAGGCGTCAGAGGCTTCCCCAGAGAACGCGGCTCGCTACTTCTTCAACTTCTATCAGATGGCGAAGGCGAGGAGTCTCCCGTTCTACTACTTCGAGGGCTTCGACGAGGAGTGGAAGATTGGTACCAGCAACGCCTCCGTCGAAGGGTACTTTGGACTGTTCCACGAGGATCGCACGCTGAAGACGGAGATCGCCAACCTCGCTCTGGGTCCCAGCTGCCCCGCCGGCAGAAACGAAGACGCCAGCGCGAGCAACACGGGCTCCAGCACAAGCGGCAGCCAGGCCACCGATGGCTCTGCGGAGAGTACACCGGCGACCGTCAGCCCCGGAGGCTGCCGCGTGAGGCGTGTCTAAGTAGACGCTGCCCTTCGACGTTCGGAGTACAGTCGTCCACTGCATCCTTGCCCTTCCAATACATGTACACGTGAAACTGCATCTTGTCCCTGCGCACTAACACCAAAATGACGTCCTGGTTTTATTCTCGTCGTCCGTGACTAATGGATGGACCGTGACAGAAATCCATCACAAACTGTGCCAAAAGACCTCTCGAGACGACGCCGTAGGCAACAAAGAGTATCCTCGAACACCGCACGGACACCAATCCGCCATAGAGCTCAGCTTCACGAGAGCCAATGGAGACCACGCTGCTCCTCCCAGTGGTCGAGCTCCATTGCGCCGGTCTGGCTGCAAACGCGAACTCATTCGCTAACTCGCTCCATTCGTCTCACTCCCCAAACACAAGCACGCAATGGTTCACGTCACCGGGACGTCCTCAATCCTCGCCGTCGCAGCGCTTGTTGCCGTCGCAGCCAGCTCCGCGGAAGGGGTGGCCTTCAACTGCCCCGGCATCAACTACAACATTCGCGCCGGCGCAGATTGGGCGGCTCCACAAGACAAGTGCAAGCCAGCCTCACAGATTGCCAACGAGCTCGAGATCCTGAAGAAATACACGAACGTGCTGCGGCTGTACTCGCTGACCGACTGCGACCAGGCCACTGCAGTTGTGCCCGGAGCAATTGCAGCAGGTTTTCAGCTCGAGCTGGGTCTGTGGGTGGATTCGTACGATTCAAGCTTCGCGGCTGAAAAGGAGGCCTTTGCCACGCTACTCAGCAGTGCTGAGTAGCGTGGCTGAGTCAGCACTGGTGTGGTCACACCGGACAACATCGTGGGAATCCACGTCGGCAGCGAGGCGATTTACCGCGGGGACGTTGACTACGACACCGCGGTGAGCCATCTGAGCACAATCCGCCAAATGTGCACCGACATTGGTGGTGCAGTCAACGTTCCTCTCTCGATCACCGATGTCGGCAACACGTACTTGGCGTATCCGCAGCTCATCGACGAGGTCGACTATGTGTCCGCCAATCTGTTCCCTTTCTGGGACCGCATTGTGCCAACTCAAGCGGCCTCGTACTTCCTGTCGATTTACGAGCGGCTCGTGGACCTGACCACCACACGCGACGGAAACAAGAGTGTGGTGATCGGCGAGACCGGGTGGGCTACCAACGGCTCGGACGCTAGGGCCAGCGAGGCCACCCCGGAAAATTCAGCCAGGTACTCTCACGACTTCTATCTGCAGGCGCAGGAGAAGGGGATCACATACTACTACTTCTCAGCCTTCGACGAGCCCTGGAAGGGGGCCAACACGGTAGAGGCTTACTTCGGTTTGTTCCACGAGGATGGCAAAATGAAGTCGACCATCGAGGTACTGCAGCTAGATAACGAGACCGCGGGGGTGTCTGAAACAAAGTCAACCGAAGCGGAAGCTGGCGCTAGCATCAATAGCACTAGCAGCCGCAATGCAACGGACGCCTCCACGCCTGGAGACGAGGAGTTCGCATCCGAGGCTGCCAAGGCGTCTGGAACCGGTCGACTGAAAAGGAAGCCGTCGCTGTTGCTAACACGACCAGTAGCAACGCGACGGACGCCTCAGCGTCTACAGCCGATGAAATCGCATTCGAGTCCGCTGCTGGCGAAATCAAGACTGACGAGGCCACCGTGACGTCCGAGTCGGCGAGTGGCGCCAGCGACACTTCGTCCAGCGATGCATCTCCCGACGGGGCGACGCTCGTGGTAGAAGCGAGCGAGGCCGCCTCCGTCGAAAGCGAAAGCAGCAACTCGATCGCCAGAGCTCCAGCCGCCGACAACAAGGACTGTGCCATGATCTAGAAGAAGCTTACCGTAGTTTGTAGGCTGCCGCCGTTGCTCCATCGTCGAGACCCAGCGTGTTACACAGTTTTTATGTTTCACGTCCCCGACAGTCCAAGTCCACGCATGCGTTGCAAATGAACGATGTTTTCTTCAGCTATCTTCTCTCTGCAGCGCAAGGGAGCAACTCGGTCCACATAGAGATCGGCGCAGAGCTTTTTGGCGTGCCACAAACATAGAGTAACGCCGTGTCCACCTTGGAGCTGGCACTCATGGTACATGTAGCACGTGGCCATTTTCACTAGCGGCCAGCTGTATCTGGACGTGGCTGCCTTCGGCACGCGCTGGTCGTCGGCTCGAAGGGCGACGCCGAGTGTCTTTCGTGCCTTTCGTGCCTTCCGGCAGCACGACAGCAGCAACGAAAGCTCTCTCGTGTCCTCGATCGAGCGAACGGAAAAACTACCGCATGCGACGAGGATCGCAGTGCGAGCACATACCCCCCGCGAGTTGAAGATAGTCTGCATGCTGCACCGGCGTAGTGTCGACCTCGTATGGAGTGAACCCCGCTTGATGGCGATTGCCTTCGAACACTGACGCGATGGTTCCAGCGCTACTGCTGCGTAGGGCGCCGAATCTGGCGGTCATTCCACTCACCAAATGTGCGCAAATCCCAGCCGCTCGGGCTCTGACGCTGCGGCTCGACTGCTGACAAGTTTTCGCTACTCGGCCGGCACTTCAGCTGCCGAAAAATATCCAAGCGGAGCGTCCAGTTGTAACCTTGACACGCGATCCAGATGGCACTTGCGTTGCCCTGCAGAGATGCTGGACCTGGCTTCGTCTGCACATGAGCCCACGCTGCCGAGGCCGCCTCCGCAGGAACGCGGCGCGGACTGTTGATCATTCTCCAAACTCCTATCTCCGCGATACGAGTATCCCCGCCCCATAGCCCCCACAGCGACATCCAAGCTCCACCATGGTGAACGTGCTCCGTACGACCTCCGCTCTGGCCATGACCGCCGCAGCCTTTGGCCTGGTCGACGCCGGCAGCTTCAAGTGCACGGGCATCAACTACAACATCCGCGCCGGCCCGGACTGGGCCACCGCCGATGTCAAGTGCAAGCCCGCCTCGCAGATTGCCACCGAGTTGACCACGCTCAAGGGCGTGACCGACACCATCCGCCTGTATTCGCTGACGGACTGCGATCAGGCCACCGCCGTGGTGCCCGCGGCCATCGAGGCCGGTCTCAAGATCGAGCTCGGCATGTGGGTGGACTCGTCCACCTCCAGTTTCGAGGCGGAGAAAGCTGCGTTCGAGACGCTGCTGGGGACCGGCGTTGTGACGGCTGATAACATTGTCGGCATCCACGTTGGCAGCGAGGCCGTGTACCGCGGTGACGTGACGGCCGCCGTTGCGATTTCGAACCTGGAGGCAATCCGCGAGCTGTGTCAAGCCAACTCGGGCGCAAGCAGCATCCCGCTGACTATCGCTGACATCGGAGACACGTATTCTGCCCACCCGGAGATGATCGAGGCGGTTGACTACGTTTCTGCGAACTATTTCCCCTTCTGGGAGCAAGTCAGCATTGACGCCGCCGCAGACCACTTTTACCAGCGCTTCTCGGCGCTTGTGGAGACCGCCAGCACTTACAGCAAGGAGGTGATCGTGGGCGAGACGGGCTGGGCCTCAAACGGCACGGACGCTGATGCCAGTCCGGCCACGGCCGCCAACGCTGCCAAGTACTTCTTCGACTTCTACACGCTGGCGGCAGAGAAAGATCTCATGTACTTTTACTTCTCGGCCTTCGACGAGCCGTGGAAGCTGGCCACGCTGGAGGCCAACGAAACGGTGGAGGCGTACTTCGGCCTATTCACGCAGGAGGGGGCCCTCAAGGACCTAATCTCGGCCGAGTTTGCCAACACCACCGCCTCCTTCGATGGCAGCGACTCGGCCACCATCACTGCCGTCGGCGCGGATAGCTCTGCCTCGGACGCCACGACCGCGACCACGACCACCGCTGCGTCCACGTCAGCTGGTGACTCGACTTCCACCTTGACCACGACTACGTCGGCCGACGCCACTTCCACGGAAGATGACACGACCACGCAGAACGACGCGACTCAGGGCGAGGCCGCCTCAGATGTGGACGCTTCCTCGGACGAGGAGATCTCCTCCAACAGTGGCGACGACGACACGACTGGCTCCACCACGCAGACCTCGACCTCGACCACCTCGTCGACGTCGCACAAGGACTGTGCCATGTAAGCCGCCAACCGCAGCGGCGAACGCGTCGGTGGTCGATCTTCGAGTCTACATGCTGGCAACAAAACAAAAAAGTGAGTAAACCCATCAATACAGACTAGAGTGAGTCTTGTGCTTGACTCCTACCTTCTTGCTCTTCCTGTTGGCTCGATGCTCGACGTTGCTTGCTTCCGGTAATCCCCAGCCCCGCAGCGCTCATACCATAAAAATAGTTGTGTATAGCCCTCTCACAACTATTCAACATCTTCAGAGGGAAGTGCAATTGTCCGATACTTACGGTACATGTGCACGCATTGGACTCCGCTGGCAGATTGCCTCTCCGAGATCAGTCCAGCGTTCTAGGAGACGCTGAAGAATGAAGCCTGCCAAAGCACACGTATTCGCAAAAAACGAAAACCATCGAATGTAAAGGCGGAGTTCTTGAGGATCATGCAGCACAATTTGCTGGTTTGAGAATTGCGCTTGTGAAGTGTGCAAGAATTGTTGAAATTATCTTGGAGTTGATTTTGCCATCAACATATTCATGCAGTACATGGCACACATTTGTAGTCAAGTACTGCATGTACTCCGCAAAGGATGAACGTCTCCGATGCTGTAGCGGCTACACGTACAAATAATTTACAGGGTCCATTTATGGAGGAGGTGGAATTACATTCTGCAAGCGCGCCTCGCAAGACATGCATGCACATATTGGGCCGTCTCAGGAGTCGATTAACTGCGGCGCTTTGTACTATCTCTTCATATGAATTCAGGCGTTCTCGTCTGTGCTTGTCTGCAGTGTACATGTAATGGTTTAAGTGTTCGTGTAGCCAACTCACACCTTGCGTTAGTACTGTTTTGGAGATCGCAAGTGCTGGCGCCACCTGCGATGCGTGCAGTGGCGACGAGAACGACCTGCGACGACTACAGTGACCCCTCCAGCTACAAAAGTCGAAACTACTCATGTACACTAGGCTAGTCCAGCATTTCTAGCAACATCCAAACTAATTCGTTCTGCAAAGAACGCAATATACCTGGTGCGAGGCACCACTACAAGGAGCAACCTTGTTCAGGGTCAAGTGGAGCCATTCACTGTATCAGCTTTGCTAGTCGGCGATATTGCTTCTTGGTTGCGCAGTGGCTCTGCCAAACAGGCGGACACAAGATCGCGCCATAGATCGTTTTTATAAACTGTTTTGCATACTTCCGCCCCATATACAAGTTTGTGCGTAGTGAATTACGTTTCTGGGTAGTACATTTGGCTCATGCACTTGCGAACTTCGACTGCTCGCCGCCGCGCGAGCAGCCTCCGCGACCCCGGCAGGCAAGGCAACAGCGGCAAGCGGGGGAGGAGCAGAAGGCTCCCATAGGACTCTTCTCCATAGATCCTTCTGCATCCGGAAGAAACGATTTTCATACTTCCGCCGATATATAAGTTTGTGCGCAGTGCGTAAAGTTGGCGTAAGCTTGGGTAAAGTAATCGAATGCGACCTCTCCTAAAGCATTCTTGCCTTTTCATGCGGACTCTTACTTTTTGACAACACTATCTTGCTTTTTTATCCTATAGAAGCCTGATATGCAATTAGGCGGTCTTGAATAGAATCCGCCTTTCGAGTGGGTTTTGGTACTTCACGGGCCCTGCCCGTATGCTGCAGGTGCTGGGCTTTCCGCTCGAGATAGGTCCTCATTGGGCTTGGCGTCGGGGTGTTCCCAGCTGAGTGAAACTCATACGTTGTTGACGTGGTAGCCTTGGCCGTCGCTTCCATTGCGGACAGCTGCGGCATGCCCCATTGGACGGCGAAGAACTTGCAGAGGGCTTGATCGTAGAGGGCATTGGACGGGTCTGCTCGGGAGCATTTTTGGGTCGGCGTGTTGATACCAGGAGCGGCATTGCCGCTTCGATGCTGTCCACTCGCAGGAGAACTTGGGCGGGGTTGACTCGTGCCTCTATGGCTCTCAAAGCCTGTAGCATTATCTACTTCGCATTATCCAGGCGGTGCCCTCGCGGGCTAAAATGCAGGCTTGCTGCTGCGTGAAGGCTCCAGGAGCTGTCGTCTTGGATGCGGTATATCATCCACGCTCCGTTCACTGTGACTGCGGCAGGTGTACTGATGTGGTAGCGTACTAGCCACATATCCAATTGTCGGATCTTGCGGTCGACCGTAATGGTTTGCATTATTCGAAGGCATATATCCAGGTGCTCGCCTTGAATCGGTTTAGCTGGCTGGGCTGCCCAAGCGCTGGCGACGGCCTTAACTTGGTAAGCGCCTGCTGCCCAAATGGCCGCTGTGGTGTCTTGCACCGAGGATGTAATTCCCATGAATATGTGCTGATTTCAAATACACCAGAGGAGGACCGGTGTCACCGTCGACCAGATTGTCGCGTTGGGCCCGAAGAGTGTTTGTCGTTGAAGTGTGTAATGGGGTTACACGTACAAGTGGCTACAAGCCACTTGTGAATTTAACAGATAGGATATCTGTTAAAAGTTTTAGATACTTCCTCACTTTGGTGTAAGACACACCAATGGATACATTGAAGTGGGCCACCACAATTAGTGGTCCACACACACCCAAAGATCCTATTGGTAGAAAGCAGCATCTTTCTACCAATCAGAGACATGCATATTAGCGGGGCTCTGACAGCCAGCCGCTGTCAACCCTTTTATAGATGATAAACAGTTTTTAGCAGATTTTAGAGGAAGATCAATTTACAAACAATACAGTTCTCATTTTACCTAATATAAGTCACTTGGAGTCTTATCTTACTCAACTTATATGTGTGTATTCAAATATAATTAACCTAAGTAATTACTAAGTACTTACGCTTCCTCATACACGTTGCGCAACGTGTAAGCAAAAGTAGTGAGTCAAGTTAGACCCACTACACCTGGTAGCACTTTGTAGTCCGTCCAACGACCGACTGCTTGAGGTTCGTACGCGGTGTACGAACGCGGAGCCGAGAACCACATGAGCACGGCGGTGCCCATGCAGAGCTCCAACACGCCTGCAACGCATGTTGCACGCGCTGATTGCCCCCACCTGTCTGACCCAGAGTGGGAAGCCCTCCAACGACTGTCAACAGTCATTGGAGAAGCAGCTGTAGTGGGTCTAACTTGACTCACTACTTTAGCTTACACGTTGCGCAACGCGTATGAGGAAGCGTAAGTACTTAGTAATTACTTAGGTTAATTATATTTGAATACACACATATAAGTTGAGTAAGATAAGACTCCAAGTGACTTAGATTAGGTAAAATGAGAACTGTATTGTTTGTAAATTGATCTTCCTCTAAAATCTGCTAAAAACTGTTTATCATCTATGAAAGGGTTGACAGCGGCTGGCTGTCAGAGCCCCGCTAATATGCATGACTCTAATTGGTAGAAAGATGCTGCTTTCTACCAATAGGATCTTTGGGTATGTGTGGACCACTAATTGTGGTGGCCCACTTCAATGTATCCATTGGTGTATCTTACACCAAGGTGAGGAAGTATCCAAAACATTTAACACATAACCTATCTGTTAAATTCACAAGTGGCTTGCAGCCACTTGTACGCGTAACCCCGTTACACCCCCCCTCAAGGTTAGACGCGCGGGGTCTCCGCACGTCAATCTTCGGAATTGACCATTCGTCAATTCGCCGCGTTTGGAGAAGAAATCCGCGCTCATTCAACGATGAGCGCGCCTCCGAAGAAGACCTCGAAGTCGGTGGGAGTCATCTCTCCATCGACGACTACTTCGAACGCCAGAAGGCGAAGTACGGCGACGTCGTCGACTTCGACGACGACGATGAAGATATG
The DNA here is from genome assembly GCF_018691715.1 of Phytophthora cinnamomi. Classification (NCBI taxonomy): domain Eukaryota; phylum Oomycota; class Peronosporomycetes; order Peronosporales; family Peronosporaceae; genus Phytophthora; species Phytophthora cinnamomi. The sequence continues at coordinate 367,126 of NW_027150937.1, forward strand.
GAGGGCGAGGAGGACTCGCCCTCAAAGCGTAAAGACTCAGTGTCGAGCGAATCGCTCGACCCTCATGCCAAGAACGTTCGCCCGCGTGAAGGGGACGAATCGGACGCTTCGAGTTCGAAGCGTTCGCGTACTGAGAGTGATACCCCACTCGCTTCAGCTGGGGCTCTCAGTACTCCGCGCGCTGCTGCTGCAGCGCGTGATGTCAAAGCTCAAGGCTCTCCGCGCGCTGCAGGCGCAGCGCGCGATCCATGGATGCCGTCCGCGTCCGAGATCGCGGACCGGTATGGGAACTCGGTACCTCCGAATGAGGTGCCGCTGTACGTATACAGCGCCATCAAAGATGACGCCGAGCTGCACTTTGATGCGGAAACGCATCAAAGGCGCGATTACTACATCGGACTCTTTCATGAGCTCCGATGGTTTCAAAGCAAGAAGACCTCTTCTCGCAGCAAAGTGCCCGAATGGCAGGCACTTTGTCAAAGTTGGAACGCCTTTGTTGAAAACTTCAACAAGAGGCCGAGTGCTTACCGTGATCGGATTAAGCAAGCGCGTGATCGCTTCGAGACGTACTCGAAGCGTGGAAAGTTGGAGCAACTTCATGTTGCTGCTGAGGAGGCAAATGTGCCGTGCGCTGTGCCCGAGGGCTTTCAGTGCACGAAGTGCTTCCCAGGCGCGGTCCGCTTGAGCGACCGCGACCTGAACGGAAACACGTCGTTCCGTGTGCCCGAGAGTCTCAAAGAGCTCCGTGCTAAGTTCTTAGCACGTGAGGGTTCGGGCGCTAGCGATGATCGCAGCGCTCGTGTTACTTCCGCTGCGCCAGTGCGTACTGCTCTTCGTACGCCCTCACCATTTCCGGAACGTCCTCCAGCAAGACGTTCCGCGGCTCCCATGTATCTCGATGGGGAGGAAATCCTCTCCAACGAATACGAAAACGAGCCCCTTGAGGGTTCGTTTTCGGGATACTATGGTCAACAATCCGCTCAACAATCCAGCGGGTTGAGCCGCGGGCGTCACGGATCGGCAGTGGCGGGGGTGGGAACACGCCCCGGGTATGATCAGCCCCGGGCTGATCAGTATGCGCCTCTCCACGACCGGGTGACCGCCGTGCAGCGTCTTCAGGGCGCTGAGTTCGCCGCCCTGAAACAGGAGCTGGCGAACCAGAAGGCCCAGGTCGCGGCGGTCTCGCAGACCGCCTCGAATATCCAGGTCGAGCTGGGGACCCAGATGAAGGGGTTGCTCCAGCGCGTCCGCGCGCTGGAGGAGAGGCTGCTCGTCGCCGAGGCCAAGTCCTCCGCTTCTGCCGAGGCTTCGGGTCAGCCGAGCTAGATGGCTCGTGCTGCAGGTATGGCTTCAGCCGTCCGACGTAAAAGGTCGGATGGAGGCGCATGCTAGACGGTATGTCTAGCGTGTAAGCGTTGCCGTGCCGTGCCAACACAGTGAACGGCCCGATGAAGCGCGGAGCAAGCTTGCTTGCTCCGAAATCCGAAACTGCATGTCTGGGCAGGTTTTGTGTAGCTAACAAAACTAATGAACTAACTTTGAATTCATTTGTGTTGCCTCTGCCCGCATTGTCTGCGTTCAGCCTCTGTTGATCAACAGAAGCTGCTATTGTGTCTTGGACAAACCAAATTACGGTTTGTCTTTGGTGATGAAATTGATTGCATCCGAGCTGAAGTCATTCAGCTCGTTCTCCGCTAGAGGCCCGGCCTCTACGTGGTTCTTTGCGGTGTCTGCGCCCTGCGCAGACCCGTGGTCGTTGTCCTTGGTGGTGGAGGAGTCTGCGCTCTGCGCAGACTCATGTGGTTTGTTCATTGTTGCAGCTGACACTGTGCTAGTGTCAGCGGTTTTCTGCGGTTGCTGTATTGCAGTCGTAGATCCTCCCCCACTTAAAGTGGGAGCCACCACTCCGAGTAAACTCGGTAGACGTGGATGCCGCATGGCATTCACGTAGAACGGTGTATGCCCGGTCGAGGCATGCACTGAGTTATTGATGACAAACTCTGCCATCGATAAGCACTCGCTCCAGTATTGGAACGAGCGAGCGTAGCTCTTCAACATATCGACGAGCACGCGATTCACGCGCTCGGTTTGACCGTCCGTCTGCGGATGATCCGCAGTCGACATTGAAAGCTGGCTCCCAAGAAGTGTAAACACTTCTTGCCACAGGTGCGCTGTGAAGCGCGGGTCCCTGTCCGACACGATGTCGGTCGGCATGCCATGGTGTTTGAACACCATGTCGACGAACAGACGGGCCGTCTGCTTCGCGGTCACTTCTGCCGGCACTGCAGCAAGATGCACCATCTTGCTGAAGCTGTCGACGAAGACCACAACACCGGTATTCCCTCCGCTGTCCGGGGGAAGACCAAAAATGAAGTCCAAAGACATGGACTTCCAACACTCCGACGGAGTCGGTAGTGATTGTAAAGGAGCCTGTGCGAATGGCGCAGGCTTTACGCGTTGGCACACCTCGCAAGCACGGATGTACTTCCGCACCCACTTATACTGGTGGTGCCAGTAGAAGTCGCGCGTGAGAAGGACGTATGTCTTCTCACGTCCGAGATATCCCACAGTCGGAGCATCATGATATTCGTACATGATCCTGAGTCGCAGGTCATGGTCATTCGGCACGACAACGCGATCCGCGTTGTCGTCGACAGCATTGTAAAGCAGTAGTCGTCGTGCACACGAAAGCGGTGTGCACGCGCTCGAAGATGCTTGGGCAGCTTCTGACGGGACTTGTCAGAAGGCGCTGTGCCATAGGCCAGCAAGAGCTTCGCGTCCGCGTCGTGCGCGTACGCAGCCTTCACATCATCCAACAGGGACGATGTGGGTTTGCTCGATCGCATGACGTCAATTGCATTGACGTCAACAGCTTCCGCGTAGTCCGGCCGACGTGATAACGCGTCGGCCACCACATTCAATCTTCCGGGTTTGTATTCGACCCGGAAGTTATACTCCGCAAAGAATGAGAGCCATCTCGCCATTCTTTGTGATATGTGTGGTGCCTTCACTGCAGTGCGCAGTGAAGCATGGTCGGTGTAGACCACAAATGGTCTACTCCCAAGCAAATACACTCGGAACTTTGCGAGTGCGTACTTCATGGCAAGGAGTTCCTTGTCATGCACCGGATAGTTGCGCTCAGCTGACGCGATTGGTAGTAGACGACACGATCACGGCCCTCGTGATCGTGCTGCATCAACGCGCATCCGATCGCGAAATCGGATGCGTCACGCACTACGTGAAATGGGCGATCTTGGTCAGCCACTGCCAAGATCGGCGCCTCAGTCAAGCCCCGCTTGACTGCATCGAATGCCTTTTGGCAATCGGGTGTCCAATTCCACACAGCTTCTTTCTTAAGAAGCTGTGACAGCGGGCGGATCTTGCCCGCATAGTCCTCCACGTACTTGCACAAGTACGTGGCCAAGCCAAGAAACTGCCTCAGTTCCTTGACACTTGAAGGCGTTGGCCATTCGTTAATCACTCTGACCTTTTCTGGGTCAGGGCGGACACCATTCTTCCCTACGAGACATCCGAGGACGGGCATCTCGCTCGCCCCGAAGATACACTTCTTCAGGTTCGCGTAGAGCTTATGCTTTCGCATAAGCTCAAGTAGCTTCCGGAGATGCACCCTGCGCATCTCTACGTCGGTCTTCCCGTCCACAGCCCGGCTGTGGGTGAACACATCGTCGAAGTAGCTCGGTGCGAAGTCGCGCACCGAGCGCAACAAGTGCGTCACGCACCTGTTGAAGGTTGCAGGGGCGTTCTTAAGCCCCTGTGGCATTACTAGCCATTCCCAGAGCATGCCGCTTGGCGTGCTCACTGCCGTGAGAGGGATACCGCTCTCACGCATTAGGATTTGATAAAATCCATCTCACAAGTCGAGAGCACTGTAAACGGTGCTCCCGGCCATCGAATCGATGATAACATCTTTACGCGGTATCGGCGTCTGCGCCGGTACCGTCGCATCGTTCAGCTTGTTATACGCATGAACGATGCGCCATCCGCCCTGTGGCTTTTTGACACAGAACGTCGGACCACTGTGCGGGGACTTTGATTCCCGCACTTGTCCTGCTTTACGACGACTTTCAAAGAAGTCGTCGATCGCTTTCACTTGCTCTCGCGGCAGTGGCCACTGCCGCGTGACACAGTACTTCGTGCCCGGCACGAGATCAATCTCGTGCTGAATGCCCTTATCCTGCGGAAGCTCCGCAGGAATCTCTTCCGGGAGTACGTCTTTGTACTCCCTCAATAATTCGTAATAGGGACTCGACTTCAGCGAGTCCCAACCTTGTTCCTCGAAGCGCTCCCGCTTCGTCTTCGCACTGAGAGTGTCTTCACTCTCAGTGGTACTTCCCATGAAGAGCTGCCTCAGCTCTTCGCTCTCGCTCTCCGTTCTTTCGCTGTCCGAAAGAACGCAGACTTGCTCGATGCGTCCATCGTGCAAGTCGCGCGTGAAGCGCTTCCAGCTCATGGCTGGAAGCGAAGTCAACTCCGACGCCGTCGTCGGAGGACTAGCGAGTTCCATCTCACGATACTGGAATCCAGTATCGGTGCGCGTCAAGACGCTTAACGTCTCGACATCCGGCGTCACCACCGCAGTCTGCCCAGCAGACTGCTCTTGTTGCGTCTCGGTCCCGGACCGAGACTTGCGCAGCGTTTTCCGCTTGCGCCGTCTTCTTGTGGTGCGGAGCCCGGCTCCGCACAGTTGTTCTTCTGGTCCAGGCCCGGCCGTGGACAGTTGTTCGCCGGCGGACCCTGTCCGCGGGCGCGCGGTATCAAGCCCGGCTTGACCGCATTTTCCTTCGTGCAGCCTGGCTGCACGGTAATGTGTCTCTTCGCCGGCAGACCCTGTCTGCGGACGCGCGATATCAAGCCCGGCTTGAGCGCATGGCGCTTCGTCGTGCAGCCCGGCTGTACGACAGCATGCAAATTGCGTCAGTGCGGTACGTTTGCAACTGTCCGCACTGTTTGCAGCGTCAACACCCGGAGTTGACACGCCTTCGTCACCTCGACGCCATTCATTGGCGGAGCCCCTCATTACTGAGGGTGCGTCGGCTCACGGAGCCGAGGCGTCGTTGTCGACCTGACCTCTTCGGGTCAGGGACTGTCCTTTACACGCTTGAACGTGGGTATTGGTTCCTGGAACCAGTACATCTTTTTCTTCTGACGTCGCCAGCATTGCCGACGTTGATCTCACTTGTACGCGCCCTCGCGCACTTCTTGGGCACTCCGGGACAGCAGCATTAAGCGCTGTCTCGACTGGTGAGCCGCGCGCACCTGCTGGTGCGTGCGCTGCGGTAACAGGACCATTGCACTCGGTTCCGCTGTCGCGTCCGAAGCGCACGAGCGTGCGCTTCTTCCAGTCTATCACCGGATCATGCCGTGCAAACCACAGCATGCCCATTACCACGTCGAACTTATCGTCCAGGTCCAGGACGATAAAGTGTTCGACAAACACTCGTTGTTTGTACGAGAAGCGCACGTTCACGACGCGCTTCTCGGTCTTTACGATGGCACCTGTTGCCAGTCGTACCTCCAGAAGACTTCGAGGTGTATCTACCTCCTCGAAGTCAAGACTCGGCAGGCTTCGTAGTCGAACAAAGTTGTTCGACGCGCCTGAATCTACCAAAGCTCGAAGAGAGTCACTCGCTCTCTTCGAGTAAACCTTCAAGATGACTAGGTTTGGCCTGTCATCTTGTTTCTTGCAGTGAGAGCTGGTCTCACTGGGGGCTGCAGTCCTCAGTGTCGCGTGCCCAATGTCGGCACGCGTGCCTGCATTACCAGTAGGGCGCCCCGCGCCTACTGGATGTTCGCGTTTTTTGTTGGTCCGCGGCGATGCCTAGCATCGCCACGACGGCCACCTCCAGGGGGCATGGGAGCTGTGCACTCCCGTGCAAAGTGACCGATCCTTCCGCAATGGAAGCATCGCACGTTATCTCCCTGCTGCTGGTAACCAGCAGTTGTTGCGTTCGAGAGGTCCATTGGCCCCGGACCTCCCGTCCTCGCTACCGGGCGCGGTTGCGGCCTCGGTACGTTTACATGGAGTTTAGCCTGCCGCAGGCTAAACTCTTCTTGCATGGCAAGGGTGATTGCAGCTTCGAGAGTACTCGGGTACTCTCGGAAGAGATAGGTCTTCACGGGCCCATCTCTCAGTCCCTTCATGAACGTGACGACCTTGGTCGCCTCGTCAATCGGGTTAGTCACGATATTTGATACCAAATATCGTGCGCGCTGCGCGTAAGCATGGACGTCATGCTTACCCTGCTGCAGGTCGAGGAATTCCGCCCTCGACCGGAACTCGTTTTGCGGGGGCTCAAACGCTTGTTTGAGCTCCTCTTTGAACACTTCGTACGTGCTGAAGCACGTAGGATCGGAGAGTCGGCGTCCATACGCCCAACTCCTTGCGCGTCCGCCAAGGCAGGACATGGCGAACGCGACCTTCGACAGCGGGTCGACGATGCGTCGAGCCGCTATGGCTGTGTCGAGCTCGACAAGCCAGCGGAGGAGAGGCTCGCCCTCTCTTCCCACGTAATTGCTTACGCTCAACTTTAATGGTTGAGCACGCGGTGTCGTCCCTGACGACGCCGTCACTGAGGAAGCAGCATCACGCTGCTCCTTCATGATGAACCCCAGAGCAACACCATGTTGCTCCGTCGGCGATAGCGTACGCAGCATTGTAGCTATCGCCGCTTCTCCAATGACTGTTGACAGTCGTTGGAGGGCTTCCCACTCTGGGTCAGACAGGTGGGGGCAATCAGCGCGTGCAACATGCGTTGCAGGCGTGTTGGAGCTTTCCATGGGCACCGCCGTGCTCATGTGGTTCTCGGCTCCGCGTTCGTACACCGCGTACGAACCTCAAGCAGTCGGTCGTTGGACGGACTACAAAGTGCTACCAGGTGTAGTGGGTCTAACTTGACTCACTACTTTTGCTTACACGTTGCGCAACGTGTATGAGGAAGCGTAAGTACTTAGTAATTACTTAGGTTAATTATATTTGACTACACAAATATAAGTTACGTAAGATAGGATTCCAAGTGACTTAGATTAGGTAAAATGAGAACTGTATTGTTTGTCAATTGATCTTCCTCTAAAATCTGCTAAAACTGTTTATCATCTATGAAAGGGTTGACAGCGACTGGCTGTCAGAGCCCCGCTAATATGCATGACTCTAATTGGTAGAAATATGCTGCTTTCTACCAATAGGATCTTTGGGTATGTGTGGACCACTCACTGTGGTGGCCCACTTCAATGTATCCATTGGTGTGTCTTACACCAAGGTGAGGAAGTATCCAAAGCTTTTAACAGATAACCGATCTATTAAATTCACAAGTGGCTTGCAGCCACTTGTACGTGTAACCCCGTTACACAGATGGTCTCCCGTTGGTGGTCAAGTTCTGGCGACAGTTCAACGGCCGAGCAGTCGGCCCCACCGAGAAGAACGACTTGGATTTCGCTTTGTATGAGCGTTCGCATTGGATTTCCCCGGCTGCTGTCGAGCGATGGCTCCAGCAACTTGCCGAAGAGCTCGGTGAGGGTTCTCCTGCTTACGTCGAAGCGCTCGAAGCTTGGACAGACTACCATTCCAACCGGAATGGGCGCGCCGATCGTCTCCGCCTCCGGATCCCCTACCGTCTGTGGCCTCGGTGTTACCCGGATTCCCACGGGCGCATCCACTGCACCCCGGAAGTCATGTTCGAGCCCTCGGTTCCCATTTACTCCGTGGATAATTTGCTGTGGACCCCTATGACTGCGGACTGGTGCACCGAGGTGACAGAGCTGGATGGCCACGAGCCCTGGCGGAACTGTTGGGTGGATGTGCCTGCGGCGCATACTTACAACACCATCTTCGTCCCCTGCAACCCAGCGGTCCCGGTCTTCGTTCCTCGTGGGATGACCCTACAGCAAGTTGCGTCGGCTATCACTGTCGATCCCTCGCTGGACCCCAAGCTGGTCACCGCGCCGTGGGTTCGCAAGTTCACCCGCTTCCACGCTTCGCCGGATACTAGGGCCCCTGCTGAGGCTGGAGACTCGGCAGCCGAGGGCTCGGAGGCTGAGGAGGGGAAGTCTGCGCGTTCCCGCGGCGGAGTGTCGACAGAGCGGTCGGCCCAAGGCTCGGTTGAAGAGGCTGCGGACGCTCACGACGGTCACGTGGATGAGGCTCAAGCTGCCACTCCTCGCTCGGGAGCACGTGCACTTCCTCCGGCCGAGCACTCGAGCGACGAAGACTTCGACGACGAGCGCGCGGCCGGTGGCTCTGCTCCGGAAGCTGGAGGATCGGAGGCTCAACCCAGAACCGGGGAGCCCCAAGAGGCGCGCCTCACAGTACTGGCTCGGGTCGCTTCTAACTCGGACCCTTGAGCCCTCGGTCTCGTGTTTCCGCTTTCATGTTTGCAGCTGTAGTTAGCTCAGGGTCTCTCAGTGATTGTAGCGTAAGGGTAGCTAGCTCTCAGGTTTTTGCTAATCGTCTTTTCATCATCTTTGCGTATCTCATCACCTTTCTCCAATCGTAATCTCCACTCGTAAGCTCGTTCCAATTACATGCAAATATACAATCATTTTGGTGCAGTAGTCGTTTTCGTCTGCTTGGGTGGGCTGCATCGCCCCACTGTCGCGCACCCTCCCGCTAAGGATCGGGCACGCGTGGGCTGTTCGGGGAGTACAGTCAAGGGTGGTTGGAGCTCGGAGGGGCTTCTCTCGGTAGGTACAGGAAGGAGGCGGCGCTAGACGAAAATGTAAAACGATACTTGTTAGACTTCGTTCTTAGCGGGAAAGTGTTTGACTGACAAGCAACTGCGGGCGTCGGCCTCGGCCGCGCACGCCCATAAGCATGACTCCTCCTCCATTCTACTCACCGGGGCACCCTAGCGTGCCATCCTTCCTTGTTGCGACACCTCCTCCCTCCTGGCCCGGGGAAGCACCGGCGTCGTCCTGACACCCGTCCTCGACGCCACCATGCTAGCCCCGGAAGCTCCCGTCGTCGTCGTCGAACCCAGCTGAGATCTGGGTCTCGCGTCATCTTTCCGGGCGACTCCTCACAAATCGGTACGCTGCGCCACTCGGGTGTATCCGTCCGTAGCTGTAGCCATCGGACTAGCGAGAGTCACCCCAGGCGGCCTCGGCGCGGGTCTTTCAGAGTCCAGGCCCAGCGAAGTCCCTCCTGGAATGTCACCCAGATTCCCGGGTACGGGACATTCTCCCCGACTAGAAGTTCGGCGTCCCCGACGAACGCGAAGCTGGGCCTGGGCTGCCATCTCCGTCAACGCGGTAGCCCTAGCAGCCAGCTCCGTCAGAGTATTGGCCAGCTCCACGTCGGCACGAGTGAAGTCGACCGGCACAGCACAGTTCGGGAGCACATCTCCGCCGTGAGAAGCATGCGGACTCGCGAGCAGTCCAGCGTCGACGCCCGTCGACGGGAAGTCGGCTTGCTCGTCCACTCCGGGGTCCTGCAGCTTCATGAGACTAGCAGTTTCGGATTGATCGCGAGCGTCGGCACGCTGCTGAACGCTCTCCCACGCCTTGCCAAGGAGGAATCCCGGCGCCAACTCTTTGAGGCGGCCATCGCCATCGCCAAGGCGCCATCCATGCGAAAGCAGCCCTGCAAATCCCACCGAGATCGTCACCTCCAATCCCCACGACGTCCATCTGAACATGTAGTTGAGCAGGTTCAGCGAGGCTAGGAGCGTGACAACACCAGGGATACCACAGAATGAAAACTCCAACAGATCATACAGACCCATCGGGATGTGGATGACCAACACAGCCAGAAGCAGAAAGATCCACCCAACTCCGTGGATCATGGCGAAGGCGCGACGCCCCACCAACACGCACGCTTCACCCGAGGCACGCATGTAGCGTCCGCAAGATTGAACCGAGCGAACCATCAGGTCAGGCCCGTATTCCCCAAAAGTTACTTGGCCGGCTACCCACCAGCTTCGATGCATGCGGCCGTACCGGCCGTATTCCTCCTCGTGATCGTGCAGAACTTGCACCGGGACAGCAAACAATGCGCTCCACAGAGCGTAAGCGTAGGCCGGTCCTCGTAGTTGCCGTAATTCCCGGTTCAGCAGGACGTCTCGGTAGCGGCCTCCGATCTCACCCCACATGCTTCCGTTTAGTCGCAGCACGCGCCACACTTGCACCAAGAAGGCACCAGCAACGCGTCTGAAAGGCGCGGTCAGAACCCACACCACCACGATGCCAAGGTATGCAGGGAGCAGCTCGACTCGGGCATATTCATGAACCACTACGTCCCACAGGCCTTCCATCTCTCTTCAATCGGCAGTAGCTGACAGTAGTTGAAATGACATGGTTCGTAGCCATAGGCCACCGTGAAAGGGGGCGGCAAAGCGTTCCTTCCTTCCCATCAGTCACGCCCAGCTTGGGTCTCGTGCCACCTCGAGGCAGGGCATGATCTTTAGCCAGAGGAGAGTTTAGTCATTGTCATTTCACCAACTGTGGGCAAGTCATGTCCTGGTCAAATCCACGCAGTCGTTGGCAGAACGGTTCTTGAGATCTTTCTTCCCCTTTCTCAGGTCTCAAGCGCTCAAATCAGAAACGCTCATTTCCCACTCTTCCCGACTCAAGCGAGGTAGTCATTCTTCGAAAATCCGCCAGCCATGAGCAGCGACGACGATAAGGACAAGTTGCTTCGCCTGCTCGTGGATGAGTTCCTCAAGAAGGAGAAGGTGAAGACGTCGGCCGAGGTCTCTACCGCGAGCAAGTTGGCTCAGTTGGCCTTCTGGTGCGAGATGAGGGAGGTCCTCTCCGTGAACGACGCATCCGTAGGCCTCGACCTCCTCGACAACATTGCTGAAGCAATCCTGGACAAGACGGGAAGGGCGGTGGAAGAGCTGAGCGGGCCTGTCATGATCCTGCCGCGGCCGTCATTCCAGAAAGAGAGCGTGGGAGCTCTCGACCACCAACGTTTCACCAGTTACATGCCGGGGAGTCCAGCTGCCAAGTCGATAGCCTCGAAGCCGGCCGCGAAGTCGTCCGCGAAGTCGCCTGCAAAGCCGAGGGCGGACAACCCGCCACCTGCGTCGAAACCTGCTAGCGGGGTCAAGCGAAAGGACTCGTCCCCGGCCAGGGCATCCTCCTACTTCCCAGAGGAACTCTCAGCCAAGACGCCGCAAGAGATTTGAGATGATCTGGAGAAATTGTACAAAAAGGCTTCCGACTGGAGATCTTCGCCATACGAGAAAGCGTTCCCGTGGGAAGGATCACACTTGTGGTACGACCCGACGTCGTATCCACATATCCATGTAGCACATTGGAGGTGGTGGAACCGTCATCGCTCCGCTTTCTGGGACTGGCAACTGCACGCGCCCTTGGGAGCGAAGACGGCCCTGGACCGTCGGCGCAAGAAGAAACTGGAAGCTGTCCTGGCTCGGACGCAGTTCCTAAGCTTGTGCATCGAAACGTGGGGCTACTACAATTTCCTCAAGAAAATCGAAGAGGAGCAAGATGCGCGTTTGCTCATGTGGTGGGGCGGCCAGCCAGGCAAAAACCAGTCACAGGGGGACGAGTACAACGGGCCCGTCATCGAGAGTCTCAAGATCTTGCGCAAGAGGGACCCTTCAACGTACGAGGCCAAGATCAAGAACGCTTTGAAGCCCTTCCGCATAGATCAAAACGGTTTCCCCACGATCACCGAGATGCTTTTGTTGACCGGCGCGTTGAACGCCTCAGCCAGATCAGATCATTGCCTCTCAGACAGAGCGCTAGCGCGAGTTCTCCATGACATGAACTCCAAGCGAGACGCTCGCCCGCATTGGGTGGGAGATCGCACGCAGGGTGCATGGTTGCAGCTTCGCAATAGTGTCCGGGTACAGACGCTGGAGAAACAGATCAGCAAGGAGCTCCGCGACAACAAGTACGAGTCCCCCACAGTTCCGCCGTTCAACCCTAAAGAAGCCAAAGCCAGTGGGTACGCTCCCTTCCAACACGCTAACGGGTCGTTCACTGCAGTGTGGGGAGATGCCTCCGACGACGGAGATGAAGACGAGGAGGACGACGACGGAGTCGAGGCGGACGACAGTGAGGAAGACAAGCCTCCTCCCCCAAAGAAGTCGAAGGCGGGCACACCCACCGTCCAAACCATTTAGCTCCAATGTTGTTCGCCAGATAGTCATAACCATTCAATTTCAAGAGTTTTCTTTCATTCTCGAGAGGGCAGCCTTGGTCGAGCGCCTGGCTCGACGTCAAAAGTACAGGCACGGTGGAGTCGTGCAGATAAAATTCAAAGTAATCAAAATCCAAACAGGAAGAGCAGAGCCCTTCAGTGAAGAGGTTCCACGAGTCGATCGACTTCGGTGATCGAGGTGGTCGGGAACCAGCGCTCTTCCTCCTAGAAGAGCAAATCTTCCTCGTCGACAGACGCGTTGGCCTCAGCCAGTCGAGCGCTTCGACGAAGTTCGGGTAGCCCCAACTCTTTTCGCCGGGTATCTTCGAACTCGCTGATGAGGGCGCGGTAGGTCGGTAACAGCGTGGCAGTGGCGCGCCAGCAGACCTCATAAGTAGCCAAGAGTACCAAGTATTGTTCTTCTCCATTTTTCTTCCGCTTGGCAATGATATCGACCACAGGACAGTTCGTGCCCGAGAACACATTTTCCTCCCCACCGATGATCAGGCGTTCCACAAAACTCGTCGAGGGAAGGTCTTCCTCGGAGAGAGGGCCATCATCATCAACGCCCGGCTCGGAGTTCACGCCGCTGGGAGTCTCGGAAGGGTACGGCCTGCTCCACCGACCCTTGAATCGCTTGAGGCGGTTCACATTGATAGTCATGACGCGATTGGGATGGGTAGGTATAGCTACTCGATAAGCGTTCTCGCCCACGGTGCCGACGACACGGTACGGCCCGTGCCAGGAGAAAGCTAGTTTCTTCGTCTTCTTTTCTCCACGCCTGGCCCGGAAGTACTGGTACACCCGCACGGGGTCTCCCACTTCAAATTTGGCTTCTTCTTGACCCTCGAGTCGAATCGCGTGCCTGTCCTGCGCCTTCAGGAGCTGTCTCTCTACCATTCGGCGGGTATCACGGAGGGACAAGAATAGTCGTCGGCGGTAAGCGGCAACCTCGTTGCTTTTCCAATTGTTGCTCGTGTTGAGGAAGGCTAGGTCCAGGGGCAGAACGGGATCCCGGCCGTAAAGGCTAAAGAACGGAGAGTCCTTGATGGCCTCGTGGTAAGAGGTCCGGTAAGCGAACAACACGCGGGGCAAGTACAGATCCCAGTCAGTTTGCGTTTCGTTCACAAAGAGGCGAAGCATGCCTAGGAGCGTGCCATTGAAGCGTTCTACCAACCCTTGGGTTTGAGGATGATAAGCAGCACCAAAGAGCTTCTTAATACCAAGAGTCTCGTAGAAAGAACGAGCCAGCTCAGATATAAAATTCGATCCTTGGTCGCTCAGGAGCTTCTCGGGGACTCCATGTCTCGAAATCACCTCATCCACCATAGCTTCGACGAACGTCACGGAGTCGAGCCGCGCGACCGCGAAGGCTTCGACCCATCGAGTGAAATAATCCGCAAATACCAAGATGAACTTGTTACCCCTTGGGGTGGTAACGAGCGGTCCAACTGCGTCCACGACCAACAACGAGAACGGACCAGAAAGTTCTTGTATTGGCATGCGTTGCATGAGGCCATTTCTCCAGGGACGATGTCCTTTTCCGCTGCCGCAAGTAGAGCATTCTCGAACATATTCAGCGACGTCGCGCTTCCAACCGTGCCAAAAGGCATGCTTTCGAACTTTGTCCAGCGTTTTAGTCACTCCGACGTGGGCGGCCAGCACATCCGTGTGGCAGTGGTGCAGTACCGTCGAGATAAATTGTAGGGGAATGACCGGCACCTCTATAGAGCTAGCAGGTCCAGCTCGAGCCTTCAAGTGTACCTTGCGCATCAATACTCCGTTGCGCACGACATAGTTAGGGGCCATTAATAGTGTTCGCGTCCGTAGCTGCGGGTTCAGCGCCAGAGCACCACTTTCCAGGTAGGCGATCATCGCGAGGATCAACGGGGTGCGACGCTGTTCTTCCACAAAGCGATCCTGTTGCAGTCCGAATACGTCCACAGGGGACACCAACAATTGTTCTGATGACGACAGGCCGACCTCGTTTGAATTCAGCGAGGGAGAGGTAAGATCCAAGGCGTCCGCGTCTTGGGATTCACGCTCCCCGACTTCGACAGAACGGTGGGTCGCAGCCGGAGTGTCGGAGAACGAGGCTCCAGAGTGTGCCGCGGGGGAACGCGTCCGTCCGCCCTTCCCGACCAGAGCCGAATTCCGTACGTCCAAGTCGGCATCGTTGAGTAGGTCCGTCATCGAGATGGCCGCTATAGTGTAGGAGTACAAGCGTGAGAGTCCGTCCACGTGCCCCATCGCGGAGCCGGCTTTGTGGTAAACCTTAAAGCGTAATTGGGAGAGTTCCATGGCCCACCTTGCTAGTTTCGCATTGCTGGTGCGGTTGGTTTCATTGAAGACCCAGGTTAACGCTTGGTGGTCCGTATAAAGGTCGAACTCGCGACGATCTAAGTAGCAACGGAACTTGCGGGTCGCCCACACTATTCCCCAACACTCAATCTCCGATGTTCCGTCCTGCTTGTTGATCCAATTTTTCTCTGATCCCACCAGCAGTTTGCTGGCGTATGCTACCACTCGTTCCCGACCCTCTACAGTCTGCATCAGGCACGCGCCCACGGCCAATTTCGATGAGTCTACATAGAGCTTGAAGCGTTTTGAGAAGTCGGGGTACACGAGGATAGGAGGCTCCATTAGTTTCCGCTTCAATTGCATGAAAGCAGACTCGCAGTCGTCATTCCACACAAAAGGAACGCCTTTGGCCTTTAAGCGTTCAATCGGGGCCGAGATGGCCGCATACCCGGGAATGTAGCGTCTGAAATAGCTAGTCAGGCCCAAGAAGGCCCGTACAGTGTGGAGATCGTGAGGTCGTTGAACGTTCATCACCGCTTTGACCTTCTCGGGATTCGGAAGGATGCCCGAGGGGGTGACGATGTGTCCCAGGAAGGCGACTTGGTCCCGACCCCACTTGCACTTCTTCATTTTCAACTTGAACCCCGCGGAGCGGAACCGTTCCAGGACCTGCTTCACTCGCATCAAGTGAGTAGGGAAATCCTCACTAAACACCACACAGTCGTCGAGATACACGAGACAGGTGCGCCACTTCAGATCGATCAACACGTTCTCCATGAGTCTTTCGAACGCCGGTACGGCGTTGCACAAGCCAAACGGCATAACTAACCACTCGAAAAGACCGTACTTGCAGGTAAAAGCAGTCTTCTGGACGCTATCCTTGGCCATGGGTATGTTCCAATAGCCGGAGGCGATGTCCATCGTCGAGAATAATTTGGCGTTCCCAAGAACGCCCAAGATGTCGTCTATCAGCGGCATAGGATAGCAATCCTTAATAGTCACGGCGTTGAGGCGTCGGTAGTCAATACAAAATCGGATACCGCCGTCCGGTTTTCGGATCATCAGGACAGGGCTCGCCCAAGGGCTGGTTGAGGGGCGAATAAGGTTCAGACTGAGGTATTGTTGGACCTCCGCTTCCATGACGTCCCCTTCAGCCTTAGAGACGCGATACGGTTGTTGTTTGATCGGGGGGTGGTCACCAGTGTCAATAGTAAATTCGAGTAGGTCTGTCCGGCCAGGTTTCATCGAGGTCTCCACGAACAAGTCCTTGAACGAGCCTAGCATCTCGGCGAATAGTTCCTTCTGCTCGCCTCCCAACTTAGAATCAGAGAAGTCCACGTCAAGTTCTTGGCGCAGAGCCGCAGCAAGCCCCGGTATGGGCTCGGTCGGAGCATGGTCGGGGTGAGCCGAAGCACTGATAGCGGAGTGAACCCAATCATATTCACGCGGAGTCGCAGGGCGTTCTGGCGTAGGGGCAGCTTTATCTGTCGTGGCTTCACTCGGCGGCGACTCGAATTCAAAAGCAGAGTCGGGCACCACGCTTATCGCAGCAAGGAGCGTTCCTTTCCTTATGATCAGTTCCTCAGTGGACGAATTGCATATCTCCACGACCACCTTTCGTTTCTGAACCGTACACAGCGTGCGGGCAATCCTCACAGTCTCGTCGAGGTCCACGAGCCCTTCCACCAGTACAGTGGACTCATCAGCAATTTCACCTTGGACCTCCGAGATAACCAAGGCTTGCCCACCCGGGCAAATGCGAACCGTGGAGTTGATCCGTGAGGCGTACACTTCTTCCACGCGAGGAGCACCAATAGGAAATACTTCACCCGTGTCTTTGAGAGTGACGATGTTATCGTCCAAGTCGACTACGGCACGGTAAGCCTTGAGTGTATCGGTACCCAAGATGACATCAACGTGAAGTCGGTCTACCACGACGAATGGCCTCACCCTTTCTTGGGAACCAAGCTGTATGGGCAGGTCCAAAACCCCCTTGATTCGTAGAGTGTGTCCCGAAGCACTGTTCAGATCGCGAGGGTAAGGGCGCAGGGGAACGTCCGCTCGCCCCACTACCGTCAACATGCGGGCGTCAATGAGACTGGCGACCGCTCCAGTGTCGATGAGCATCTCGGCCGGTACACAGTCGACGAAACCAGCGGATACGGCCTCAATTCCTCCGATAGTACCGATCAAGCGTTTCCCGCCTGGGACAATACCAGCGGCGTCCTCGCCGTTCGGGACCGGTTGGTCAGGCACTTCGCGAAGTCCAGGATTGCGCTTCTTGGTCGTGGGAGCCGACACGACATAGACGTACTCGAACAGGCCGTTGTCGTGGTCGTTTCTGCTGCCGTGCGTTCCCAACGCTTCAGAGTTGGAGGCATACAATGAGGAACAGTCGAAACTCACGCACTTACCACCGGAAATCTTACGGGGGCGAGGGAAGGGCGCGGCAACGGCCGCAACGAGGTCCTCTACCGATCACCTTGTCGCGGACCCTGGAAGCGTTCTTGGAGTACGCCTCCAACACTTCATTTATAACTCTTTCAGACAGAGCCTCGCTCGCAGGGGAACCGAAGCGTTCCAAGGCCGTGAGAACTCGCTCCGGGAGCCCTTGATCCTCCGACCAGGGAGGGTCACCAGTCCACAGCATCTGCTCGCTCGAATTAACCAGCCTAGACGAGCATGTAGGCACCGCCTCGGGAGGCGGGGCTTGCCGTCCAGTACGAGGTGATACACCATCTTTCGCGCCCAAGCACGCCACTTATCAGGTAACTTATGCATGTCTTCGGCCGAAGCAGGGGTCGGGACTGTGATGGGAGTGCCCAGGTCCAGCTTCACCGAGATGTTATGTTCTACCGCCGCTTCGTCGACGGCGATTGACGGCCTAACTTTACACGACCTCGGCGTCCGATCGGCGTCTAGGTTCGCTCCACTCCTGACGAAGCGCGTGTCGGGACTGCTATCCAGCACAGAGCAGACAGCGGTCACCGCAGCCTCGGCCTTTAGGGCGCCCCGGAAGTCCCTGCTCGCCCTCTTGGCTTCTTCGGAAGTGGCCAACGTTTCCTGGTACCAGTGCAGCCAATACTCGGGAGTAGAAAGCAAGCCTGGCGAAGATTCGCGATTTCGGGCCAACTTCTCCTCCGGGATGTTCAATAGACCGCTCAAGGCGGTCAAAGGGAGCTCTTGTAATTGTTCTTCATTTTTTTTTCATCCGCCTCCGAAGCTCAACTTCGTCCCTCGGAGGTAACCGTTCCTCCAGTTCCTTCTCATATTCTTCCTTCTCCTCGGCCACCGAGGACGGTCCTCCGTTCTCCAAAGCGTCCAATTCCTCCGGCGTAAATAGTCTAGCATATGGCGGGGCCAGTGTCTCGGTGGGTTTGGTTTCCCCGTCTCCTTGAGTCAGTTCCGACTCGGGGGCGCTTTCTTCGCTGGGGTCGCGACCGGGTTTTGTCTCCAAGGTACGGGTAGGTCTCGGGCTCGCCGCGGCAGCGACCGGGTCCAGCTCGGGCGGGTCGCTCACCGTCTCCTCATACTCCAGATTGTCGTTGCCATTTGGATCCACACAGCTAGGTTCGTTACGATCGATATCGAAAGCGTTCCGGGTCACTTTCATGCCAAAGTCTTCATAGGCTACTTCACGTTGAGGGGTATGTCCGCACAGGGGCCCTTGGTACAGTACTCGTAGGGCGCTCACAGTCTCGCCTCTTCCTTCACTTGTTCGGGGTTCACGCTCGTCACGCCTGGGTTCTTTCTTCGACGGGGTCTCTGCACTCGCTTGGGGTTCACGCTCGTCACGCTTGGGTTCCTTCCTCGCTGGGGTCTCTGCACTCGCTTGGGGTTCACGCTCGTCACGCTTGGGTTCCTTCCTCGATGTGGTCTCTGCACTCGCTTGGGGTTCACACTCGTCACGCTTGGGTTCCTTCCTCGATGGGGTTTCTGCACTCGCTTGCATGGCTTTGGGCTCGTCACGGTTGGGCTCGGTTCGGAAGGGGATAACCACCTCGATGGGGGCTACGGTCTCATTCTTTTCGTTTGCTTTCTCGGCTTTGTCTTCATAGTTAACACCATCAACTCTTGTTCTCAGGAGGCGGTAATCTGGCTCGGCACCCCCCTCAACAAGCCGTTGGCTCTTGTTGTCTTCGCTCTCATTCATTCCATACATAGTACATTCATATACACCAGGAACGCCGATAACCGTTCCTCCCAGTCCAGGGCACGCTTCGAGGCATTCGAACTCCTCCTCAACCGGATCAGAAGCGCGCCCGCTCGTGTCACTCCATTGACAAGAGGAAGGTGTGACACATCCTTCCCCCTCCTCTCGCCCCCATCATTGCTGGCTGGGCGGAGACACTTGCACGGGAGCGGCGGTCGAGGGGTTCGGCGGAGTCATCTGCCGGTATGCCGCTCGAGCCGGGCAATTTAACACCAAATGGTCCGGGCGGCCACACAAATAGCACGTTCGCCCACCCCGGGGATCACCGTCCTCGCCCGCTCCCGTTAGGACCTGGGTCTCCCGCGGGCGATCACATTCAACCGCGATGTGGCCCCTCATTTGGCAGCGCGGGCACACGGCGTTCGCACGACGGCAGTTAATGCGACTACAACCGAGATTGTGACACCTCCCGCACACAACTCGACCCTCTTGAGTATACATATCCGGCCCCTGTCGTATCCCGCGGAACGGAGTATCCGGCATCGATCCACCCGACATCGCTGGCGGGGAAGCGTTCTGGGTCCCCTGCACACTCGGTTGAGAAAATGAAGCCGCTAATACTGGAGCATGCCTGGGGGAACGCGGCGAACGAGCCATCTGTTGTTGCTGTTGCTGGACAAGTAAGTTTTGTGTTTGTTGCATCATGTTCAGCATTTGCTGCATCAGAGAGTTTTCGGAGTTTGCCTTTGACGGGGAATCAGACGAGAATTCGGCATCATCCTCAACCGGGAGGTGCATGTTCTTGTAAAGCAGTACCGCGACAGCCTGAGGGATCGAGTTGACCATCGTGGTCGCCAGAGCCGCTTTCCACTCCTTATTGCGCAGTCCGGACAGGAAGTACTGGTAGCGCATCGCAGGGTCGTAACACTGAGCGGCATCACAGAGGCTGGATATGAGGTCGCCCCAGACCTCGGCCGACATGTCCTTGGCACGCTTAGTAGACTTCAACCGTTCAATCATCTGTAGAGGTGTCTGGCAGATAAACTGATTGTGGAACCGGGTCCGCAGCGTCTCGAAGTTATCAATCTGCGAGTACATCCACCACTCTTCCCCAGCCTTCCCTTTTAGACACTCACGGAAAGCGCTCAAGCGAAGAGCGTCATCCAACCCTTCCGTAGCGCGTTCGAAAGCACTCCAGAATGTTCTGGCCTTGTCTACCGAGGCGGAGTCTGAGTGGAACGGTTGTATCATACGTACAGCGTTCTTGATATGCGTCGGCATGCCATAGCGAGGTTGACTCAGAGGTTGACCGAATGAGGCCCCAAAGCCGTACGGAGGGTAGACATAAGGGTAGGCTGGTCCGGAATAGCTCGCCGGGGCTGCCCCTACTACAGAAGGCATTCCTTGAGGTAGTGGTTGACTCTGGTTCGGGAACGGTCCTCTGCTAGGAGGTTGTCCCCCGCCTCCACCGGGTGGAGACGGACCCCCAGGCGGCGACGGTCCCCCAGGTGGAGACGGACCCCCAGTCGAGAGACCCCGGACGAGGGAGCTGACCCAGTAGTAGGAGTCTGGTGGCTCTGCATCGGAACCGCTGTTCCTGGAACAGTTGGTGGCGCGGCCACCGGTTGAACCGGGGGGGAAGGAGTCACGAGTGGTGTCGTTGGACCCTGGGACGGCACCCGAGGTCCCCAGTAGCCTTGGATAGAGTGCACCGGTGTTGGGATCCTGGCAGTAGGGTGCCACGTCGGGGGCGTGGTGGTCCTCGCGTCTGGAGCCGAAGCCGGACGGCCTTGGGTTGGAGCCGTTGACCAGCTCGGGAGTGGAGCGGTCGGATACCCGAAGCTGATCCCTGCAACGGCGGACGGGTCCGCAATGGTACAGTTCTGGTAGGACGGGATAATGGTCCTCACGCGGGTAGTCTGCGGCGTCATGGTCGCTATCGTAGTCGCAGGCGTGGCAGGGACCCCTGCTCCACCTAGGGTAGGTCCTTGTGTAGCGTACTGCGGCATTTGATAACCGTAACCGTAAACCGTTCCGGAATTCGGGTCCAGGGGCGGGTTCGAGAGGTGGTGGCCCCAGTTGTCGCCCCGGAGAGGAGTCGTCGGAGCCGCAGGGTCTCCTCCCCATTGGTTCCAGTATTGTATCGTCGGGTCAGGACCGAGAGGGGCGTCG
The DNA here is from genome assembly GCF_018691715.1 of Phytophthora cinnamomi. Lineage (NCBI taxonomy): Eukaryota > Oomycota > Peronosporomycetes > Peronosporales > Peronosporaceae > Phytophthora > Phytophthora cinnamomi. The sequence goes on from NW_027150937.1 coordinate 387,873, forward strand.
GCCGTCGCTGGGGCGCTCGAGACCGGATACCGAGGTAGCGAGGCCTGGTCACCACTAACAGTAGGAACCACAGCAGGTGACAGGGCTCCGGGGCCCAGTGACCCATTTTCGCCGAATCGAGGTGGGTTCGCAGGAGCCAGGATGGTTGGAGCGCTTCCACCGAGGGCAGGAGCGGTCTGATTAACTCCTCCCGTCGACAGGGAAGGCGTGTTCGTCGTAGTCGTAGGCGCAGCAGAAAGCCCCGCTGCTCCGGTTATCGTAGCAGAGGCGTGCGGAGGTAGAACGGCAGTAGCACGCACAGGCGAAACAGGTTCAACTCGTGGCGCCGGCTCGGCCCCGGAGCCCCGCGCCGCCCAGCGCAGCACTTGCGACCGCACGGCTCCGAGCCCGGCGGGAGTTGACAGGTCAGGCCGGTTCGGGTCAGTGAGTATCGGTCGAGGTCCATCCTGACCAGCCACATCTTCTGTAGTTGCTCGAGGGAGTTCCGTCACACCTTGTGAGGGTCGACCTCCCTCCCCTTCCTCGGCGGAGAGGAACACTTCACTCACCGTAGGGGTGTCACTGAAGCGCTCGTCTCCCTCATCAATAGAATCCATTGTTACTTCGTTCACGTAGTCGTCACTCGCGATTTCGGTATTTGGGTACAGTACGGGCCCGATCCAGGGGACCCACTCTAAAACCCAGCGCACGGCCTTTTAGTCTCCAGTAGCAGCAGCCACCGCTCGTTGGAGCCGTCCCGTTTGGGTCTGAGCTTGAACGCTTGTCACACTGAGCGGAACGCTTCCTAGCAGACCAGTTTCTTCACGCAGTAAGTGTAGCCGTCCACGCTGGTCCTCAGGCTGACTTCTCGGGCCTTGTTGCGCCGACGAAGCCGAACTGGACAGACGTCACGGGCCTTGCTCGACCACAGCTACTCCACACAGACGCCTCTCGCGGCAGCCTACAAGCTTCTCGAGCTCACGCCACTCAAGACCTTCTCCAGCGCACGCGTACCCTGCTTCTCCACCAAATGTCGCGCACCCTCCCGCCAAGGATCGGGCACGCGTGGGCTGTTCGGGGAGTACAGTCAAGGGTGGTTGGAGCTCGGAGGGGCTTCTCTCGGTAGGAGCAGGAAGGAGGCGGCGCTAGACGAAAATGTAAAACGATACTTTGTTAGACTTCGTTCTTAGCGGGAAAGTGATTGACTGACAAGCAACTGCGGGCGTCGGCCTCGGCCGCGCACGCCCATAAGCATGACTCCTCCTCCATTCTACTCACCGGGGCACCCTAGCGTGCCATCCTTCCTTGTTGCGACACCTCCTCCCTCCTGGCCCGGGGAAGCACCGGCGTCGTCCTGACACCCGTCCTCGACGCCACCATGCTAGCCCTGGAAGCTCCCGTCGTCGTCGTCGAACCCAGCTGAGATCTGGGTCTCGCGTCATCTTTCCGGGAGACTCCTCACAAATCGGTACGCTGCGCCACTCGGGTGTATCCGTCCGTAGCTGTAGCCATCGGACTAGCGAGAGTCACCCCAGGCGGCCTCGGCGCGGGTCTTTCAGAGTCCAGGCCCAGCGAAGTCCCTCCTGGAATGTCACCCAGATTCCCGGGTACGGGACATTCTCCCCGACTAGAAGTTCGGCGTCCCCGACGAACGCGAAGCTGGGCCTGGGCTGCCATCTCCGTCAACGCGGTAGCCCTAGCAGCCAGCTCCGTCAGAGTATTGGCCAGCTCCACGTCGGCACGAGTGAAGTCGACCGGCACAGCACAGTTCGGGAGCACATCTCCGCCGTGAGAAGCATGCGGACTCGCGAGCAGTCCAGCGTCGACGCCCGTCGACGGGAAGTCGGCTTGCTCGTCCACTCCGGGGTCCTGCAGCTTCATGAGACTAGCAGTTTCGGATTGATCGCGAGCGTCGGCACGCTGCTGAACGCTCTCCCACGCCTTGCCAAGGAGGAATCCCGGCGCCAACTCTTTGAGGCGGCCATCGCCATCGCCAAGGCGCCATCCATGCGAAAGCAGCCCTGCAAATCCCACCGAGATCGTCACCTCCAATCCCCACGACGTCCATCTGAACATGTAGTTGAGCAGGTTCAGCGAGGCTAGGAGCGTGACAACACCAGGGATACCACAGAATGAAAACTCCAACAGATCATACAGACCCATCGGGATGTGGATGACCAACACAGCCAGAAGCAGAAAGATCCACCCAACTCCATGGATCACGGCGAAGGCGCGGCGCCCCACCAACACGCACGCTTCAGTGTCCACCAGGCGGAGATGAAGACGAGGAGGACGACGACGGAGTCGAGGCGGACGACAGTGAGGAAGACAAGCCTCCTCCCCCAAAGAAGTCGAAGGCGGGCACACCCACCGTCCAAACCATTTAGCTCCAGTGTTGTTCGCCAGATAGTCATAACCATTCAATTTCAAGAGTTTTCTTTCATTCTCGAGAGGGCAGCCTTGGTCGAGCGCCTGGCTCGACGTCAAAAGTACAGGCACGGTGGAGTCGTGCAGATAAAATTCAAAGTAATCAAAATCCAAACAGGAAGAGCAGAGCCCTTCAGTGAAGAGGTTCCACGAGTCGATCGACTTCGGTGATCGAGGTGGTCGGGAACCAGCGCTCTTCCTCCTAGAATAGCAAATATTCCTCGTCGACAGACGCGTTGGCCTCAGCCAGTCGAGCGCTTCGACGAAGTTCGGGTAGCCCCAACTCTTTTCGCCGGGTATCTTCGAACTCGCTGATGAGGGCGCGGTAGGTCGGTAACAGCGTGGCAGTGGCGCGCCAGCAGACCTCATAAGTAGCCAAGAGTACCAAGTATTGTTCTTCTCCATTTTTCTTCCGCTTGGCAATGATATCGACCACAGGACAGTTCGTGCCCGAGAACACATTTTCCTCCCCACCGATGATCAGGCGTTCCACAAAACTCGTCGAGGGAAGGTCTTCCTCGGAGAGAGGGCCATCATCATCAACGCCCGGCTCGGAGTTCACGCCGCTGGGAGTCTCGGAAGGGTACGGCCTGCTCCACCGACCCTTGAATCGCTTGAGGCGGTTCACATTGATAGTCATGACGCGATTGGGATGGGTAGGTATAGCTACTCGATAAGCGTTCTCGCCCACGGTGCCGACGACACGGTACGGCCCGTGCCAGGAGAAAGCTAGTTTCTTCGTCTTCTTTTCTCCACGCCTGGCCCGGAAGTACTGGTACACCCGCACGGGGTCTCCCACTTCAAATTTGGCTTCTTCTTGACCCTCGAGTCGAATCGCGTGCCTGTCCTGCGCCTTCAGGAGCTGTCTCTCTACCATTCGGCGGGTATCACGGAGGGACAAGAATAGTCGTCGGCGGTAAGCGGCAACCTCGTTGCTTTTCCAATTGTTGCTCGTGTTGAGGAAGGCTAGGTCCAGGGGCAGAACGGGATCCCGGCCGTAAAGGCTAAAGAACGGAGAGTCCTTGATGGCCTCGTGGTAAGAGGTCCGGTAAGCGAACAACACGCGGGGCAAGTACAGATCCCAGTCAGTTTGCGTTTCGTTCACAAAGAGGCGAAACATGCCTAGGAGCGTGCCATTGAAGCGTTCTACCAACCCTTGGGTTTGAGGATGATAAGCAGCACCAAAGAGCTTCTTAATACCAAGAGTCTCGTAGAAAGAACGAGCCAGCTCAGATATAAAATTCGATCCTTGGTCGCTCAGGAGCTTCTCGGGGACTCCATGTCTCGAAATCACCTCATCCACCATAGCTTCGACGAACGTCACGGAGTCGAGCCGCGCGACCGCGAAGGCTTCGACCCATCGAGTGAAATAATCCGCAAATACCAAGATGAACTTGTTACCCCTTGGGGTGGTAACGAGCGGTCCAACTGCGTCCACGACCAACAACGAGAACGGACCAGAAAGTTCTTGTATTGGCATGCGTTGCATGAGGCCATTTCTCCAGGGACGATGTCCTTTTCCGCTGCCGCAAGTAGAGCATTCTCGAACATATTCAGCGACGTCGCGCTTCCAACCGTGCCAAAAGGCATGCTTTCGAACTTTGTCCAGCGTTTTAGTCACTCCGACGTGGGCGGCCAGCACATCCGTGTGGCAGTGGTGCAGTACCGTCGAGATAAATTGTAGGGGAATGACCGGCACCTCTATAGAGCTAGCAGGTCCAGCTCGAGCCTTCAAGTGTACCTTGCGCATCAATACTCCGTTGCGCACGACATAGTTAGGGGCCATTAATAGTGTTCGCGTCCGTAGCTGCGGGTTCAGCGCCAGAGCACCACTTTCCAGGTAGGCGATCATCGCGAGGATCAACGGGGTGCGACGCTGTTCTTCCACAAAGCGATCCTGTTGCAGTCCGAATACGTCCACAGGGGACACCAACAATTGTTCTGATGACGACAGGCCGACCTCGTTTGAATTCAGCGAGGGAGAGGTAAGATCCAAGGCGTCCGCGTCTTGGGATTCACGCTCCCCGACTTCGACAGAACGGTGGGTCGCAGCCGGAGTGTCGGAGAACGAGGCTCCAGAGTGTGCCGCGGGGGAACGCGTCCGTCCGCCCTTCCCGACCAGAGCCGAATTCCGTACGTCCAAGTCGGCATCGTTGAGTAGGTCCGTCATCGAGATGGCCGCTATAGTGTAGGAGTACAAGCGTGAGAGTCCGTCCACGTGCCCCATCGCGGAGCCGGCTTTGTGGTAAACCTTAAAGCGTAATTGGGAGAGTTCCATGGCCCACCTTGCTAGTTTCGCATTGCTGGTGCGGTTGGTTTCATTGAAGACCCAGGTTAACGCTTGGTGGTCCGTATAAAGGTCGAACTCGCGACGATCTAAGTAGCAACGGAACTTGCGGGTCGCCCACACTATTCCCCAACACTCAATCTCCGATGTTCTGTAGTGGGTCTAACTTGACTCACTACTTTAGCTTACACGTTGCGCAACGTGTATGAGGAAGCGTAAGTACTTAGTAATTACTTAGGTTAATTATATTTGAATACACAAATATAAGTTAACTTAGACAAGACTCCAAGTAGCTAGTTTAAGGTAAAATGAGAACTGTATTGCTTGTAAATTGATCTTCCTCTAAAATCTGCTAAAAACTGTTTATCATCTATGAAAGGGTTGACAGCGGCTGGCTGTCAGAGCCCCGCTAATATGCATGTCTCTGATTGGTAGAAAGATGCTGCTTTCTACCAATAGGATCTTTGGGTATGTGTGGACCACTCACTGTGGTGGTCCACTTCATTGTATCCATCGGTGTGTCTTACACCAATGTGAGGAAGTATCCAAAACGTTTAACAGATAACCTATCTGTTAAATTCACAAGTGGCTTGCAGCCACTTGTACGTGTAACCCCGTTACACCATCCCCCCCTTAAGGTTAGACGCGCGGGGTCCCCGCACGTCAATCTTTTGGAATTGACCATTCGTCAATTCTCCGCGTTTGGAGAAGAAACCCGCGCTCATTCAACGATGAGCGCGCCTCAAAAGAAGTCCGCAAAGTCGGTGGGGAGTCATCTCTCCATCGACGACTACTTCGAACGCCAGAAGGCGAAGTACGGCGACGTCGTCGACTTCGACGACGACGATGAAGACATGGAGGGCGAGGAGGACTCGCCCTCAAAGCGTAAAGACTCAGTGTCGAGCGAATCGCTCGACCCTCACGCCAGGAACGTGCGCCCGCGTGAAGGGGACGAATCGGACGCTTCGAGCTCGAAGCGTTCGCGAACTGAGAGCGATACTCCACTCGCTTCCGCTGGGGCTCTCAGTACTCCGCGCGCTGCTGCTGCAGCGCGTGATGTTAAAGCTCAAGGCTCTCCGCGCGCTGCAGGCGCAGCGCGCGATCCATGGATGCCGTCCGCGTCCGAGATCGCGGACCGGTTTGGGAACTCGGTACCTCCGAATGAGGTGCCGCTGTACGTATGCAGCGCCATCAAAGATGACGCTGTGGCTGCCGAAGCTGCACTTTGATGCGGAAACGCATCAAAGGCGCGATACTACATCGGACTCTTTCATGAGCTCCGATGGTTTCAAAGCAAGAAGACCTCTTCTCGCAGCAAAGTGCCCGAATGGCAGGCACTTTGTCAAAGCTGGAACGCCTTTGTTGAGAACTTCAACAAGAGGCCGAGTGCTTACCGTGATCGGATTAAGCAAGCGCGTGATCGCTTCGAGACGTACTCGAAGCGTGGAAAGCTGGAGCAACTTCATGTTGCTGCTGAGGAGGCAAATGTGCCGTGCGCTGTGCCCGAGGGCTTTCAGTGCACGAAGTGCTTTCAGGCGCGGTCCGCTTGAGCGACCGCGACCTGAACGGGTACACGTCGTTCCGTGTGCCCGAGAGTCTCAAGAGCTCCGTGCTAAGTTCTTAGCACGTGAGGGTTCGGGCGCTAGCGATGATCGCAGCGCTCGTGTTACTTCCGCTGCGCCAGTGCGTACTGCTCTTCGTACGCCCTCACCATTTCCGGAACGTCCTCCAGCAAGACGTTCCGCGGCTCTATGTATCTCGATGGGGAGGAAATCCTCTCCAACGAATACGAAAACGAGCCCCTTGAGGGTTCGTTTTCGGGATACTATGGTCAACAATCCGCTCAACAATCCAGCGGGTTGAGCCGCGGGCGTCACGGATCGGCGGTGGCGGGGGTGGGAACACGCCCCGGGTATGATCAGCCCCGGGCTGATCAGTATGCGCCTCTCCACGACCGGGTGACCGTCTTGGAGCGTCTGCAGGGCGCTGAGTTCGCCGCCCTGAAGCAGGAGCTGGCGAACCAGAAGGCCCAAGTCGCGGCGGTCTCGCAGACCGCCTCGAATATCCAGGTCGAGCTGGGGACCCAGATGAAGGGGTTGCTCCAGCGCGTCCGCGCGCTGGAGGAGAGGCTGCTCGTCGCCGAGGCCAAGGTTTCCGCTTCTGCCTCGGCTCCTGCCGAGGCTTCGGGTCAGCCGAGCTAGATGGCTCGTGCTGCAGGTATGGCTTCAGCCGTCCGACGTAAACGGTCGGATGGAGGCGCATGCTAGACGGTATGTCTAGTGTGTATGCGTTGCCGTGCCGTGCCAACACAGTGAACGGCCCGATGAAGCGCGGAGCAAGCTTGCTTGCTCCGAAATCCGAAACTGCATGTCTAGGCAGGTTTTGTGTAGCTAACAAAACTAATGAACCAACTTTAAATTCATTTGTGTTGCCTCTGCCCGCATTGTCTGCGTTCAGCTTCTGTTGATCAACAGAAGCTGCTATTGTGTCTTGGACAAACCGAATCACGGCTTGTCTTTTGGTGATGAAACTGATTGCATCCGAGCTGAAGTCATTCAGCTCGCTCTCCGCTAGAGGCCCGGCCTCTGCGTGGTTCTTCGCGGTGTCTGCGCCCTGCGCAGACCCGTGGTCTTTGTCCTTGTTGTTGGAGGAGTCTGCGCCCTGCGCAGACTCATGTGGTTTGTTCATTGTTGCAGCTGACACTGTACAAGTGTCAGCGGTCTTCTGCGGCTGCTGTATTGCAGTCGTAGATCCTCCCCCACTTAAAGTGGGAGCCATCACTCCGAGTAAACTCGGTAGGCGTGGATGCCGCATGGCATTCACGTAGAACGGTGTATGCCCAGTCGAGGCATGCACTGAGTTATTGATGGCAAACTCTGCCATCGATAAGCACTCGCTCCAGTATTGGAACGAGTGAGCGTAGCTCTTCAGCATATCGACGAGCACGCGATTCACGCGCTCGGTTTGACCGTCCGTCTGCGGATGATCCGTAGTCGACATGGAAAGCTGGCTCCCAAGAAGTGTAAACACTTCTTGCCATAGGTGCGCTGTGAAGCGCGGGTCTCTGTCCGACACGATGTCGGACGGCATGCCATGGTGTTTGAACACCATGTCGACGAGCAGACGGGCCGTCTGCTTCGCGGTCACCTCTGCTGGCACCGCAGCAAGATGTACCATCTTGCTGAAACGGTCTACAAAGACCACAACACCGGTGTTCCCTCCGCTGTCCGGGGGAAGACCAAAGATGAAGTCCAAAGACATGGACTTCCAACACTCCGACGGAGTCGGTAGTGATTGCAGTGGAGCCTGCGCGAATGGCGCAGGCTTTACGCGTTGGCATACCTCGCAAGCACGAATGTACTTCCGCACCCACTTATACTGGTGGTGCCAGTAGAAGTCGCGCGTGAGAAGGACGTAAGTCTTCTCACGTCCGAGATGTCCCGCAGTCGGGGCATCGTGATACTCGTACATGATCCTGAGTCGCAGGTCATGGTCATTTGGCACGACAACGCGATCCGCGTTTTCGTCGACTGCGTTATAAAGTAGTCCTTCGTGCACACGAAAGCGGTGTGCACGCGCTCGAAGGTGCTTGGGCAGCTTCTGACGGGACTTGTCAGAAGGCGCTGTGCCATAGGCCAGCAAGAGCTTCGCGTCCGCGTCGTGCGCGTACGCGGCCTTCACATCATCCAACAGAGATGATGTGGGTTTGCTCGATCGCATGGCGTCAATGGCATTAACGTCAACAGTTTCTGCATAGTCCGGCCGACGTGATAACGCGTCGGCCACCACATTCAATCTTCCGGGTTTGTATTCGACCCGGAAGTTATACTCCGCAAAGAATGAGAGCCATCTCGCCATTCTTTGTGAAATGTGTGGCGACTTCACTGCGGTGCGCAGTGATGCATGGTCGGTGTAGACCACAAATGGTCTACTCCCAAGCAAGTACACTCGGAACTTTGCGAGTGCATACTTCATGGCAAGGAGTTCCTTGTCATGCACCGGATAGTTGCGCTCAGCTGGCTTCAGCTGACGCGATTGGTAGTAGACGACACGATCACGGTCCTCGTGATCGTGCTGCATCAACGCGCATCCGATCGCGAAATCGGATGCGTCACACACTACGTGAAATGGGCGATCTTGGTCAGCCACTGCCAAGATCGGCGCCTCAGTCAAGCCCCGCTTGACTGCATCGAATGCCTTTTGGCAATCGGGTGTCCAATTCCACACAGCTTCTTTCTTAAGAAGCTGTGACAGCGGGCGGATCTTGCCCGCATAGTCCTCCACGTACTTGCACAAGTACGTGGCTGCCAAGGAACTGCCTCAGTTCCTTGACACTTGAAGGCGTTGGCCATTCATTGATCACTCTGACCTTTTCCGGGTCAGGGCGAACACCATTCTTCCCTACGAGACACCCGAGGACGGGTATCTCGCTCGCCCCGAAGATACACTTCTTCAGGTTCGCGTAGAGCTTATGCTTTCGCATAAGCTCGTGAAGCTCGGAGATGCACCCTGTGCATCTCTACGTCGGTCTTTCCGTCCACAGCCCGGCTGTGGATGAATACATCATCGAAGTAGCTCGGTGCGAAGTCGCGCACCGAGCGCAACAAGTGCGTCACGCACCTGTTGAAGGTTGCAGGGGCATTCTTAAGCCCCTGTGGCATTACTAGCCATTCCCAGAGCATGCCGCTTGGCGTGCTCACTGCCGTGAGAGGGATATCGATCTCGCGCATTAGGATTTGATAAAATCCATCTCGCAAGTCGAGAGCACTGTAAACGGTGCTCCCGGCCATCGAATCGATGATAACATCTTTTCGTGGTATCGGCGTCTGCGCCGGTACCGTCGCATCGTTCAGCTTGTTGTAGGCATGAACGATGCGCCATCCGCCCTGTGGCTTCTTGACACAGAACGTCGGAGCACTGTGCGGGGACTTTGATTCCCGCACTTGCCCTGTTTTTACGACGACTTTCAAAGAAGTCGTCGATCGCTTTCACTTTGCTCTCGCGGCAGTGGCCACTGCCGCGTGACACAGTACTTCGTGCCCGGCACGAGATCAATCTCGTGCTGAATGCCCTTATCCTGCGGAAGCTCCGCAGGAATCTCTTCCGGGAGTACGTCTTTGTACTCCCTCAACACTCGTAATAGGGACTCGACTTCAGCGAGTCCCAACCTTGTTCCTCGAAGCGCTCTCGCTTCGTCTTCGCACTGAGAGTGTCTTCACTCTCAGTGGTACTTCCCATGAAGAGCTGCCTCAGCTCTTCGCTCTCGCTCGCCGTTCTTTCGCTGTCCGAAAGAACGCAGACTTGCTCGATGCGTCCATCGTGCAAGTCGCGCGTGAAGCACTTCCAGCTCATGGCTGGAAGCGAAGTCAACTCCGACGCCGTCGTCGGAGGACTAGCGAGTTCCATGTCACGATACTGGAATCCAGTATCGGTGCGCGTCAAGACGCTTAGCGTCTTGACATTCGGCGTCACCACCGCAGTCTGCCCAGCAGACTGCTCTTGTTGCGTCTCGGTCCCGGACCGAGACTTGCGCAGCGTTTTCCGCTTGCGCCGTCTTCTTGTGGTGCGGAGCCCGGCTCCGCACAGTTGTTCTTCTGGTCCAGGCCCGGCCGTGGACAGTCATTCGCCGGCGGACCCTGTCCGCGGGCGCGCGGTATCAAGCCCGGCTTGACCGCATTTTCCTTCGTGCAGCCTGGCTGCACGGTAATGTGTCTCTTCGCCGGCAGACCCTGTCTGCGGACGCGCGATATCAAGCCCGGCTTGAGCGCATGGCGCCTCGTCGTGCAGCCCGGCTGCACGACAGCATGTAATTGCGTCAGTGCGGTACGTTTGCAACCGTCCGCACTGTTTGCAGCGTCAACACCCGGAGTTGACACGCCTTCGTCACCTCGACGCCATTCATTGGCGGAGCCCCTCATTACTGAGGGTGCGTCAGCTCCCGGAGCCGAGGCGTCGTTGTCGACCTGACCTCTTCGGGTCAGGGACTGTCCCTTGCACGCTTGAACGTGGGTGTTGGTTCCTGGAACCAACACATCTTTTTCTTCTGACGTCGCCAGCATTGCCGACGTTGATCTCACTTGTACGCGCCCTCGCGCACTTCTTGGGCACTCCGGGACAGCAGCGTTAAGCGCTGTCTCGACTGGTGAGCCGCGCGCACCTGCTGGTGCGCGCGCTGCGGTAACAGGGCCATCGCTCTCTGTTCCGCTGTCGCGTCCGAAGCGCACGAGTGTGCGCTTCTTCCAGTCTATCACCGGATCATGCCGTGCAAGCCACGGCATGCCCATTACTACGTCGAACTTATCGTCCAGGTCCAGGACGATAAAGTGTTCGACAAACACTCGTTGTTTGTACGAGAAGCGCACGTTCACGACGCGCTTCTCGGTCTTTACGATGGCACCTGTTGCCAGTCGTACCTCCAGAAGACTTCGAGGTGTATCTACCTCCTCGAAGTCAAGTCTCGACAGGCTTCGTAGTCGAACAAAGTTGTTCGACGCGCCTGAATCTACCAAAGCTCGAAGAGAGTCACTCGCTCTCTTCGAGTAAACCTTCAAGATGACTAGGTTTGGCCTGTCATCTTGTTTCTTGCAGTGAGAGCTGGTCTCACTGGGGGCTGCAGTCCTCAGTGTCGCGTGCCCGATGTCGGCACGCGCGACTGCATTACCAGTAGGGCGCCCCGCGCCTACTGGATGTTCGCGGTTTTTGTTGGTCCGCGGCGATGCCTAGCATCGCCACGACGGCCATCTCCAGGGGGCATGGGAGCTGTGCACTCCCGTGCAAAGTGACCGATCCTTCCGCAACGGAAGCATCGCACGTTACCTCCCTGCTGCTGGTAACCAGCAGTTGTTGCATTCGAGAGGTCCATTGGTTCTGGACCTCCCGACCTCGCTACCGGGCGCGGTTGCGGCCTCGGCACGTTCACATGCAGTTTAGCCTGCCGCAGGCTAAACTCTTCTTGCATGGCAAGAGTGATCGCAGCTTCGAGAGTACTCGGGTACTCTCGGAAGAGATAGGTCTTCACAGGCCCATCTCTAAGCCCTTTCATGAACGTGACGACCTTGGTCGCCTCGTCAATCGGGTTAGTCACGATATTTGATACCAAATATCGTGCGCGCTGCGCGTAAGCATGGACGTCATGCTTACCCTGCTGAAGGTCGAGGAACTCCGCCCTCGACCGGAACTCGTTTGCGGGGCTCAAACGCTTGTTTGAGCTCCTCTTTGAACACTTCGTACGTGCTGAAGCACGTAGGATCGGAGAGTCGACGTCCATACGCCCAACTCCTTGCGCGTCCGCCAAGGCAGGACATGGCGAACGCGACCTTCGACAGCGGGTCGACGATACGTCGAGCCGCTATCGCTGTGTCGAGCTCGACAAGCCAGCGGAGGAGAGGCTCTCCGTCTCTTCCCACGTAATTGCTTACGCTCAACTTTAATGGTTGAACACGCGGTGTCGTCCCTGACGACGCCGTCACTGAGGAAGCAGCGTCACGCTGCTCCTTCATGATGAACCCCAGAGCAACACCATGTTGCTCCGTCGGCGATAGTGTACGCAGCATTGTAGCTATCGCCGCTTCTCCAATGACTGTTGACAGTCGTTGGAGGGCCTCCCACTCTGGGTCAGACAGGTGGGGGCAGTCTGCGAGTGCAACATGCGTTGCAGGCGTGTTGGAGCTTTCCATGGGCACCGCCGTGCTCATGTGGTTCTCAGCTCCGCGTTCGTACACCGCGTACGAACGTCAAGCAGTCGGTCGTTGGACGGACTACAAAGTGCTACCAGGTGTAGTGGGTCTAACTTGACTCACTACTTTTGCTTACACGTTGCGCAACGTGTATGAGGAAGCGTAAGTACTTAGTAATTACTTAGGTTAATTATATTTGAATACACACATATAAGTTAAGTAAGATAAGACTCCAAGTGACTTAGATTAGGTAAAATGAGAACTGTATTGTTTGTAAATTGATCTTCCTCTAAAATCTGCTAAAAACTGTTTATCATCTATGAAAGGGTTGACAGCGGCTGGCTGTCAGAGCCCCGCTAATATGCATGTCTCTGATTGGTAGAAAGATGCTGCTTTCTACCAATAGGATCTTTAGTATGTGTGGACCACTCACTGTGGTGGTCCACTTCAATGTATCCATCGGTGTGTCTTACACCAATGTGAGGAAGTATCCAAAACGTTTAACAGATAACCTATCTGTTAAATTCACAAGTGGCTTGCAGCCACTTGTACGTGTAACCCCGTTACATGTTCCGTCCTGCTTGTTGATCCAATTTTTCTCTGATCCCACCAGCAGTTTGCTGGCGTATGCTACCACTCGTTCCCGACCCTCTACAGTCTGCATCAGGCACGCGCCCACGGCCAATTTCGATGAGTCTACATAGAGCTTGAAGCGTTTTGAGAAGTCGGGGTACACGAGGATAAGAGGCTCCATTAGTTTCCGCTTCAATTGCATGAAAGCAGACTCACAGTCGTCATTCCACGCAAAAGGAACGCCTTTGGCCTTTAAGCGTTTAATCGGGGCCGAGATGGCCGCATACCCGGGAATGTAGCGTCTGAAATAGCTAGTCAGGCCCAAGAAGGCCCGTACAGTGTGGAGATCGTGAGGTCGTTGAACGTTCATCACCGCTTTGACCTTCTCGGGATTCGGAAGGATGCCCGAGGGGGTGACGATGTGTCCCAGGAAGGCGACTTGGTCCCGACCCCACTTGCACTTCTTCATTTTCAACTTGAACCCCGCGGAGCGGAACCGTTCCAGGACCTGCTTCACTCGCATCAAGTGAGTAGGGAAATCCTCACGAAACACCACACAGTCGTCGAGATACACGAGACAGGTGCGCCACTTCAGATCGATCAACACGTTCTCCATGAGTCTTTCGAACGCCGGTACGGCGTTGCACAAGCCAAACGGCATAACTAACCACTCGAAAAGACCGTACTTGCAGGTAAAAGCAGTCTTCTGGACGCTATCCTTGGCCATGGGTATGTTCCAATAGCCGGAGGCGATGTCCATCGTCGAGAATAATTTGGCGTTCCCAAGAACGCCCAAGATGTCGTCTATCAGCGGCATAGGATAGCAATCCTTAATAGTCACGGCGTTGAGGCGTCGGTAGTCAATACAAAATCGGATACCGCCGTCCGGTTTTCGGATCATCAGGACAGGGCTCGCCCAAGGGCTGGTTGAGGGGCGAATAAGGTTCAGACTGAGGTATTGTTGGACCTCCGCTTCCATGACGTCCCCTTCAGCCTTAGAGACGCGATACGGTTGTTGTTTGATCGGGGGGTGGTCACTAGTGTCAATAGTAAATTCGAGTAGGTCTGTCCGGCCAGGTTTCATCGAGGTCTTCACGAACAAGACCTTGAACGAGCCTAGCATCTCGGCGAATAGTTCCTTCTGCATAGTTCCTTCTGCTCGCCTCCCAACTTAGAATCAGAGAAGTCCACGTCAAGTTCTTGGCGCAGAGCCGCAGCAAGCCCCGGTATGGGCTCGGTCGGAGCATGGTCGGGGTGAGCCGAAGCACTGATAGCGGAGTGCACCCAATCATATTCACGCGGAGTCGCAGGGCGTTCTGGCGTAGGGGCAGCTTTATCTGTCGTGGCTTCACTCGGCGGCGACTCGAATTCAAAAGCAGAGTCGGGCACCACGCTTATCGCAGCAAGGAGCGTTCCTTTCCTTATGATCAGTTCCTCAGTGGACGAATTGCATATCTCCACGACCACCTTTCGTTTCTGAACCGTACACAGCGTGCGGGCAATCCTCACAGTCTCGTCGAGGTCCACGAGCCCTTCCACCAGTACAGTGGACTCATCAGCAATTTCACCTTGGACCTCCGAGATAACCAAGGCTTGCCCACCCGGGCAAATGCGAACCGTGGAGTTGATCCGTGAGGCGTACACTTCTTCCACGCGAGGAGCACCAATAGGAAATACTTCACCCGTGTCTTTGAGAGTGACGATGTTATCGTCCAAGTCGACTACGGCACGGTAAGCCTTGAGTGTATCGGTACCCAAGATGACATCAACGTGAAGTCGGTCTACCACGACGAATGGCCTCACCCTTTCTTGGGAACCAAGCTGTATGGGCAGGTCCAAAACCCCCTTGATTCGTAGAGTGTGTCCCGAAGCACTGTTCAGATCGCGAGGGTAAGGGCGCAGGGGAACGTCCGCTCGCCCCACTACCGTCAACATGCGGGCGTCAATGAGACTGGCGACCGCTCCAGTGTCGATGAGCATCTCGGCCGGTACACAGTCGACGAAACCAGCGGATACGGCCTCAATTCCTCCGATAGTACCGATCAAGCGTTTCCCGCCTGGGACAATACCAGCGGCGTCCTCGCCGTTCGGGACCGGTTGGTCAGGCACTTCGCGAAGTCCAGGATTGCGCTTCTTGGTCGTGGGAGCCGACACGACATAGACGTACTCGAACAGGCCGTTGTCGTGGTCGTTTCTGCTGCCGTGCGTTCCCAACGCTTCAGAGTTGGAGGCATACAATGAGGAACAGTCGAAACTCACGCACTTACCACCGGAAATCTTACGGGGGCGAGGAAGGGCGCGGCAACGGCCGCAACGAGGTCCTCTACCGATCACCTTGTCGCGGACCCTGGAAGCGTTCTTGGAGTACGCCTCCAACACTTCATTTATAACTCTTTCAGACAGAGCCTCGCTCGCAGGGGAACCGAAGCGTTTCAAGGCCGTGAGAACTCGCTCCGGGAGCCCTTGATCCTCCGACCAGGGAGGGTCACCAGTCCACAGCATCTGCTCGCTCGAATTAACCAGCCTAGACGAGCATGTAGGGCACCGCCTCGGGAGGCGGGGCTTGCCGTCCAGTACGAGGTGATACACCATCTTTCGCGCCCAAGCACGCCACTTATCAGGTAACTTATGCATGTCTTCGGCCGAAGCAGGGGTCGGGACTGTGATGGGAGTGCCCAGGTCCAGCTTCACCGAGATGTTATGTTCTACCGCCGCTTCGTCGACGGCGATTGACGGCCTAACTTTACACGACCTCGGCGTCCGATCGGCGTCTAGGTTCGCTCCACTCCTGACGAAGCGCGTGTCGGGACTGCTATCCAGCACAGAGCAGACAGCGGTCACCGCAGCCTCGGCCTTTAGGGCGCCCCGGAAGTCCCTGCTCGCCCTCTTGGCTTCTTCGGAAGTGGCCAACGTTTCCTGGTACCAGTGCAGCCAATACTCGGGAGTAGAAAGCAAGCCTGGCGAAGATTCGCGATTTCGGGCCAACTTCTCCTCCGGGATGTTCAATAGACCGCTCAAGGCGGTCAAAGGGAGCTCTTGTAATTGTTCTTCATTTTTTTTTCATCTGCCTCCGAAGCTCAACTTCGTCCCTCGGAGGTAACCGTTCCTCCAGTTCCTTCTCATATTCTTCCTTCTCCTCGGCCACCGAGGACGGTCCTCCGTTCTCCAAAGCGTCCAATTCCTCCGGCGTAAATAGTCTAGCATATGGCGGGGCCAGTGTCTCGGTGGGTTTGGTTTCCCGTCTCCTTGAGTCAGTTCCGACTCGGGGCGCTTTCTTCGCTGGGGTCGCGACCGGGTTTTGTCTCCAAGGTACGGGTAGGTCTCGGGCTCGCCGCGGCAGCGACCGGGTCCAGCTCGGGCGGGTCGCTCACCGTCTCCTCATACTCCAGATTGTCGTTGCCATTTGGATCCACACAGCTAGGTTCATTACGATCGATATCGAAAGCGTTCCGGGTCACTTTCATGCCAAAGTCTTCATAGGCTACTTCACGTTGAGGGGTATGTCCGCACAGGGGCCCTTGGTACAGTACTCGTAGGGCGCTCACAGTCTCGCCTCTTCCTTCACTTGTTCGGGGTTCACGCTCGTCACGCCTGGGTTCTTTCTTCGACGGGGTCTCTGCACTCGCTTGGGGTTCACGCTCGTCACGCTTGGGTTCCTTCCTCGCTGGGGTATCTGCACTCGCTTGGGGTTCACACTCGTCACGCTTGGGTTCCTTCCTCGATGGGGTTTCTGCACTCGCTTGCACGGCTTTGGGCTCGTCACGGTTGGGCTCGGTTCGGAAGGGGATAACCACCTCGATGGAGGCTACGGTCTCATTCTTTTCGTTTGCTTTCTCGGCTTTGTCTTCATAGTTAACACCATCAACTCTTGTTCTCAGGAGGCGGTAATCTGGCTCGGCACCGCCCTCAACAAGCCGTTGGCTCTTGTTGTCTTCGCTCTCATTCATTCCATACATAGTACATTCATATACACCAGGAACGCCGATAACCGTTCCTCCCAGTCCAGGGCACGCTTCGAGGCATTCGAACTCCTCCTCAACCGAATCAGAAGCGCGCCCGCTCGTGTCACTCCATTGACAAGAGGAAGGTGTGACACATCCTTCCCCCTCCTCTCGCCCCCATCATTGCTGGCTGGGCGGAGACACTTGCACGGGAGCGGCGGTCGAGGGGTTCGGCGGAGTCATCTGCCGGTATGCCGCTCGAGCCGGGCAATTTAACACCAAATGGTCCGGGCGGCCACACAAATAGCACGTTCGCCCACCCCGGGGATCACCGTCCTGGCCCGCTCCCGTTAGGACCTGGGTCTCCCGCGGGCGATCACATTCAACCGCAATGTGGCCCCTCATTTGGCAGCGCGGGCACACGGCGTTCGCACGACGGCAGTTAATGCGACTACAACCGAGATTGTGACACCTCCCGCACACAACTCGACCCTCTTGAGTATACATATCCGGCCCCTGTCGTATCCCGCGGAACGGAGTATCCGGCATCGATCCACCCGACACCGCTGGCGGGGAAGCGTTCTGGGTCCCCTGCACACTCGGTTGAGAGAATGAAGCCGCTAATACTGGAGCATGCCTGGGGGAACGCGGCGAACGAGCCATCTGTTGTTGCTGTTGCTGGACAAGTAAGTTTTGTGTTTGTTGCATCATGTTCAGCATTTGCTGCATCAGAGAGTTTTCGGAGTTTGCCTTTGACGGGGAATCAGACGAGAATTCGGCATCATCCTCAACCGGGAGGTGCATGTTCTTGTAAAGCAGTACCGCGACAGCCTGAGGGATCGAGTTGACCATCGTGGTCGCCAGAGCCGCTTTCCACTCCTTATTGCGCAGTCCGGACAGGAAGTACTGGTAGCGCATCGCAGGGTCGTAACACTGAGCGGCATCACAGAGGCTGGATATGAGGTCGCCCCAGACCTCGGCCGACATGTCCTTGGCACGCTTAGTAGACTTCAACCGTTCAATCATCTGTAGAGGTGTCTGGCAGATAAACTGATTGTGGAACCGGGTCCGCAGCGTCTCGAAGTTATCAATCTGCGAGTACATCCACCACTCTTCCCCAGCCTTCCCTTTTAGACACTCACGGAAAGCGCTCAAGCGAAGAGCGTCATCCAACCCTTCCGTAGCGCGTTCGAAAGCACTCCAGAATGTTCTGGCCTTGTCTACCGAGGCGGAGTCTGAGTGGAACGGTTGTATCATACGTACAGCGTTCTTGATATGCGTCGGCATGCCATAGCGAGGTTGACTCAGAGGTTGACCGAATGAGGCCCCAAAGCCGTACGGAGGGTAGACATAAGGGTAGGCTGGTCCGGAATAGCTCGCCGGGGCTGCCCCTACTACAGAAGGCATTCCTTGAGGTAGTGGTTGACTCTGGTTCGGGAACGGTCCTCTGCTAGGAGGTTGTCCCCCGCCTCCACCGGGTGGAGACGGACCCCCAGGCGGCGACGGTCCCCCAGGTGGAGACGGACCCCCAGTCGAGAGACCCCCGGACGAGGGAGCTGACCCAGTAGTAGGAGTCTGGTGGCTCTGCATCGGAACCGCTGTTCCTGGAACAGTTGGTGGCGCGGCCACCGGTTGAACCGGGGGGGAAGGAGTCACGAGTGGTGTCGTTGGACACTGGGACGGCACCCGAGGTCCCCAGTAGCCTTGGATAGAGTGCACCGGTGTTGGGATCCTGGCAGTAGGGTGCCACGTCGGGGGCGTGGTGGTCCTCGCGTCTGGAGCCGAAGCCGGACGGCCTTGGGTTGGAGCCGTTGACCAGCTCGGGAGTGGAGCGGTCGGATACCCGAAGCTGATCCCTGCAACGGCGGACGGGTCCGCAATGGTACAGTTCTGGTAGGACGGGATAATGGTCCTCACGCGGGTAGTCTGCGGCGTCATGGTCGCTATCGTAGTCGCAGGCGTGGCAGGGACCCCTGCTCCACCTAGGGTAGGTCCTTGTGTAGCGTACTGCGGCATTTGATAACCGTAACCGTAAACCGTTCCGGAATTCGGGTCCAGGGGCGGGTTCGAGAGGTGGTGGCCCCAGTTGTCGCCCCGGAGAGGAGTCGTCGGAGCCGCAGGGTCTCCTCCCCATTGGTTCCAGTATTGTATCGTCGGGTCAGGACCGAGAGGGGCGTCGGCCGTCGCTGGGGCGCTCGAGACCGGATACCGAGGTAGCGAGGCCTGGTCACCACTAACAGTAGGAACCACAGCAGGTGACAGGGCTCCGGGGCCCAGTGACCCACTTTCGCCGAATCGAGGTGGGTTCGCAGGAGCCAGGATGGTTGGAGCGCTTCCACCGAGGGCAGGAGCGGTCTGATTAACTCCTCCCGTCGACAGGGAAGGCGTGTTCGTCGTAGTCGTAGGCGCAGCAGAAAGCCCCGCTGCTCCGGTTATCGTAGCAGAGGCGTGCGGAGGTAGAACGGCAGTAGCACGCACAGGCGAAACAGGTTCAACTCGTGGCGCCGGCTCGGCCCCGGAGCCCCGCGCCGCCCAGCGCAGCACTTGCGATCGCACGGCTCCGAGCCCGGCGGGAGTTGACAGGTCAGGCCGGTTCGGGTCAGTGAGTATCGGTCGAGGTCCATCCTGACCAGCCACATCTTCTGTAGTTGCTCGAGGGAGTTCCGTCACACCTTGTGAGGGTCGACCTCCCTCCCCTTCCTCGGCGGAGAGGAACACTTCACTCACCGTAGGGGTGTCACTGAAGCGCTCGTCTCCCTCATCAATAGAATCCATTGTTACTTCGTTCACGTAGTCGTCACTCGCGATTTCGGTATTTGGGTACAGTACGGGCTCGATCCAGGGGACCCACTCTAAAACCCAGCGCACGGCCTTTTAGTCTCCAGTAGCAGCAGCCACCGCTCGTTGGAGCCGTCCCGTTTGGGTCTGAGCTTGAACGCTTGTCACACTGAGCGGAACGCTTCCTAGCAGACCAGTTTCTTCACGCAGTAAGTGTAGCCGTCCACGCTGGTCCTCAGGCTGACTTCTCGGGCCTTGTTGCGCCGACGAAGCCGAACTGGACAGACGTCACGGGCCTTGCTCGACCACAGC
The DNA here is from genome assembly GCF_018691715.1 of Phytophthora cinnamomi. Classification (NCBI taxonomy): domain Eukaryota; phylum Oomycota; class Peronosporomycetes; order Peronosporales; family Peronosporaceae; genus Phytophthora; species Phytophthora cinnamomi. The sequence continues at coordinate 407,846 of NW_027150937.1, forward strand.
TACTCCACACAGACGCCTCTCGCGGCAGCCTACAAGCTTCTCGAGCTCACGCCACTCAAGACCTTCTCCAGCGCACGCGTACCCTGCTTCTCCACCAAATGTCGCGCACCCTCCCGCCAAGGATCGGGCACGCGTGGGCTGTTCGGGGAGTACAGTCAAGGGTGGTTGGAGCTCGGAGGGGCTTCTCTCGGTAGGTACAGGAAGGAGGCGGCGCTAGACGAAAATGTAAAACGGTACTTTGTTAGACTTCGCTCTTAGCGGGAAAATGTTTGACTGACAAGCAACTGCGGGCGTCGGCCTCGGCCGCGCACGCCCATAAGCATGACTCCTCCTCCATTCTACTCACCGGGGCACCCTAGTGTGCCATCCTTCCTTGTTGCGACACCTCCTCCCTCCTGGCCCGGGGAAGCACCGGCGTCGTCCTGACACCCGTCCTCGACGCCACCATGCTAGCCCTGGAAGCTCCCGTCGTCGTCGTCGAACCCAGCTGAGATCTGGGTCTCGCGTCATCTTTCCGGGCGACTCCTCACAAATCGGTACGCTGCGCCACTCGGGTGTATCCGTCCGTAGCTGTAGCCATCGGACGAGCGAGAGTCACCCCAGGCGGCCTCGGCGCGGGTCTTTCAGAGTCCAGGCCCAGCGAAGTCCCTCCTAGAATGTCACCCAGATTCCCGGGTACGGGACACCACCGGCAGTTCATCATTCGCGACAGGTTGCAGCTAGTCCTCGTCAGCGACTTGGACCATTTGCAACCGTCGGTCGCGGCGTTTCTCGCGCAAGTAGTAGTACAGCAGGCCGCCGCAAGACAAATTTGCGACGGGCTCCCACGAGGGCTCGTCGTGCCCGGCCCACTTCACCAGAAACTCTCTGACCGAGCGCTCGGTGCTGTTCGAAAGTGGAACTCGATCGTCTAAGATCGCCTCCACCTCGTACTCGCCAGCGAGCTGGTCTGGCTCCCAGCTGTCCTCGGGCAGCAGCTCCTCGTCAAAGTCAAGTCTCGATCCCTCGGTGACCTCTGGGGTCAGCCGAGTTCTTGGTCGATCGCTAAACTCGCTCACAGCTTTTAATCGTGACACATGTACCACTGGGTAGAACCGATATCCACTTCGATCAGGCAGCTCCAACTCATATGCATACTCGTCGACCTTTTTCTTGACACGGAAAGGTCCATGCCAGCGATGTGCAAGTTTCTTGGTCAGCCCCGGTTTCACGCGCTCCATGTATAGCCACACTCGATCTCCAGGTTTGAACAGAGAGTTCGCCACCGACTCTTCGTCGGTTCCATCAGTTCCGCCGGCTCCTCGTTCACCGTCGGAAACGTCGCCCTGTACTGACCTAGGCATGGCTGCCCTTTCCAGTCCACTCAGCGTGGCGTTATACTTCTCAGCACGCCGAGCCTTCTCGGTCGCCTGATACTCTTTAGCCATAGCCAGGGCGATCTCTTGTTGTCGGTTGACTTCACGTCGCCACGCTAAGGCGTCGGACTGCCGGCCGAGCCCTCGCTTTAGAGACGAAGACATCGCTCGAAGGCTCGATCGAGCGTCCCAACCATGCACGAGATAGAATGGGGTGTCCTTCCTTGTAGCATCATGCGAATTGTTGATAGCGAAGATGAGCTTTTCCACAATCTCATCCCAATCTTGCTGGAGCAGGTCCTCCGCATACACTCGCACAGACTGCATTACGGTCTTAACCGAGCGTTCCTGCTGGCCATTTGCTTGTGGACGGTAGCTTAGTGTAGCCCGAGACCTCGATTGCATAATCTCGGTGAATGCTTGGAAGACCTCGATCATGAAACGAGGATCTCGGTCGTGACGTATCAACGACGGCGCACCGAACCTTCGACAGACGCATTCCTCGAACGCTTGTGCCACACAGAGGGCTGAAGTGTCGGCCATGACTTTGCCCACGACAAAACCCGTGAATGCGCACTGAAATAGCAACAGTGCGGTGTTCCCTCGCCGAGTCCTCGGCAGAGGTATAACGAAGTCCATCGATACAATTTGCATCGGTCGCTCGGCCAGGATGTTCCCTGGTGAGTACCCACGGAATTGTACACTTTTACTTGTGCTACAGTCCGGGCACGAGCGCACATGCCGCTCCACATTAGCGAACAGACCGATCCAGTAATAGTCCGCCTTAACTCGGTGGTAGGTGCGGACGATACCTTGATGTCCGCCCTCCAGTGAGTCATGGCAGCTCTGTAGGACCTCCTGGACCATCGTTGTCGGCACCACCATCCTAAATGTAGTCTCGTCGGTCCGTTCCTTTCCCCACCGACGGTTCACTCCAAGGAAATAAAGCAATCCATCTTCACTCAGTGCAAACTTGTCGGCCATTTTCCAGGCTTCGCGAGCGGCTTTGTAACTAAGCTTTGCCTTTTCTCCTTTCAGCACCGTCTTTAGGTTCGACCAGCGTAATTCTTCATCTTGGGCGTCGCTTATGCGTCGGCGGCGCTCTTCCTGCACCACAGTGGGATCAATGTCGTCAGCACTCGGTTCGTGCACCGCTGTTGCATCAAGCCTCGGTTGGGCCTGTTCGTCGTTTAAATCCTCGGTGTTGGCCCCAGTTGGGCCTGACGCTTGTTCTTCGCGGCCTGGATCGATCACCGAGACTTCCTTCGCAAAGCGGACGTGTTTTCGCCGATCTTTTGCTTGGCGTCTGGTCACCGCGGCTACATATCCTGATTCCCGTACAAAACGAAAAAAGTTCGACTACGGTTTTGGTCGTGCGGTGTCAGTACTTGAACTGAGTTGACAGAACGTGCAGTCTCTTCCACCGAGTTTTCCGAAGCGTCCGCCGAGCCTTCGTAGATAACTTCTCGGATTCGATTCAACTCCATCAATTCTTGCTTCCTTTCATCACTGTCCACTACCACCGAGGCTTTCTTTTCCAATGTTTCGCTCGCGAGCGAATCAGCGGCTGCATTAAATTCACGTATTGCATGCAAGTATTTCACCGAGCGAAGTCTCGCCGTGAGTTCCTTGTGCTAGTTCAGTTGTGCCATTAACGACTCCTTACGACAAACGATCACCCCTAGAGATTGCTGGATTGCGAGTCTCGAGTCTCCCACGATAACTAAGTCCTCGGCCCCATGTTCTAGGGCCGCCGAGACGCCATTATTCATGCCGGTGTACTCGGCGAGGTTTACCGTCGTGATCTCGAGAAAAGCACTCGCAGCGATCACTATATTCCATTCTGGGAGTTTCCACAAAATCCAGGCACAACTGCCATAGCCACCGTGTTTTTCGGTTTTGGCTGATCCATCGAACGAGAGTACAAAACCTCGGTGTGCACGGGGTAGTCGCGCATATAGCAACTGGGGGTCCATACGAACAATCGGGGAACCACATGTCGGTGGGGTTACCGGGGCCAGCGAGTCTTCGAGGTCGACGAAACTAGTAATGGTCGACTGCAAGAGTTGCACAAAAGCGCAATCTTTCTCCTTAACTCGCTGCACCACCAGGTGCCACGGCGACAGTAATACCGCAAATTGGGTAGCTCGTCCAAACAGAGTCTTCGCACTTCAACATTTGGAGCAGGACCAGGACCTCCTTTTCGGCCGGTGATAATTCATCTCTGCGTCCTTGAGGATTCGGCCGCAGAATCATACCGGGTGCATTTTGCCACCGTGTTCTTGCATCAGCGTTGTGCTGAGCGCCCACTCATTTGCAAAGAGTGTTACGTGGACTGCTCGGTCACGGTCGAAGTGTCGGAGGATCGGTGCCTCACCGACCTTTCGTTGTAACGCAGCAAAGCTTCGTTTGGCGGCACTGAGGTCACCCCCGTCCGTGAAATCTTCGTCCTTCAGCTGATATAGTGCCGCTCCGTATACTGCAAAGTCTTGGATGAACCGGCTGTAGTAGTTTAGCGCACCGAGGAATGCTTGTACCCCCTTTTTCGACCGAGGAAATGAAAGCTCGGCTACTGCTTTGTGCATTTTGGGGTCAGCTCTAATGCCTTCTCGCGTCACCTCATGCGACAAAAAATCAACCTTGGGCTGCACAAAGATGCTCTTAGTGAAGCTCACACTAATACGGCACTCTTCAAAGCGGGCGAGCAGTCGGTCCAAAGTCTCGAATCAGTCGTCAAACGACTCACCCCCGAAGCAAATATCATCCACAAATGATCGGCGCCCAAACACCGGGACTAGCGAGGACTCGTCGGGTTCTCCAGTTGCGAACATGTCGGCTGCCGGGCTATTAATGAGTTCCGCGACCGAGTCTTCGGCCCGAGTGCTGTCGCAACTTGCTTCAAACTTCGTGGGTGTTTGGTTTGGGTCAGGTGACGGATCGTCCGACGGTTCCGCCAGGGTCCGTCCGAGGGTTCGACCAAGGTCTCGGTCACTCTCCTCCGCACACCGCATTAACTCTGCGTAGTGTTTCCATCCACCTTTCGGTTGTACAACCCCCCACAGTGCATTATCGAGCATGCGTTGGTAAATCATCGGTGCATTCTTTAGTCCAAAAGGCATCCTGAGCCACTCAAAATGACCGAGGGCACACACGAAGGCCGAGATTTGGCGAGCCCTCGTTGTCATCATAATCGCCCAAAATCCACTTGCCGCATCCAACGAGCAGTACCACAGATACTTCTCGAGGTCGGTGAGAAGGTCATCGACCAGAGGCATTGCATATTCCATGATTGCGGTGATGGCATTCACCATCTTGTAATCAATGCATAGCCGGATGTCCTCGCCGTTCTTTTTCAACACAATCACGATTGGCGAAGCCCACGGGCTGTTCGAAAACGCTATCAGGCCTGCCTTGAGCAGGCCTCGTAGTAGTTCGTACAACTTCCGTAGGTGCCGAAGGGGCACTCGCCGAGCTCTCTTTTTGATGGGCGAGTGTTCGTTCACATCGATATCACACACCACCCCATAAGCGGGCTGAGGCAAAGCATTTCAACTAGAGATCATGATCTTCTCGTGCTTCTTGAGCACTTCCACAACGCGATCCTGGCGTTTCGCACTCACCCCTGGGAGACGCACGTTCGGCGCCGAGTAGTCGAGGTCTGTCACCGAGGTCTCCGTTAGGTCAGGAAGGATCGCCAGCTCGTGAGCGTAGTCCTCTAAATTGATCTCATTGGGCATGTGCTCTGACGAGGGCTGACCACCCCCGTCGTCTGCACCCTCTTCCGTCGCCAACGCCGTAGCTACAGACAGGTACGTCGCTTCTAGGATATCCATCGAGTCTTCATCCGCCGACTCCTCGACCGAGTCTTCAGACAGCCCAGGCTTACGTTGGTAATAAGTGGATTCCGCTGCCTCTGAGGTCTCGTCTGTAGACATGCTTAACTCTGAGCTCGCGTTAGAGCCATCGTCGCTGGCCTGGTCGAACGTGACTTCGTTCGTAACTTTCGCTGAGGTCTCGGTACTAGTGTACTCAAGCTCGGCGCGCTGAGTAGGGAGCGCCGCCGGATCATCACCCACTGGTAAGCCGTCGGCCGCAAGTTGCTCCATCTCTTCGCGCCGCGAGTTCTCGTTCCCGAAGCTCGGCGCAGCTTAAACGGCACGCCTGGCCCGGCGAGTCATCAGGCGGCCGAGGTTTTATTCCGGCCGGGGTTGGATAACTCGGCCGATCAACTGCCGGTGGTTGCGCGGCGAGCCACTTCTGGTAGAGTTCGTACTCGCGCTGGAGCAAATCCTCGTCGCGAGATTCCTCAAATGCGGCCACCTGCCACTCTCGGTACTTGGTCGACTCCAACCGAGTGTACCCTTCATCATACGGGAGGTCCCCAATTGGGACCCACAGAAGCAGAGGCGTGTGAGCTCGGCAAGACAACAGCCGGTCGCTCACATTGGTCACTCGTACTCGAGAGACCTTGCCCCGTCTAAACGCTTTCACCGTGGGTACCAACGTCTCGGTCCGGCGTATCCACAGCTCGTGGGTCTCCTCCGAGGGTTGACGCCTCGGTGGTCGATAGTCAACCCACTCGTGACCGGGGATAAGTAAACCCTCGGCGGGTCCGCTGTTGATGTGCGGACCGAGACTTCGTTCATCGAGCATGTTCTTCGTCTTGATGAGCGGAATGCTCACCTCGCCCGGCAATTTGGCAGTCGGGTGGAACATGTCCAGGCGCACACCAGCCGGAATCATAAAGTCGGTGCCGAGGACTACGTCCACACCGGCGCCATGATCCATAATCCACAATTCAAACTCGTACACTCGTTCCCAGCCGAGCGTCACTTTGACCAAAGCTCGGCGCTCTGTAGCCATCGTTCCTTTGGTAAACCCTTGTATTTCCATACAGCGGCCGTGACCCTGAATTTCACGCAGCCGCACTTCTTTGCAAATCTCTCCGAGATCACACTCCCATTCGCTCCTGTGTCCAAAAGGACTCGGGTGCGCACATCATTCACCGCGCCTCGGTCCAGAGCTCTCATCCGAGCCCTCTGGTCGAATTTCCACGCGGACCACCACCCCAGCCTCTCGCCCGGGAGTAGCTTCAGCACTCCACCGAGCTTTGGGCTGGTGCATCCTACCGGCACTGCGCTTGAAACCCAAGCCTCTGTGTCACTTCCATCTTCATCTTCATCATTCGCATCACTCATTTCACCTCCACAGAGGCTTCCACCTCTCTCCGTTTCACTTTCCATCGGGTTCACATATTCCTTGTCATTGCTCGGCCATTTGCACTTCCCCACGAACGCGTAGACACAGTCTGCGTCGATCGCGGGTTCGGCTAACTGTGGCAGCCCGATTGGGACCAACCCAGTTTCAGTTGGCGGGCTGCCTAGTTTAAATGGCCACCGAAGACTAGGCCTTGGAGCTCGGGGGTGAGGTCCTTCTTCTCAACCTTCGTTCGAAGGAGAGAAGTGAGCGCTTGAAGAGCTTCATATTTTCCGACATCATGCACTTGCTGACATAGCTTGCAGCGACGGTAGCAGTAGTAGGCCGAGTGACCGAGCCCTCCGCATGCAGCGCACGGTCCATATTGACGGGGACGACTCTCGCGGTTATCGCGGCCGAGGTTTCGATTCCCTCTGTCGAGGTTTCGACCGAAGTCGCCACTCTTGCGCTGATGGTGGTCAGAGCGGGCATAGGTCCCGTCTGCTGCTGCACGTCTTTCATGATCGTTCGCCGCGGCTACGTGCCCACCTTCATCTTCGGAGTTGTAGTCATCACTATAGTCGCCGCCACGTTGATCGTCCTCAGAGTAGATGCTGTTGCCAGCTTCGCTCTCGCTACCGCTGTACGAGTGTCGGCGCGGTAACGAACGCTCGGTCCGGCCACCCATAGTCCCTCGGACTTGGAGTTCGGTCATCATGTCGGCGAGCGAAGCCTCTGCCAGCGAGATTCGCGGCACATGGCGCGAGTCATCGCGACGGCGGTCAAAGTCTCGGTCCCGACGATCGTATCGGTCGCGACGGTAACCGTCACGCGAAGAGTCGGTGCGTCGGTCATCGCGTCGGTAACTGTCCCGCGAAGCCTCGGGGCGTTTGTCATCGCGTCGGCGAGTACTCTCACGGCTTCTCGGTGGGTAAGCCGAGGTCTCATGGTACTGTCCACGCTCTTCCAACTTCAAGATGTCATTAATCATGTCTTCCAACTCGTGAATGTCCTTCACTCGAACGTGGCAGAGCCGCCGTTCGAGCCCTCGGTCCCCACACGACTCGAGGAATCGGTGCACATGGTCTTTCGCATCGAGACCACCCTTCTCGAACTGGAGGCCAGCGTTGCGAGCGTAGCCATTCAGTCGATTTAGGTAGTCGCAAATGTGCTCGGCACCATCCCTCTTCGCCGAGTAGTACCGAGCCTTAGCAGACTGCTTGAATTGCGAGCAGTAGTACTTAATGAAGGCGTCGCTGAGCAACTTCCACTGGCGTTTGGTTTTCCTCGGAAGTTGACGGTACCAGTGAAGGGCACCGTCCCGAAGGCTTAACTCAAACGCCATGCACCACTCGTTGGGCGGTGTGTGAGTGCCTTTCATCTCGTAGACGAAAGCTCGGAGCCACTGCATCGAGTTTTCACTCTTGTTGTGGGCTCCGGAAAAATGCTTGATCTGAGCGAGGGGTCGGTGGGTCGCGAGCTCAAGTCTCGGCGTCGAACTCAAGCGCTCCATCTCGCTCACCTCCCGGACCTGGCGGGCCAATTTGTCACTAGGACTGTCGCGGCCGTCAACGTGGTCCAGGTAATCATCCTCATCATCATCCTCATCAGAGGAGGCCGACCGAGGGGCGAACCGTCGGTTTGTTTTCCCGCGTTGTGTACTGCGAGTGGGCTTCGACCCCTCGGTGCGCGAAATGCGTTCCGCACGGCTCGTTGACCGGGGAGTCACCATGTGCGAATCTTGGAAGTACGGCGTACCCTCGGTACGGACGGAAAACACACCATCAATAGTCTGCCGTCTGGCCGAGCTCTCTGGTTTCTTCTGAGGCGTCTGTGGGAGTGGGACTTTCGACGGGTCGTCCTCCTCCTGCTCCGCCGAGGCCTTGGTTTGGCCAGCCAGGCCGATGTCTGTGGCGCCAAAGCTCAGACGGAGCTTGCGCTTCCACTTCTGGAGCTCACGGCCCGCTATGGCAGGGGGGCAGTCACGGATTGCAGCATCCAAGGGGTGAGTTTGCGGCTCACACCCCATAGCCCGAATGAGCGAGACCGTGTCCTCGGCCACCTGAGTGGTATTGATAGAGTTTACTGGCCAGGCCAGCTCGCCCTTCAACTCCACCCAGATGGCTTGTCGGATTGACTTGGGCGAGAATTGCTGCATCCACTCGCTTTCTTCCATCATCTGCTTGAACACTCGTCCAAGCACCTTGTTTGCAGCTGGAGTGCTGACATTCATCGGCGGTCGGTTGCCTTGGACCACTTGAGGACCCTTAGTAACATGCACCAGGGCTTTCGAGCCCTCGGTGCCGTCCTCATAGTCGTCGTAGGCGTGGTCCGGCTCCGCCACTTCATCGAATTCTTCGACGAGGTTTCGCGAGAGCGAACGGGGAACCCCGCTGTGTCCCGCGGACAACATCGCGTCTTCCTGGTCGTCCGTCTCCTGCATCGCTGCAGGTGACTTCTCTTCCAGGTCATCATAGTCCATCATTTCATCTTTGGCGTCGGAATCTTCATCCACCGACTCTTCGAAGCTGACCGACCGTTCGGAGATCACCGACAACAGAGACGTCAAGTCGCTAGCGACGGTTGACGAGTACTCGGTGGGTCCGCGCGTCGACTTTGCCGGCGTTGCTGGTACCGCTGACTTGGATCCGTTCGCCATCTTGTTCTTCTTGTTCTTGTTCTCTTCTCTCTGCTTCTTCCTTCTTTCCTCAATGCTCGTTAAGGGGCAATACCCACACAGACCGTAACAACAAGCACTCGGTCACACCAGTCCCGGGTCGCGGCACCAGTTGTCGTGTAGGAATTCACGATTTTACGAGTCCTCGTCCCTCAGCCTCGACAAATGGGACGAGTCCTACCAACAACATACGCTTCCCTCGAAAGGTCGGCGAAGATTGTTGGGATTAAACCTGAAGACCAGGTCCGATCCCTTACACCGGGCTGGAAATATGCCTTGTGTTGAAGTATCGGTCAGGTAGGTAAAGCCCACACACAGGCACCGCCAGCCACGAGCAACGGCTGGGGTGCGTAAACATAAACGCTTTCGCGTTAAACCCACTGTGGTCCCTCAGAAAGGAAGGGTACCGGGCCGGTCAAGGCCGTTGACAGGGGCGCCGAGGTGAAACCTCGGCCAAAGAGTCAAATACACTGGGGGGCCACGCCACGCACCCAGGCCAACGTACAAACGTACAGGGAGGACTCTCTACCTCCCAACACTCGGTCACTATCCACTCTTGGCCTTACCAGGGCGAACTCTCGGTCAATGTACCTTAAGCTCACCGGCAGACATACCCCGCGTCGGCCGAGCATATCCAGACCCTACAGCTAAGCTAGCTAGACTTACCGTAGACGGACTTGACCCTGATGGCTTGGGGGGAATATTCTGCTCTGATTTAATAGTTAGAGGCGGTGAGGCCTCGACTATAACTAATTCCTAATGTCTATACAAATATCCAGTGTTGACCGAGCTTTCAGTCTGATCCTCCAACCGGACGAGCATTCGTCTTAAGTCCGGATTCCTAATAAGAGGCAAAAAGGGTATCCACTATGACTACCTGGAGGGCTCGGCGGGAATTTATTAGGACCCGCCGTGCCCCACAGTCACTAACTAGTCTGCTGTCACGCTGGCGCGGTAAATGTGAGTGGCCAATAGGAGACCTCGGTCTTCTCCTCTCAAAGCCTCGATGCCGTTAGACCTCGGTCCGGTGGCTCCACTCCGCAGTCAAAACCCAATCTCACACCATATTCTTGCGTCCGCGCCTGTCCGCGTTCTCTTTTTGTTTATCCACTGCATCTTGAAGTGCATCGCGCACAAAACGGGCGATTGACGCGCGTCGCTGTACGAACGCCGAAACGGCGGCGTTATCGATCTGGCGCGCCGGGGACTTCGGCGCGTAGTTGGCCGCGACTTGAGTGCCGGTATTACCGGGGTCAATCAGGGTTCGCGCAGTCCATGCTGCGAGAGGAGACGCCGCGGAGCTCGGCGTCGCGAGAGCCTGTTTCGCCTTGGAGCGGGTGACCGCGTTCAGTGACTCGGGGTCGTGAGCCCCACTCGTCACAACATATTCATCATTGCCACCGTCATCGAGTGGAGGCACCAGACACCGTGGGATAGCCCACGGCGAGGAGAGCCGAGACGCGCGGGTGCCGCGCGTTGTTCGCGAAGAACGGGGTCAGCCCCGTCGAGGCGTGCTCAGCGATGTTGAGTGCAAACTCGGCTAGGGGTAAGAACTTGCTCCAACTCGCGAAAGAAGTTGAGTAACTCCGAAGAACATCTTCGAGGACCCTGTTGACCCGCTCTGTCTGGCCATCCGTCTCCGGATGGGCCGCCGTCGACATCGACAGCTTCGTCCCCAGAAGCTGGAAGAGGGCGGTCCAGAACGCGGACGTGAACCGCGGGTCACGATCGGAGATGATCGACTCCGGTAAACCGTGGTGTCGAAATACACAATCGACGAGATGTGCCGCGGTCTCAGCCGCGGTGACCGTATCACTCACGGGGGTGAGATGCACCATCTTCGTGAATCGATCCACGAAAACCAAGACGCCGTTCCGACCGTCGGCATCGGGAGGGAGCCCGAAGACAAAGTCCATGGACACTGAGCGCCAGGCCTCAGTTGCGATCGGCAGTGGGTGCAGGGGCGCTTGTGACGACTTGGACGGCTTCACTCGTTGGCAGGTCTCACAAGTGCGGACCCACTTACGCACCCATTTGTACATGCGGGGCCAGTAAAAGTCGCGGGATACTGCCGCGAAGGTCTTCTCGCGGCCCAAGTGTGCGCCCATGGGGCTATCATGGAACTCGTGAATGATGCGAGGTCGCAGATCGTCGTCGTTGGGTACGACGACTCGCGGAGCATCGAAACGATCGATGTTGTAGTACAGCAGATCATTGTCAAGATGGTAGCGGTCGATCTGGTTGCGCGTATTGCGCGAGAGGGCTCCCAGTGTCTCGTCACTGGGAGAGCGGAGGTACGCCAAGATGTTGGCGTAGACCGCATCGTCTGCGTACGCCGCGACGATCTCATCGCGTAAATCCATCTCGGGGGACACAGACGTCAGGTTGATACCTGACGTTGCGCACACTGCGCAGTGATCATCGCCTTCATCCTCGTCGTCAATCACTTGACGACCCAACACGACACGAGGATCGTAATCGGGTCGCCGAGACAGCGCGTCAGCGAGGATATTGTTCTTGCCCGGCTTGTAGTGCACGACGAAGTTGTACTCGGCGAAGAACGACAACCAGCGCGCCATACGCTGGGATAGATGCGGCGACTTTATCGCTGTCCGCAGCGATGCATGATCTGTGTACACGGCGAATGCCTGTTCGCCCAGCAGGTACACTCTGAATTCTATCAGGGCATACCGCATCGCAAGGAGCTCCTTGTCGTGTACGGGGTAGTTGCGCTCAGCCGGCTTCATCTGTCGTGACTGGTAACTCACGACTCTCTCATGACCTTCATTGTCGAACTGCATGAGCGCGCACCCGATAGCGAAATCGCTAGCGTCGCACACAACGTGGAAAGGCTTTGAATCGTCCGGGAGCATTAGTATTGGCGCAGACGCCAAGGTCTTCTTCACCGAGTCGAATGCGGCTTGGTGCTCGGGACGCCAAGACCACGTGGCGTCTTTCTTTAACAGGGATGATAGAGGCTGGATCAGTCCGGCGTAGTCTTTGGTGTATTTGTGCAGATAGTTCGCGAGACCCAGCCACTGACGGAGTTCAGTGGGACTTGTGGGCGTAGGCCATGAGCAAATGGACGAAACCTTCTCCGGGTCAGCTCGTACTCCCTTCTTGCTCACGTAACAGCCGAGCACCGGAATCTCCGGTGCACAAAATACACACTTCTTGAGGTTGGCGTACAGTTTGTTCTCTCTCATCACTTGAAAGACTTGTCTCAAGTGCCGGATATGGACTTCGAGCGCGCTGAGACCATCCTCAGCGCTACTGTGGACGAAGATATCGTCGAAGTAACTCGGCGCGAAGTCGCGGAGTGGGCGAAGCACATGGGAAACCATGCGATTGAACGCGGCGGTGCGTTCTTCGGACCTTGGGGCATGACGAGCCACTCCCAGAGCATTCCGCTGGGAGTACTGACGGCCGTGAGAGGGATGTCACTCTCGCGCATCAGTATCTGATAAAAGCCATCGGTCAGGTCGATGGCACTGAAGATGACACTGCCCGACATGGAATCCAGTACCATGTACTTACGGGGGTCGGGGTCTGTGCTGGGATGGTGGCGTCGTTGAGCTTGTTGAAAGCGTGGACGATGCGCCAACCACCCGTGGCCTTCTTCACACAGAATGTCGGACTCGAATGTGGGGAGATACTCTCGCGGACGTGACCGGCTTGCCGGCGACCTTCGAAGAAGTCGTCGATGGCCTTGACTTGATCGCGCGGCAGTGGCCACTGCCGAGTCACACAATACTTCGCACCGGGTGCGAGGTCTATCTCGTGGCGAACGCTACGATCCGCTGGCAGAGCCGCAGGGACCTTGTCTGGGAAGACGTCGGCAAACTCGCGGGCTGTCTCATAGACCGGGTTACCAGACGCCTTCAGCGTTTCCCAAGACTGTGCGGCGAAGCGCTCCTCGCGCGCTGACTTTGGTTCAGCGCTCTTAGGTCTTGACGACGCGTCGTCGAACTCAACAGAGTTAATCTCGTGAGGCACCGAGTTAGCGTCGGTGATCAGACAGACTTGCTCGATGTCCCCGGCCTTAAGGTCTCGGAGGAACTTCTTCCAGGAGAGGCCTGGGAGGTTGGTGATGGACTTGGCGTCGCGAGGTTGCCTCGCGACTTCGATGACGTCTGGCTGGGAGCGCCGTCCGCATACTCGATTGCGCAGACCGATTCAGTCGGTCCTGGAGGTGGGTCAGCGAAACTCCGGCGAGGCTTCAATCGTCGCCGCGACCTGCGGGACGTCTTTGTGCGTCTCGAGCCCCTGCTCGAGACTGAGGTGTCACTCCCGCTGGACGATGATGCACCCTCCTCTAGGTGCGAGAGCTCGTCCTCGACCGCGCTGGTCGTGTGGTGTAGCGGGATCAGCAAAATCTGCGAGATTGCTAGATCCAACTTCCCAACAGCGCCCGGACACCGACTAACGGAGGGGGTACTCCGATGATCCGTGATCAGTGCTGAACTCCTCACCTTGTGTACCCGTCGGTAGGGCTGGATCTTGCTCCTCTGGTAACTTCTGAAGAGTCCAAGTGTTGAAGTAGGAACGTCTTGGCGAGACGCGGGGATCTGGTGGAGCAGCGCGGAAATCTTCACTCTGCTCGCGGTTCTTGGTCCAGACCAAGTGATTCCCGACTTGGATCTGGCGGCCTGGATCTGGATCCGGCCGAGTGGTTGCCTTGTGGTGTGTTGTAGGCCCTTGTTGCGACTTGGTAGGTCGCCCTTTGTCGTACTTGCCGCTTCCTATAGCGGGATCAGGGTAGTTGAGAGTCTTGGATCACCCGGCCAAGTAGTTAACTCCGGGTGATCTGGGATCTGCACTTGTAGGGAGTTCACTAGGAAGGTTGATCTGGCCAATATATTATCCAGATTATTCAACCAACACTAGATCTGCTACCCAGTACCTTGCCGCTTCTTGGTGGGCCAATGTCAATCCCGATTCCAGGCGAAGGCACTTGTGTTGTCCAAGGCAAATTAGACTCTTTGGGGGGTGAGGGCCGCTTGCTGGCGCTTGGTAGTCTTGGGGTGCGTGTGGAGCCAAATCCAATATCCACAGCGTACGTCGAGCGGGGCCAATATGTGTTTCCCCGCCGCGAGTAGACCACTTGAGCACTTCCAGGCAAATTCGACTCTGATTTATGGTTATGTCCAATCCTATCCCAAACTCCTATCACCCAATCCGAACTATCTTCCTATCTGTACCTGCCGGCTCTACGGACCACCTCTACCTTCACTGCATCGTCGCTTGTTCCCTCCGTTGAGTTGTAGCCGCCAGATCACCCACTGAGTCCCAGATCCGCCAGATCCCCAGATCACCAGATCTCCAGATCCCCAGATCCACAGATCCAGATCCACCTGATTCCCAGATCCGGATCTGATTCTTAGATCCAGATCCGCTGATCTCCGAAGTGCCTTGATATGGGTCGGTCTGCGTTGATCTGGGGTCCCTGTGCTGTTGCGACCTCCTTTCCTCACTTTCCTCGTCTTAGCCGTCTACCAGAGGCTTGGATCCGCCCTGGCGTACGGGATCCGGATCCAGATCCACATGGGTACATGAGATCTGGATCCACCTCTCCCAATTCCGCTTGATCCACGCTGTTCCTCGCTGATCTTGAGTCCTTTGGTCGTCGCAAACTCCTTTCTCCACTTCACTTGCCATTGCCACCTCTCAGAGGCCCAGATCCACATGGGTGCATGTGATCTGGATCTGGATCCACATGGGTACATGTGATCCGGATCCCACCGTCCCTGATCTGGGTTAACTTGTCTTGATCTGGGGTCCTTCGGCTGGCGTAAGCTCCATCCACCGCTTAGCGTATCCTAGTCATCCCTCAGAAGCTCAGATCCGCCTGGGTACAGGTGACCCGGGTCTGGATCCACATGGGTACATGTGATCTGGATCCAACTACTTCCGATAGTACGGATCTGGCCCTCTGCCGTATGTAGACGTCTTCTGTGTCATCTTGTAGTATTTCCAGTAGTCTCCCTTTGACGCCACACACATCTGACAGCCTCGATCCACCCACATCATCAGATCCCCTCGATCTGGTTTCTCGGGTGTCACTTCCGCGGTATAGTGACTCCGTCAAGATCCATCTTTTTGCCGATTGCTCCCAATCACCCCTTTCCCGGAATTCGCTTCTCCACAATCGCCTCCTGCGCGTATTTGTTGCCGCACAACGGCATCACTGCGGGCACCTTTGATTTCTGCCCACTGGCGCGCCAGTGTTCCCCATGTCCGGCCCCGACCGAAAGTTGTCTGGCCAGCGCCCGGATCGAAGCGCTCCGCGTAACCGCCCGGATCTGGATCCACCCGATCTGACCGCTCCGACCGGCGCCACGCCTGAAGAACTCCGTCGCTTGAACCGGGCCCTCTCTACTCGCTCGGTCCAGCTCGTCGCGGATCTCCGAGCAGCTACGGCGGCCCGCGACACGGCCGAGCGTCAGCGGACCCAGATCTCTCGAACGCTGCTTCAGCAGACTCACGAACTGCGCGAGTTCGAACGCCTTTACAAGAATCAAGGTGAGGAACTCCAACGTCTCCACTCTGAGGTCTCCGGCCTCCGTTCCGCCAGCAGCGACGTAAGTGGGGACCATACCCAGCAGGTCGCGAGCCTGCAGAGCCAGATCACGCAGCAAACTGCAGAGATCCAAGATCTGGGACGTCGGGTCGCTCGGCTTACGCAGGAGCGAGATCGACTTCGCGACAACAATGACCATCTCGCGAGTGAGGTAGAGTTGGCTGGCGCCGAGATCCATAATCTCCACGAGGAGCAGAGGTCGCTGGACAGGCAGATCGACCACGCCCAAGATGCGCGTGAATTAGCTGAGAGTGTCACGATCCGAGCGCAAGAGGCCCTCTACCACGCTGAGGACGCCCTACATGAGCGAGATCGGGCGGCCCGCGTTGCTTCCGCCCCAGATCAACTGGTGCAGGAGCGAGATCGCCTCATCCAAGAGCGGGATCGGGCCCAAGCTGCATCCACCGAGGCTGACCGTCGCTTGGGGATCACCCGCGACGAGCTGCAAGGCATCCGGGTGCTCCTCCGGCAGACACAGGCCGATCTCAACACCGCTCGATCCACCCAAGCTGCAGCCACTGCGGATCTGATAAGTACCGTGGAGGATCGGAACAACGCTATACTGGACGCAGATCGCGCACGATCTGAGCTCGAGGATCTCCGTACGTTCCTCCGTCTTGGCTTGAAACTCCTTAGCCGTGAACTGACGCATATCTGCCGCACAGGGGCGAGTTTGGACACTGCTGAGCGGACTGTGGGTCTGCTTGAGAGCCAGATCCATCAGATCCGGGAGCAACATGAACGCCTTCAGCTGGATCATGACACTCTACAGCGGAATCGCAAATGCTCTCCGCTTGGAGCATGACGTTGCTCTCCAACGTCTGGCGATCGTGGTCACTGCAGTAGGTGCACGACCTCTCCCCTCCGACGAGTTGGGAGATCCGGCGGCTTTGCTCCGTACACTTCGAGAGCTGCCTCAGCCAGGAGATCGCCAGAGCGCCGGCGAGGTCCCAGATCAGCCTGCCCCAGACCATCTTCCCGCTGAAGCAGCCAAGCCCCCAGATCAGGAAGAGAAGCGTCCCAAGCGAAGTGGCGAGATCGCCGATCCGGAGCCCTCGAAACGTGCTCGCCGTGACTCCACTGCGGCGAATCGCGATTCAGCACGTCCAGGCGAGTGTCGTGTAGGAACACGCGCTAAATTATATATGGCACACTTTCCCCACCAACAACACCCACCGAGTCACCGAAGACTCAATGGGCTTGTTAGGGTTAGAACCTGAAGGCCCAGGAACTTTCCCTTGCACCGGGTTGATGTTTCCCCTGTGTACCGAGCTTCCGCTAGTCGACCGACGGAAGACTCAGCGTCACTAGCCACGAGCAAAGGCTAGCACGCTCTCACACACAAAATATACCTCGCAGGCCCTCAGAAGGAAGGGTCCCGGCCTTTTACGGCGTGATACGAGGGTGCCGGAGCTATACTCCGGCGGGAAGAAATAAATGGAGTGCGCTCTCGCTCCTCCAGTTCCTGGCGACGACTCGTCGCTACCAATACACCGGCCACTAACTCTTGGCCCTGCCAGGGATGAACACACGCTACACTAGTAGATGTGCCCACCGACAGTCATAATCCTACCTACCAGGTTTACCTTGAGCTGCAGGTCGTTCACTGCAGGCACCGGTGTCGCCCTTGCGTGGTTGGGAGGAAAAGCTGTTCTGTTATTGTTGCCCGAAGGCTTATCTTGTCTTCTCTTAAGTTTCCTATCGATCAATACAAATATCAAGTATAAACGCGTCCGTTTTGGACCGCCAGTTGTAACTCACGACTCTTCGGCGCTTTCTCTGCGACGTGGCGGCGTTACCGACGACTCAAACGGCCGTTGAAACGCCACCGACGACTCGGGACAGGCGCCGATGACTCATAAGTTCGGATCTTGCCAGTAGGTTCGCCCCGCACTTAACGAGCTGCAACCGCCCGCGCTTGACTTGGGACCGTCGACGAGTCATCGTCACCGGCCTATTTAGGCCAATCAGCGATCAGGGAGTTTAGTCCAATGACTGGCGATGGGTTGTGACTTGCCAGTTAGCGCCGGCGCCTCGAGTCTTCTTCGCCCCTCGTCCCGTCTTTGGGTTTTGGCCTTGGCTTCATTTCCCGATACCACAACCCCGATACCACAACTGCCCCCACCGCGACTCGAGCCGCGTGCTGGTGAGCGTCGGGGTGCTCCTGTGCCATGGTTGGTTCTTCGCGCGCTGCCCAGTCCGCCGTGAACTCGGCCCTCAGGGCTCTCGGTGTATCTCGGTCTTCGCTCCAGGTAAGCCGTCTTCTCCTTGTTCTCTTGCCGTCTTCACTCCTAACCCGGATCTTCGTATCTTGGTCAGTCTTCGCCAGGTCGAGGAAGCTCGCTTGGTGCTGGTGGTTCGCCTGCTGCTCCTGCTCCCTCGCAGTCGGCGGTGTCTGAGGATGAGAGCGCTGCTGAGTCGACGGCCAGTTCGGCCACGGTGAGTTTCCTGGCGTCTTCACGCTTTCTTGTTAGCTTCACGTGGGATGCTGATGCCTGGCGGCTTGTGCGTCTGCTTCCCAGGTTGTCTTGTCATCTCCGGAGTTGGGCTCACTCGCTGTTGGCGATGCGCCGAGCCAAGCTTCGCTGGACGCTTCCGCTGAGTCGTCCGCGTCTCTGGCTACCTCTCCGGCTCTTCCTTCGGTACGTCTCGTTGACTGGCACCTTGATCTTGAGCTGCTCTCGCTTACCTTCACAGTTATTGCCTTCGTTTCTTGTCACTCAGGATACTTCCCTGGTTGATGTGCCTGTTGGTAGTGCTGCCGGCGACTCAGTTTCGATCCAGTCGTCGGAGCTAGCTGCTCGGTGCTCTACTTTGAGCGCTGAGGCCAGTCGTTCCACCACCGACGACTCGCTGATCACGGTGTCGCGTGAGGCCCTTGAGCAAATCGTCATGGAAGCCAGTGCTGAGGCGTCGGAGCGCGTGATCGCGGTGTTGGGTCCTCGGTTGGATCTCATCGGTCGTCTCAATGTCACTCTGCACCAGGGTCCCAATATTCGTGGGGACCGCCACGTGGGCTCTCGCTTGGCCGCTGCTCGCTCGCTGGAAGACGTGGTGGCGGCGGCTCAGCCCAACATGGGGGTCCATGATGACGTCAATCTGGATTTGGCCGTGATGCGAGGTCAGTTTCACTCCGCTGAAGCTGCGCGTGCTGCCGCCGAAAACTCGGCGATGAAGGAGTCGTTCAAGCACGAGAACACCATGGTGTTCCTCAAGCAAGCGCGTGCGGAACTCGAGCACTCAAGAAAGAGGTCAAGCGTCTGCGGGTCCTGGAGGCTCACTACCTCCAGGAGATGGAGGGTCTTCGTGGAGCCGTGGATGCGCACACCGAGACGGCCGCCCGCTTGGAGAACCGCGTTAGAGTTGCTGACGACGAGTGCAAGCGCATGGCTCTACAGCTCACTCGCGAGCAGACGGTGTTCAAGGCTGCTGTGGCGTCGTCGACTGCACAGAGCAAGCGTCTTCACGATCTTCTGGCTCGCTTGGATGCCGGCGATGACTCGTCGTCGACTCGCCTCCAGCGCCGAAATGAAGACCTTCAAGAGCAGGTGAAGCGGCTCACGCGCGCCAACAGGACTCTTCGGGCGCATGTCAAGTTTGAAGACATGGATCCAGACGTCCTCGTGCTGATCTCTGAAGGTTCGTACCGGTCGTCGTGTTGCTGGATGTGCTGGCTTGTGTTCTGATTCTGCCGATGACTCATGTTTTACAGGTTTGTCGACTGGCGAGTTGAACTGGGACCTGCTGGACATTAGCCACGAGACTCGGCGGGTCCTCAAGGACATGCTGGCCAATGCGGATCCGTCTCGAACCGAGGATGCCATTGCCGTTGACTTGGCCCGTGCTGCTTTCCTGGAATCGGACTCTCATGTTGAGTTGTCGTCGGAGGAGCGGTCGGCTGAGGCGAACAAGACAACGCCGGGAACTCGTGCTGCCGATATCGAAGCGGACCGGGCTGTGCGCGCTACGCAGATTGGTTGCTCACGCAAGCGTTCCTCGCAAAGGGAAGCCGGTTCTCATCATGTTCGTCGTCGGTCAAGCTCTGTTTCTCGTCCGGCGTCGCAAAGCGGGTTCGTTCCTCGTCACTCCGTCGCAGTCCGTCCGCCAGTCGCCCGGGCAAGAGACCTCGCTGCCCCGCCGAAGACTCAGCTTCCGCTGTCCGTGGCTCTCGTACGTCTTCTTCCCGTCGAGGTGGTAGCCGTGAGTCTTCGGTGACAGCTCCTGGTGGTTCTCGGGCTCCTTCTCAAGATGGTGAGCGCTTGGAATTGGAGGTGGAGGTTGTCGAGTCTTCCGGGAGTGTTCCTGCGGCCGCAGAGTCTCCGCCCGTGTTGGCAGTGCAAGCCCCGGGTGCTTCCAGGGTTTCGTCGTCCAAGGGCAAGTCGAGGCGGAAACCCCAGGGGCGATGGGATCGTTCTCAGCGATCTACTGGTTCGCCCGCTCGTGCCGCCTTCTCCGGGGTCGCTGCCAAGTCTTCGTCGGACAGCTCACCCGTTGTTCCTTCCGCAAGCCGTCTTGTGTGGTGGAGTCATCGGATGAAGATGCTGTTTCGTCGAGCACTATTTCTCCTCCTTCCGAGCAAGTTCACGTTGATTCTGGCGCTTCTCTCGAGTGGTTTCCGGACACTGGTTCGGAGGCGGAGAATTTGGTCGTTGGATCAGTGATTGAGTTATCGGTGGTCGTCCCTCAATCCTCTTCTCTCTCGGAGCTCCCAGGTTCTGAGTCGTCGGGAGCTATCTCAGGTGCTGGTGTGGAGCCTAAGAAAACACCTCCTGTCCCCCCGAAGACTCACACGAGTCACCGTCGACAACCCGTCGTTCTTCCGTCCCACGCCAGTCTGCGTCTTCCGGAAGCAGCCGAGTCGTCGCCACTTCGTCGTCCACCCCTGGGTCAGATTCCAGCCCCCGGCGTCATCCGATGGTGCCGTCGCCGGCGCGGGGTCAGTTACCCCTCGTCCGATTTTCCAAGCAAGTGGCTAAGTGGGCTGTGCCGTACATCGAGCCGCCTTTTACGCGTCCTGGGGCTCTCAAGTGCTGGACCCAGATGCTAAATGCTCGGTTGCCTGCACCGGTGCCCCGGGATCTCCGAATTATTTCCAGTCCCGAAGGCATCGCGGCATTCGCGGACTACAAAACCCTGATCATCCGTGGCAGAAGTTTCGCCGGCGACTCCCGTCTCAAGCGTGTCTTTTTGACACTTCAGAGTTTGATCCCGACTCCAAGGTATCCCAGCGGGCTTCGCCGATGACTCGAGTGATGGGGTACTGGAGCAATTTTCGTGGGAGCGGCGACTCGGACAACGTCGACCTTGGCTTCTCGCTTTGGGAACGTGATCACTGGATCCTTCCGAAGGCAGTGGAGACTACGTTCTCCGCAGTTGCCGCTGACTTGGACATGATGGACTGGACTGCCGCGCGGAAGACTCGGACGAGGAAGGACTTGGATACTTTGAAAGCCGCCTGGTCGAGGTACGTGGTCGAGCGCAACAAACGCAGTGACCGTCTCCGCGCCAAGGTGGTCCCCTACATCTGGAAGTGGGGCAGCAGCCAGGATCCTAGTTTCTCGGAGGTGAAGCCCGAGTTCATGCTTGAGCCGACCATGCCTGGGTATTCTCTGGAGTACTTGCCTTGGGAGCCCAAGACTGCCGACTGGTTGAGCGAGGTCGCTGCCCTGGATGCTGCGGAGCCTTGGCGGAACGGCTGGATCGATGTGCCGGAGCAGCACCCCTACAACACCACGTTCGTCCCATGCAACCCGTCGGCTCCGCTCTTTGTCCCGGCTGGTTCTTCGCGCGTCGATGTTGGTCGTCGAGTTGTTCCAAGTTCGTCGCTGCAGCCGGGTGAATTGAGCTCAGAATGGGTGGCCGAGTTTGGTGGTGCTCGCGTTCCTGCTGCGTCTGAGTCTTCGCCGACTGCTGCGTCTGTTCCGGGAGGACCAGTTCTGGATGCTGCTGGTGGTTCCGATGACTCGAGCTTGCTTGGTGTCTTGGCTCGGGCAGCCGTTGCCTCCGATCCTGATTGAGTTGAAGTCGGGTTCAAGCGAGTCGTCGGCAGCGTCTTCTATCCATTTGGTTTTCGTTTCCAATTCCGCTTCTGAGTTGCCGTTGAGTTTGGCTGTCCATCTTGGTAGCGTTTAATTTTCAAATGCAAAAAAGTAGTACTGCAGTAGCTGTTTTCGTCTGTGGTCTTGGGCTGCGTTGCCCCAAGTACAGGTCGTCATGGCGGTGATTCATAGCCACCTAGTCTTCGTCGGCAACTTGAACCATCTGCAGGCGCTGTTCACTTCGTTTTCGCCGCAGGTAATCATAGAGGAGCCCTCCGCAAGAAAGGTTAGCGGCTGGCTCCCACGTCGGCTCATCGTAGCCGACCCATTTGACTCTAAACTCGCGCACTGCTCTTTCAGTTCCCGTGGACAACGGCACACGGTCGTCGAGGATGGCTTCAACTTCATACTCTCCTGCCACGTGGTCTGGCTCCCAACTATCTTCAGGGAGCAGTTCTTCGTCAAAGTCTAGTCGCGTGTCGTCGACGAGTCCGGGCGCGAGGCGAGTCTTCGGTCGATCTCCAAACTCATCAACCAGCTTTAGTCGGGATATATGGACGACTGGGTAAAATCGGTATCCACTGCGGTCCGGTAACTCGAGTTCGAAGGCGTAGTCTTCGATCTTCTTTTTTATCCGGAAGGGTCCATGCCAACGGTGTGCCAGTTTCTTGGTAAGGCCGGGCTTGACTCTCTCCATGTACAACCAGACCCTGCTGCCGACATCGAACGGGACCGGTAGCATTGATTTTCGGCCTGCAATCGGCTCATTTCCGCCAGTCTTCGGTGGACCCACCCTGTCCCGAGAGACATGTCCCCCCTGTCCCACAAACGGTTGGTGCGGGGCACCCGCCGACGACTCGCGAGTCGTCGGTGGCACATGCGTACTTGGTTTGAGCGACAGGTGATTTGGGACGGGGTGTCTTGTCCCGTAGACGGTTGGTCTTGTGCCGCCGCCGACGACTCGTGATCCCGAGTCTTCGCCAGTATTGTCTTCTCTTTCCTACTGAGTTTGGCGTTGTGTTCCCGGGCTCTACGAGTCTTCTCGGTGGCCTGGTATTCCTTGGCCATTTCCATAGCAATCTGCTGTTGTCTGTTGACTTCGCGGCGCCACGCCAGTGCGTCTGACTGCTTCGGCGTGCCGTGTCGGAGCGAGGATGACATGGCTTTCAGCGTTGACTGGGCATCCCACCCGTGCACCAAGTAGAATGGTGTTTCCTTCCGAGTCGTGTCTTGTGAGTTGTTGATGGCGAAGACTAAGCGCTCCACGATTTCATCCCAGTCTTGTTGGAGCGGGTCTTCGGCGTATACCTTGACGGATTGCATTACAGTCTTGACTGACCGTTCTTGCTGTCCGTTGGCTTGCGGCCGGTAACTCAGCGTTGCTCGTGACCTTGACTGCATCATTTCTGCAAACGCTTGGAACACTTCGCTCATGAACCGTGGGTCGCGGTCATGACGGATAAGTGATGGCGCACCGAATCGTCGGTATATGCATTCTTCGAATGCTTGTGCCACCTTGAGTGCGCTCGTATCCGCCATGGCTTTCGCAATGATGAAACCCGCACAGGAACATTGGAAGAGTAGCAAGGCTGTGTTGCCCCTCCGAGTCTTCGGCAGTGGTATCACAAAATCCATAGACACTAACTGGAAAGGTCGTTCCGCCAGCACGTTGCCAGGAGAGTATCCCTTCAGTTGGGGGCGGCTCTTGCTGGTGCTGCAATCGGGGCACGATCTCACGTGCTTCTCCACATCGGTGTAGAGTCCCAACCAGTAGTAATCTCGCTTGACTCGCTGGTAGGTTCCAGCGAGTCATGGCAATTCTGGAGCACTTCTTGAATCTTCGTGGTGGGTACCACCAGACGCTACGAGATCTCCTCTTGCGACTCAGCTTCACGCCGACGACTCGTTCCCATGTAGTGTAGCAAATTGTCTTCCGACAATACGAACTTATCTGCGATTTTCCATGCATCTCTGGCGGCTCGGTATCCAAGTTTCTCCACCTCTCCGCGTAACAGGGTCTTCAGGTTAGCCCATCGCAATTCTTCGTCCTGAGCGGCAGCTATTCGTCGTCGTCTTTCTTCTTGGACTTCCACAGGATCAATGTCTTGTGCGTTAGGAGCTGCTGGTGGAGCTTGGGTCCTTTCCGGGGGTTGAATTTCAGGAGGTTTCCGGTTAGGTCGAGTCTTCGGCGGTGACTTCGGCTTATCGTGTGTGAATCGGACATGTTTTTTCTTGCTCTTGGTCTGCGCCCGAGTCATCGCCAGTAGCATTCCAGGTTCTGGACGTACGAAATCAGCAAATGTCTTGCGTTTCACGGTCGAGACGCCGCTCAGAGTTTGAAGAGAGCCTCCTGGAACCAGGTTTTGTGCTTCTGATCCTTGCGGCGGCGACTCGTAGATCACTTCTTGTATCCGATTGAGTCCGGCCAACTCTGCTTTCCGGGTCTCACTCAGAATGACCTTGGAAACTTTTGACTCCAAGGCTTCTGTTGCCAACGAGTCCGCGGCAGCATTGTATCCGCGTACCACGTGCAGGTATTTGACTGACCGCAACCGTGCTGTGATCTCCTTGTGATGATTCAGCTGTGCCATCAGTGATTCCTTCCGGCAAGCTATCACCCCTAGGGATTGCTGGATCGCGAGTCTCGAGTCTCCCACGATCACTAAGTCTTCGGCGCCGTGTTCGATCGCGGCGAGAACGCCGTTGTTCATGCCGGTGTACTCGGCGATATTGACCGTGGTTTTCTCGAGGTAAGCGTTCGCTGCAATAACTATTTTCCACTCCGGAAGGCTCCACACGATCCATGAGCAACTGCCGTAACCACCGTACTTCTCAGTCTTCGCTGACCCATCGAAAGAGACCACGAAGCCTGTATGAGTCGTCGGTAGGCGTGCATAGAGCAAGTTTGGGTCCATGCGAGTCGTCGGTGAGCCTTTAGTCGGTGGGGCAACCAGTTCCAGTGAGTCATCGAGGTCCACGAAGTTGGTCACCGTCGACTGGAGCAGCTGGGTGAAGGCACAGTCCTTCTCCTTGACTCGTTGGACGATCAGGTGCCACGGGGAGAGCAATACCGCGAATTGTACAGCTCTCCCAAAGAGTGACTTTGACTTGGTAATCCACTCCAAGGTGGAGAAGCGAGTGTAAACTCGTATTGTCCGTCCCGCCAACTGAGTGTAGCAAGTCTTCAGCAGTAGCAACAGTGCTAGCACCTCTTTTTCCGCCGCATGATAGTTCATCTCGGCCTCCTTCAATACACGTCCGCAGAAGCGGACAGGGTGCAACTTGTCATCATGCAGCTGTAGCAGCGTGGAGCTTAATGCCCACTCGTTTGCGAACAGCATGATGTGCACGTCCTGGTGCGGTCGAAGTGGCGGAGTATCGGCGCTGCCGTAACCTTGTCTTGGAGAGCTTGGAAACTCCGGCGGGCAACTGTGAGGTCACCCTCCGGCGCGAAATCGTCTTCCTTCAGCTGGTACAGCGCCGCGCCGTAGACAGCGAAGTCTTGGATGAAGCGGCTGTAATAATTCAGCGCACCTAGGAAAGACTGCATTCCCTTCTTCGTTCGTGGGAAAGACAGCTTAGTGATCGCGTCCAGCTTCTTCGGATCGGGCCGAATGCCGTCTTTTGACACTTCATGGGACAGAAAGTCAACGCGTCCTTGCACGAAAGTACTCTTGGTAAAGCTGACGCTGATCCGGCACTCTTCAAAACGACTGAGGAGCCGATCCAGCGTCGCCAAACAACTGTCGAAGTCTTCGCCACCGAAACAGATATCGTCCACGAAGGATCGCCGGTCGAACACAGGTACCAGCGACGACTCGTCGGCTTCGTTGGTCGTAAACATATCGGCTTCGGGGCTGTTAATGAGTCGAGTAATGGGTTCAGCTGTCTTCGAGTCATCGCGGGCAGCTGCAAACTTGGTTCGAGTCGTCGCTGTAGTGCCTGGTAGGCGAGGCGACGACTCGAGTCGCCGGCAGTGTTCTGCCGAGTCTTCGGCGGCCTTCATTTTCGCTGCAAAGGCGTTCCAGCCGCCCTTAGGTTGCACAAATCCCCACAATGCGTTGTCTATCATCCGTTGGTAGATCATCGGCGCGTTCTTGAGGCCGAAAGGCATTCGTAGCCACTCGAAATGCCCCAGAGGACACACAAATGCCGAAATCTTGCGCGCACGTAGAGTCATCAGGATGGCCCAGAATCCGCTGGCCGCGTCGAGCGAGCAGAACCAAAGATAAGTCTCCAAGTCTGTGAGCAAGTCGTCGACGAGCGGCATGGCGTAATCCAGGATTGCCGTTACCGCGTTGACCATCTTGTAGTCGATGCAGAGGCGGATGTCTTGGCCATTCTTCTTGAGGACAATGACGATTGGCGAGGCCCACGGGCTGTCCGAGAACGCGATGAGCCCTGCCTTGAGCAGTCCTTTGAGGAGTTCGTACAATTTCTTGAGATGCTTGAATGGGATCCGTCGGGCCCGCTGTTTGATCGGCGCATGCCCTGCACATCTATGTCGCAGACAACGCCATATGCCGGCGGTGGGAGTGCATTCCCGCTTGCAATCATGATACTTTCATGGCGTCGGAGTACTTCGATCAGGCTCCCTTGTTGGTCTGCCGACAACTCGGGATTCTTGACGTTCGCCGCCGAGTAGTTGAGTGTAGTCGGCTCTGGCTCCGATAAATCGGGGAGGAACGCTAATTCATGCGCGTAGTCTTCCAGTTCGATGTCCGCTGCCGGGTGTTCCGCCGTCTCGTCGTTACTGTCGACGGTACCTTCCGTGACCAGTACACGCATTACTGCTATGAACGTCTGGTCGAGTGTCGTTGAGATGTCTCCGGCTTCTCGGCTGGGTGCAGTCTGAGTCATCGGTGGATGCCTCTTCGGACTGCACTCTAGTCCTCGGTCTTCGTCGCGGCGCACCGTCGACTCAGCAGTCTCCAGTCCTGATCCAGCTGCTTCTGGAGTCATGGCTTCATCGTTAGTCGTCGTCACCCCCATCGAGTTGCCGGCAGTAGCGTCGAGTCGTCGGTGATGTTCTTCCGCTATCCATTCTGAGTCATCCGTCACCGACGAGTCGTCGGCACTGTCACGTTCATTGTTGACGGGTGGTTTCTCGGCCGAGTCTTTGTCCGGTCGCTGCAAGATACCTTTGGGTGTCGGGTAACGCACTTGTTCCACCGCTGGAGGCTGCTTGGCCAACCATTGTTGGTAGAGTTCAGCTTCCCACTTGAGTAGTGTCTTGTCTCGTGCGGCAGCGTATGCGAGTACCTGCCACTCCTTGTACTTTGCGGATTCTAGCCGCACGTAGCCTTCAGTCTTCGGCAGCGACCCAATTGGAACCCAGACTATCACCGGGAAGTGTACCGGACAACTCGCCAGTCTATCCGTGGCGTTGGTAAGTCGAATCCTGACCGGACGTCCCTTGTAGAACCTGGTGACAGTCGGGATGAACGTCTCAGTTCGGCGGATCCACGGCACGTGAGTCGTCGGCTCGGGTTGTCGCCGTTGTAGTTTGAACTCGTCCCATTCATGGCCCGGTATTTGCATTGGTTTCGTCGGACCGTACGCGACGTGGCTTCCTTCGGCCTCGTCCATCATGTTTTGAGTCTTGATCAGCGGGATCATTACCTCGTCGGGGAGCTTGGCCGTTGCGTTTAGGAGGTCCAGTCGGATACCGGCCGGGATCATAAAATTGGTGCCAAGCACCACTTCTACCCCGGCGCAGTGATCCATTATCCAGACTTCAAAAAACATAAACGCGCTCCCATCCAAGGGTGACTTTCACCTTCGCTCGGCGAGTCGTCATCATCTTGCCCTTGGTGATCCCTTGTACATCCATGCAACGTCCATGCCCCACTACTTCGCGGAGTTTCAGTCGCTTGGCAAGTTTTTCCGAGATGACACTGACGTTTGCCCCGGTGTCCAGCAATATCCTCGTGCGCGAGTCGTTCACGGCTCCGTTCACCAGTGTCCGCATCCTTACACGCTTGTCAAATTTCTGCGCCGACCACCATCCCATCCGTTCTCCAGCTAAGAGTCGCACTTCTGGAACGAGTCGTCGGCGCGAGTCTTCCTGTATTGCGCTTGTCAGCCAGTCTTCGGCGGTATCTCCCACCTCTTCGTTGTCGTCTTCTTCACACCATACACCTCCACCGAGGCAATCGCCTCTCTCCTTTTCCAATTCCGTCGTTTTCATGTCGTTGTTTTGCTCAGTCTTCGTCCATTCGCACTCGCCCACAAATGCAAAGATGCACTCGGCTTCAATTGCGGGCTCGGCTAACTGTGGCAGCCCGATTGGGACCAACCCAGTCGTAGTTGGCGGGCTGCCTAGTTTAAATGGTCCGAAAACAGGGGTTCTTGGAGCTCGGGTGTGAGGTATTTCTTGTCCACCTTGGACTTGATGATCTTGGTGATTTCTTGGAACACTTCACATTTTCCGAAGTCGTGCACTTGTTTGCACAGCTTGCACCGACGTCGGCAGTAGTGTGCCGAGTGATAGAGACCCCCGCAGGCCGCGCACGGTCCATACTGGCGAGATTTCTCGTCGCGGTGACCGCGGTTCTGGAGCCGATTGTCCCGGCCTTGGCTGCGCCCCGCTGAGTCACCCCAGGGTTGTCGGTTGGCGGACCGGGCGTACGTGCCTTCGGCGGCAACTCGTCGTTCGTTGTCATTGGCTGCCGCAAGGTAGTGGTGGCTTTCGTCTGACGAATAGCTATCACCCCAGTCTTCGCCGAAACGTTGTGAGTCGTCGCTGCCGTGTTCACTTCCATCTTCGCTGTTGCTGTCGCCATCATATCTGTGGCGTTGTTGCTGCAGCTCGCTCCGCGTGTCTCGCGTGTCCCGTCCATGAAGTTCGGCGACGATGTTGGCGACAGATGCTTCAGCTAGGTTCACGCGAGGCATATTGCGTGAGGCTTCGCGACGACGCTCATAATCTCGTTCGCGTCGGTCGCGACTGTTGTAAGCATCCCGCGAGTCGTCGCGGCGGCGGTCATCACGTCGGCGAGCGTCCTCCGAGCGCTCGTGGCGGCGCAAGTCATCGCGACGTCTGTCATCACGTCGTCGGGAGGCATCCCGAGCTCGAGGGTGAGGCAGCGACGACTCGCGGGACGAACTACGCTCGTCAATCTTCAGTATCTCTTGGATCATCTCTTCCAACTCATGTATGTCTGAGATGCGCAGGTGGCACAGGCGCCGTTCGAGTCCTCGGTCGCCGCAAGTCTCGAGGAACCGCTTGACGTGGTCGCGTGCCTTGCGGCCGTTGCTCTCAAACCGAATTCCGGCGTTCCTGGCATAGCCATTGAGCCGGTTTAGGTAGTCGCAAACATGTTCCTTGTCTTCGCGCTTGGCTGAGTAGTAGCGAGTCTCCGCTGACTGGCTGAACTGGGAGCAATAGTACTTGATGAAAGCTTCGCTTAAGAGGCTCCACGTTCGCTTGGTCTTCTTGGGTAGTTGTCGGTACCAATGTAGAGCGCCGTCCCGAAGACTCAGCTCGAAAGGCATGCACCAATCGTTGGGCGATGCTCGTGTTCCTTTCATCTCGTAGACAAAGGCGCGAAGCCATTGCATCGAGTTCTCGCTCTTGTTTCTGGTGCCCGAAAACGCCTTGATCTGCCCCAGTGGGCGATGCGTTGCCACCTCGATCCTCGGAGTCGCGTTAAGCAACTCGGATTCGGTCACCTCACGGATTTGGCGCAGGTACTCGCCCATCTGCGCTCCTCCATCGCCGGTAAAGTCCGCTTCTTCGTCCGACGAGTCGTCGGTGGGCCCGCTGCGGAGGTTCGTGCTCCGTCTTGAGTTGCTTTTCATGCCCCTGGCCGATTTTGAGTCATCGGTGGTGCGTCCAGCGCGGTCTGAGTAGCCCGTAGTTGGTGGAGTCACCATGTGGGAGTCTTGAAAGTACGGGGATCGCTCTCCTGACGCGCTAAACACCCCTCCGGTGGGTTTTCGGCTGGGGTTTTCGTGGATTGTCCTCTTCGGAGTCGTCGGCAGCGGTACGCTAGCCGGGTCGACCACTTCGCGAGTCGCACGAGTCTTCCGCGAGTCGTCCAGAGTGAACGAGTTCACGCCGAAGGCTGTGCGGAGTCGCTTCTTCCATTTCCAGAGCTCCGCGCCTGCTTCGGCCGGCACCCAGCACTCCAGAGTCGACGGCGAAGGGTACTCCAGAGGCCGAAGACCCAATGCTTTCAGAAATCGTTCGGTTTCCTTCACCACTTGTTCGATTGTTACCGAACTCACTGGGCGAGCCAACTCGTGACACAAATCGGCCCAAACCGCCTGGCGAGTCATCGTTGGCTCGAATAGCTCACCCCAGTCGCTCTTCTTCATCTCTTCGTATAGTCGACCGAGAACCTTGTTGGCCGCCGGCGTGTCACCGTTGAGTGGCGGCCGGTTACCGGAGGTTTGCTCGGTCACTTGAGTCGTCAGGACTGGTGACCTCGAGTCGTCGGCGGCGTCTTCAAAGTCTTCCAAGTCGTCATATGCAGGCCCTGGGCCATCCACATCATCCAGTTCATCCGCGAGGTTGCGCGTCACGGAGCGCGTGTCATCGTCAAGCTCAACCGCGAGGTTTCGCGACAACGAACGCGTGCTCACGCTGCGTCCCGCAGACAGCACTGCATCTTCCGGAGTCTCGGGTGTCACCACCGCTGGCGCAGGCGCCTTCTCCTCCAGGTGATCGTCGTAGTCTTCATCCATTTCTTCGTCCTTGGCGTCGGATCCAGTCATCGAGTCGTCGAAGCTGACGGCCCGCTCAGCAATCGGGTCGAGGTGCGGCGTGATCAGGGTCGCCGTCGAGTCGTCACCACGCGTTCCGCCAGTCTTCATCGGAGTTGCTGGTACCGCTGAACGTGATCCTTTCGCCATTTTCTTCTTCCTTCGTCTTTTTTTCCTTCTTTTTCTTGTTCTTCTTCTTCTTCTTGGTTGCTCGTAAAGTCGATCAACCTGCAGTAGCACGAAACACAGAAGGTCACACCAATCCCGGGTCGCGGCACCAGTTGTCGTGTAGGAACACGCGCTAAATTATATATGGCACACTTTCCCCACCAACAACACCCACCGAGTCACCGAAGACTCAATGGGCTTGTTAGGGTTAGAACCTGAAGGCCCAGGAACTTTCCCTTGCACCGGGTTGATGTTTCCCCTGTGTACCGAGCTTCCGCTAGTCGACCGACGGAAGACTCAGCGTCACTAGCCACGAGCAAAGGCTAGCACGCTCTCACACACAAAATATACCTCGCAGGCCCTCAGAAGGAAGGGTCCCGGCCTTTTACGGCGTGATACGAGGGTGCCGGAGCTATACTCCGGCGGGAAGAAATAAATGGAGTGCGCTCTCGCTCCTCCAGTTCCTGGCGACGACTCGTCGCTACCAATACACCGGCCACTAACTCTTGGCCCTGCCAGGGATGAACACACGCTACACTAGTAGATGTGCCCACCGACAGTCATAATCCTACCTACCAGGTTTACCTTGAGCTGCAGGTCGTTCACTGCAGGCACCGGTGTCGCCCTTGCGTGGTTGGGAGGAAAAGCTGTTTTGTTATTGTTGCCCGAAGGCTTATCTTGTCTTCTCTTAAGTTTCCTATCGATCAATACAAATATCAAGTATAAACGCGTCCGTTTTGGACCGCCAGTTGTAACTCACGACTCTTCGGCGCTTTCTCTGCGACGTGGCGGCGTTACCGACGACTCAAACGGCCGTTGAAACGCCACCGACGACTCGGGACAGGCGCCGATGACTCATAAGTTCGGATCTTGCCAGTAGGTTCGCCCCGCACTTAACGAGCTGCAACCGCCCGCGCTTGACTTGGGACCGTCGACGAGTCATCGTCACCGGCCTATTTAGGCCAATCAGCGATCAGGGAGTTTAGTCCAATGACTGGCGATGGATTGTGACTTGCCAGTTAGCGCCGGCGCCTCGAGTCTTCTTCGCCCCTCGTCCCGCCTTTGGGTTTTGGCCTTGGCTTCATTTCCCGATACCACAACCCCGATACCACACGAGCGCCCACTCCGATCCGTGACTAACCAGGGAGCCAAGCGTTCTGACGTCGAGATGGCTAAAGATCAATCAGGGTCGGAACCAGCGCACCACCCGGATCAGGGCGATCTGGCTGAAGAAGGCCAAATCGACGATGACGGCGGCTTCGTAGAGGACGACGAGGACGAACCCGGAGAAGATCACGGCCACCCGGCGGCCGAATGGGCTGACGACGAGAACGAGGAGGAGGAAGGCGAGGATACCAGCGGCACTGGCGGCACCAACGATGATGAAGAGGAGGACGAAGAAACCGCCCAGATCACCAACGAGTTGCTCGAAGCCCAGACTCTGCAGGCGATGGCTCAATCCCGATCCGCCGAGCGTCGTCGTCAGCACGCGTCTCCCCGGCGTGGACCTGTGATCGGTGGATCCGGTGGATCCCCGGATGATGATCCCGACGATGACGAGGTTCCTGGTACCAACCCGGATCCGGATCCGCGAGGGCCAGACCCAGCCCCGGCTAATCGGCGTCGTCCCGCCCGTAATCCACTAGCACCCGTCGCTCCATTCGGATCTGAGGCGCAATGTATCCCTGGACGAGCGTAACCTCGGATCTTGATCCAGGCGGACGTAGATCCCTGGATCTCAGAGGAGCTTGACAACAAGACCCTCGCTGCAATGCGGATCCAGGCGCTGTTCCCTGTCCTGCCGATTCAGCTGGGCTGGATCTTCCCTTATTTCGAGTTGGCAGAAGATCGGCCTCAAGTCGCCGACACCGACTTCTGTTGGGAGCTGATCATGGAGAACAACGTACGAGCTCTATTAGCCACGCGCCCCTGGGAAGTTCTTGAGAACTCAGATGGCGCGATCTCGTTTGAGACGGATGTTGGTGGCCGGCTTGGACTCGCGATCCGGCAATACCAGAGTTACGAAAAGGCAAATCGTCAAGCCTACTGGGAATCCACGCACTCTTTCCCGATCTTACCGGCATCGGCGAAGGCTTATCCCTGGCTGACAGTGTATCACAAGGAGCGCAACAATCGCAGATCACACGCCGGGAACCGCTGGAAAGGGTTTCTGCAGGTCTTGATAGTGGCCATGCAGGGGGGGGTGGTGTGATCTGGACATCCTGTTGGATTCCTTCTTCCTCCACTTCCCCCGCCGCCACGAGTCCGTGATCTGGTATCCGGGATACGAATCTCGTCAAGCCAATATCAAGAACCGTCGTCTCAACCGCCCCGAGCCCACAGATCTGTTGGAGGCTCTTGACGAGTGTAACGGTGCTGACTCGTGGCGCAACCACTACCGCGACAGCCCTCAAGATCACCCAGCACGCCAGATCGCACGCCTCACCGACAAATTCTTCGGTGTCCACACTGCTGACGCTGAGTAGGGGGCCGGACCCTTCCGAGTCGCCTCGGATCTTGGCCGGATCCACTACCCGATCGTTGAAGTCTCCCCTATCTAGGCCAGATCCAGCTTGCATGTCTTATTTCTTCCACCAATACCGCTTTTGCCATATCGATATGTTCCACCCTCGTCTAGCGACCTTAAGATCGGTCATTCGCCGTCTTGGTTACCCAGCTTGCACTGCTTCACATTGTCCTCACCTCAGATCCGGATCCACCTCATTCCGACATATTCCAATTCGCTTCGGATCCGGCTCCACCTGATCCAGCTCCACTTCAGATCCGGGGTCACGTGATCTATCCCTTCTTGCATCGGATCCACGCAGTACGGGCAGCGAAAGACCTGAATAAGCTTGATCCGGATCCACTCATCCCAGATCCGTTTGACCGAGATCCATATGCGCCAGATCCACCTGATCTTCGGCATCTCGGCTTCGAGTTGTCTTGAGTGATCTGGGACCTTAGGCGAGCATTATCACCGTACCAGTCTTCAGTTTGCCAATATCTGACGCACACAACGCCAGATCTCCACATGCAATACACATCACCCATCCCATTAATCTGCAGCCACCCTGCAGATCCTTCTTCCAACACACCGCTGGAGTCACCAACTCACTCCAGCTGATTCCTGTCTCACTACTCCTCGTGAGACTGCATCACGCCAAACCGGTTCCGATTTGCCCGATCCCGCAAGAAATCGTGGAGTATCGCACCGCAATTGAGGTCTGTCTCATCGGTCCATGTCGGTTCGTCGTACCCTCTCCAATGCACCAAGAATTCCCTGTAGATCCGGCCATAACGAGTTCGCTTTCCTGTTCTCATGTCTGTAATCTTCTCCACCTCGTATTCGTCCTCGTCCAGACCTTGGATCCAGCTATCTTCAGGCAGCAGGGCTTCATCGAAATCAAGACGATCTGTATCCTCGACTGTCAGCCGGATCTGGGGGCGATCTGGGAATGTCTTCACCAGCTTCAGCTTGGAGACATGCACCACCGGGAAGAGGCGGTACTCTGTACCTGCCAACTCGATCCGAGCTGCATATTCGCCGATCTTCTCCGCCACACGGAATGGGCCGTGCCACAGGTGCGCCAACTTCCGAGCATACCCTTCTTTGACGCGATCCAGGTATAACCAGACACGGGATCCGACCTCGATCTGGTGCGGGTGCACTCCTTCGTTATGATGGTCTGCCCGATCCGAGATCGCCTCTCGCAACTTCTCATTGACTTGCTCTCGTGCCTGTCGGTAATAGCGCTGGATCTGGTATCTCCACCTCCGAGGATCTCGATCCTGACGTCGAGTGCTGCCTAACGGGATCGTCGCCTCCAAGGTGGATCTAGGATCCCACCCATGTACCAGGTAGAACGGGGTTTCCCCCCGGATCCGATCCTGAGCAGTGTTGATCGCGAAGGTAAGCCGTTCTGCGTAATCATCCCAATCACGTTGATCCAGATCCTGCACGTACATCTTGAGTGCCCTGGTCGCTGTTTGCACCATGCGTTCGGCTGTGCCGTTGGCCTGGGGGCGGTAAGCCATAGTGGCGCGCTGTCGTTGTCCTAAGATCCGGTTGACCGATCTGAAGAAGTCGGACATAAACCCTGGCTCACGGTCGTGTCGGATCACTTCGCTGGCGCCGAATCGCCTGAACACGCACTCCTCGTATGACTCCGCGATCGTTTGTGCCGTTCTCGAGGCGCTAGCTTTGGCGATCACATACCCTAACAGATCCACCCAGATCAGCAGCTCCGTGTTACCTTTGTAGGACTTGGGCAACGACGGGATGTGATCCATGGCTATGATCTGGAACGGGTAGGTTGCCTGGATGTTACCGGGTGACTCACCCTGGATCCGGGGTCGTCCCTTGCCCGTCTCGCAGTCCACGCTCTCTCCGACATATTGCTGCACGCTCCGATAGAGACCTCTCCGGTGGAAGTGATCTCGGATCTTCTGATACGTGCGTCCGATCCCTTGGTGGCCACCTTCCAGACTCGCGTGATAGTGATGCAGAACATCCTGTTGGAGTGTCTCCGGAATCACCAGTCGCATCAGTCCATCTCGATCCGCCTCCGATCTCCTCGTAGGGTGGCAGTAGAACAACAGATCACTCAGATCCACTTCGTAATCCATGCTAATATTGCCATAGGATCTGGCCTCATCCTGCGTCAGATCTTGCGCCGCCCCGACCAAATACTTCTTCAGCCCGGCGATCCACGCCTCCTCGTCCTGAGCTTGCCGGATCCGATCGATCCTCAGCTCTCTCACTACCTCTTCTTGTAGGACGGTAGGTGTGGATATGGATCTAGCCTTCGATCTGGTGGTTGCTGGCGAAACTCGAGCGACCGAGTCGGCCTCCTCCTTCCTAACCACCAGTATCTCGTGCAGTCGATTCAATGTGACCAGATCCTGCAGATCCGTCTCATCGTCGACGAGGATTCCGCCTTGTCGTTGGAGTGCGGCGCTCGCTAGACTATCAGCGCTACCGTTCCAGTCGCGCTTGACGTGTACCAGCTCGTGATCGGGCCAGATCTGCAGCCGATCTAGGGCTTTTTGCCTTAGCAGTGTGAGCCCTGGTGCTTTGCAGTCGATCTCACCTCTCACTTGGCGGATCACCAGGTTTGAGTCGCCACAGATCACTAGCCTGCGCCGATCTTCTCCCCCGAGTAGGTCCATACACAGCAGGAGGCCGTGGTACTCAGCTTCGTTGACAGTCAACCCTTCAGCATAGCCGGATCTAGCTTTTACCACACTCCACTCGGGCAGCTTCCATAGGATCGCGCTGTAAGCGCCTCCACCACGTTTGACGCGGGCGGATCCGTCGAAACTGACCACAAAAAGCTCTTCATCTAGCCGTACAGTCGGGATCGGTACTTGGATCTGGCGCCTGGGTTCCTTCTTCGGCGCAATCGCTATCAAGGCCTGATCCACTTGTGATCTGGGTGTGATGCTGGCGGCGATCGCCCCCAGGATCTCGTCTTCGCCCTTGGTACACTTGACGATCTCTAGCGTCCACGGAGAGAGCAGGGCGGCCCACTGTCCTAGGCGTCCTTGTAACCCCGGTGATCTGAAGAGCCACGCCAGTGTGGAGTACCTGGTCAGGACTTTGATCGGGCGGCCCACCAACATATTATAACCCAGATCCAGGATCTGCAGCAACGCTAACACCTCCTTCTCGACAATCCCATAATTGAGTTCATTGGACTTCAGCGTGCGGCTTACGAAGGTAACCGGATAGTGGATCCCATCATGTTCCTGCATCAGGGCTGCCGAGATCGCCCAATCATACACCACCACTACTGGTTGTAGACCAGAGTTGAAGTGGCGCAGGATCGGAGTCGAGGCGCCCTTGCTCTTCAGCTTAGCAAACGCCCGGTGAGCTCGGATCCAGCGGGGGTCGATCTCGCCCAGACCACCCAGGCCCAGATCGCCTGTCTTCAGACTATGAGAGCTTGGATCGGGTATCTCCGGATTACGTGCTTCCAGATCCGGTATCACCAGATCAGGATATCCCGATGCTTGTAGTTCCAGCGCTGATCTGGGGGCTTCGCCTCCGTGTAGAGTTGACGCAACGCCGCTGGGGTGCAGATCACTTGGTTGTGAGGTCTCACCAATCGTGGATCCAAGATCACCAGATCCCAGATCCTGACTCGGTGATCCGATGTGATCTGGGGTGGGCTGATCCAGGTGTGCCTTGATCTTGGCCCGAGCTTCCGCCTTTGACATCGTGGCGAAGTCCACCTCTCGCAGCTCATACAAGATCGCAGCGTAAATTGCATAATCCTCGATAAACCGACTGTAATAATTTAAGCTTCCGAGGAACGACTGCATCGATCTGAGTGATCCCGGGAACGGCAAGTCCACCAAGGCAGATAGCTCCTTGGGATTCGCCTCCAGGCCTGAGTTGGATACCTTATGGCCTAGATATTCCACCTAGGCTTTGCCCCAGAAGCTCTTCACCACACTAATCGAGATATTCCATTCGTCACACGCCTCCAGCAGATCGTCCACCCGTTCACACAAATGATCCCACGATCTGGCGGTCACCAAGATGTCGTCGATATAAGATCTACGTCCCAACACCGAAGGCTTGATCGAACTCTCCCGATCACTACTTGCCGGGTGCAGATCAGCTCGATGTTCGCTAGATCTGGATCTACTCATATCAGATCCGGGCCGGCCCGATCTGGGATCACCCGATCCGAATCGGCCGGATCCGTGCTTACCAGATCCAAGTCCGTCGGACCTAGATCCACTTGATCTGGGGAAATGCTGGGTCGTACTCTCCAGATCACCACTCATCCGGCATCGACCAACTCGAACTTCGTCAGATCCGGGCCGACCAGGCCGAACAGCTCCAGATACAGATCCGCCCGATCCGGGCTTATCGACTTCGCTTCCGTCCAAGCCAGCTCCCGTTGATCTAGGCGGAAGACCACTTGACGTGTCCAGATCACCATGCTCCGGGGCAAAATCTGCTCGATCGTCGTCGGATCCGGATCCGCTTTTGTCAGATCGCGGGATCCGGGTGAACCCATATAGCGCATTATCGAGCATCCGCTGGTAGATCTGGGGGGCGTTCTTCAAGCCAAACGGCATACGATTCCACTCAAACAGACCGAACGGGGTGATGAAGGCAGAGATCGTACGAGCCCGATCTGTCATGGTCACCACCCAAAATCCGCTTGCCATGTCAAGAGAACAGTACCAAAGTACCTTGTCCAGATCTTCGAGCAGGTCGTTGATCAGGGGCATTGGGTAGATCATCAGCCTAGTTAGACTGTTAACCAGCCGATAATCAATGCACAAACGTATATCTACGCCGTTTTTCTTGATGATCACCACAATTGGGGAGGCCCATGGCGAGATCGAGGCCTTGATGATCTGAGCTCCGAGCAACCCTTTGATCAGATCTGACAGCTTCTCGCGAAACTGAGGCGCAACCTTACGTACACGCTGGGCAATGGGCCTCGCGTCGCCTACATCGATATCACAAACTACGCCACGGGCGGCGGGGGGCAACGCATTGCCTTTGCCGATCAGCAGGTGTCGGCGCTTCCAGATCAACCCGCGTAGGCGCTCGATCTCCTCCGGTGAGTTGATCTCCGGATCGCCCACTTGTATGTCCTCGATCTTCACGTCTGCCGTCCCCACCGTGACTTCAGGCAGCACCGCCATCTCGGCTTCGACGTCTTCTGCATGCAAATCGCCACTCTCATGGATGCAGACTTGCTCGTCCTCGACCGGATCCGAGCCAGCCTGATCTGCATTAAGCGGGTTTGTAGCGGCCGTCGAGCCCGGTGCTTGGTTGGCCTCCTGTCTCATTCCGCCGTGTAGATCCTTGCCCTTTCCTGCTCGGTCATCACTTGATGCGTGTGTGCCAGCTGGATCTGCGTCCTGTCCCTTATCACCATATGTCAGATTTGCAGATCCGCCCCCTGTCTCTGGGTGATTACCACCCTGATTACTCTCCGATAGGACAACGGGCTGATCCGCCTGTCCCACGCCAGCTGGGTCTTCGGCACCTTGCGCGTACAGCGTCGGACCTTGATCGGTGGGCACCTCGCCTGGTCCCATCGATGGATCTGGGGATGGCAGGTCCTCGGCGGCTTGCTGCGGGTCCTGATATGGCCTGGGCATGTCCGCTAGCGCATGATCTCGGTCATCTGACGTCGTTGTCGCCTTCAGCGCCCAAATCCTGGGGGGTTCGCACACACTGTCTGGCACCACCTTCGGATCTGGCCGTCTTGTCGCCAGACCGCCCCGGCCACACCCATCACCGGGTGATTTGGCTTCAACTGGGGTGATCTGGGCTTGCGACGGCTCGGGGACCACCTCCCACTGCATGGCGAGCGTCGAGCACCCGGACGCCGCTGCGGTTGGGACTCCTTGTGTCTTGTCGCCCACGGCGAGGCCTGGATCACCCTGGCCTGGTCCCGTCGCGTCCTCGGTGTTGAGATCCGCGCTCTTGCAGGTCTTGGGCAGCCTCGCCGACTGTGGATCTGAAGGTTCCACGGATTGTAAGGATTGGAGGTACAGTGTCTCAGCAGTCACCTGGGGCACATCACCCTGGACCGCCTGCGCATGTGGATCTGGTTGTGGTTTGT
This sequence comes from Phytophthora cinnamomi, assembly GCF_018691715.1. Taxonomy (NCBI): domain Eukaryota; phylum Oomycota; class Peronosporomycetes; order Peronosporales; family Peronosporaceae; genus Phytophthora; species Phytophthora cinnamomi. Next base: position 447,172 of record NW_027150937.1, read on the forward strand.
TCCGACAGCTCTCCAGGCCCCGCGATCTAGTTTCAACGGGCTGCGCCCGTGGCAGATCCGGCCTCCGCAGTATCGCGCGCGGCACAGGGTACTTGGGACGCTCAACCATCGGCGGCGGCGGGGTCCGTGGGGGATCTGCCTTCGCGGGCCCGGCTTCAGTGGTGGCCTGCAGGGCGAGATTCTGCCACTCCAAGTAGCGGCGGGATCCGACGGTCACGAAGCCCTGCAGCCGCGGGATCCGGTCGCCCGCGAGCCACATGCCGATCCGCTCGTCGCGACACAGCACCAACTTCTTCTCACCGACGTTGGTGATCTGAAGGTACTGTGTCTTGCCTGGTCCTTTAGTCACGGTCGGCACCCACAGATCTCCGCGTGTAACCCACAGCTTGTCTTGATCCGATGTCTGCAGGCGCAGCGGAAGCTCGACGGACCCTCCGGCACCCAGCTGCAGGTGCTGATCCAGCCTCACGAGCCTAGCCTTGTCATTGTAGAGCTGTCGCCTTCCACTGAGCTGGATCCGGACCTCGTCGCGCAGGCAGAGTGATCCATCGGCCAGATCCAGCCGGATCCCGGCCGGGACCATGAAGTCCATGCCCAGGATAGCTTCTTGGCCAGATAGATCACCTACCCAGATGTCGAAGAAATACACCAATGATCCTGCTAAGGTAATCTTGATCCGAGTTCTTCCTTCCGTTGTGTAGACATTGTCACCAATTCCAACGCATTCTTGACTCTGGCTCCTGTCGATGTAGCACCCAACCTTACGAGCAAAGGCGGTGTCCACGATGGACACCTCGGCACCTGTATCGAGGAGTAAAATCGCCTTCTCATTGTTGATCTTGCCGGTGATCTTGGCTTGTCGGAACCACTTACCCGGTGAATGTTGCTTCCAGTAGCCCCGAGACTCTCCTGGAAGGAGATCTGGCGACTCCGGATCACCGGATCGTCGATAGGCCTCGACGCGGCCGGATCTGGGCGTCTGGGATGTGGTATCTTCTCCATCCGCGGGCCGGAACCACAGATCTGGATCCTGTTGCTTCCAGTACCCCTGCGGCACCTCCGGATCCAGATCCACGGTCACCGTCGCGTCGGATCTGGCAAAGTCGTCGACTTGATAGAGACTTGAGACCACAGCAGTACGTTTCCCATGTAGATCACGTGTATTACCTTGTAGATCTGGTCGCTTGCTAACTTGATCTACCGATGTCTTGTTCACAAATTCATAGATACAATACCTAGAACGCTCGGCCCGTACCGGATTCCAACCCGGCGAGCGTCCTAGTTTAACATCTTCTCGGCTTTCTCTGGTAGCATCCCCTCGTGCTTGGTCGGGTTGTACCACTGGCGGATCCAGTTGTAGAACTCCTCCATTGGGCACTTGCCCATGTCGTGGAGCTCCCCGCACCCGCGGCACACAAAGAGGCAGTGATCTGCCGGGTGGCCTCTCTTGCCGCACTTCTGGCAAGTCAAGCGCCTCCAGCATCCAAGCTCCGTGTGCTTCCGGGATCCGCAGTGCGAGCAGCGATTGCGATCGGATCCGTCGGCATGGACTCTGGATCTGTGGTCACGAGGCACTTGATCTGCTGAGCGGCGTTCCAGTTGGCCCCGATCTAGGGTGTGCGGCACTTCCTCGGCTTGTGGAGGTGGTTCACCGCCCCCAGCCATGTAGATCCGGCGGTAATCGTCCCCGTCCGAGTCAGATCCGTCTGAACTTGAGTCGGATCCGGAGTCGGGGGACTGGATCTGGACCACTCGCACATGTTTCGCTGGGACTGCCGGTGCGGGCGTCGCTGAGGCCTTCTGCCGGTATTTGCTGGATCCAAATGCAGACTTCTTTATCCGGTTCTTCGCTCGATCCAGCGCGCGCAGGACTTCTTCGAGCTCATCCGCATCTGGAAGACGTAGCAGCGTCAGCCGATCGGCCAGATCCTGATCTCCCAAGGTTTCAATGAAGTGATCCACATGTTCGCGCTTCTCTTTGGGTCCACCATCCTTGATCTTGAGTCTTGCACGTAGTCTAGCGACATTCAGCCGGTGCAGGTACTCCAGCGCAGACTCATCAGATCGCTTGCGAGCATGGTAATACTGGCGGGCTACCGAGATCCCGAACCCACAGTACTGGATCTGGAAGCTGCGGAGCAGCTCCGACCGCTTGTTGCGTGTGGATCGGGGTAGCTGCCGGTACCAGTTCCTCGCTGATCCGGATAACAGATCCGCGAAGGTCAAGCACTTTTCTCCGTCGGATGCTTGATCGCGTAGGAACGCCGACTTCACCTTGCCGACCCAAGCTCTCGCGCGATCTTACCAGAGAACTCCTTGAGATCCGAGATTGCCGAGATCCGGACGCGTTGAATCATGGTGGATCCGGTGGATCCGGCTGTGGTTGTGGCGACAGCGGCGCGGCTCGGTGTCGGGAAGTCGAGTTCGTCGGGATCGTACTCCCAATGAGAGTGATCTGGATCCGGCGACTCGGTGGACTCCATGTCGACGTCCTGTGATCCAGGGTTCTGGATCGCTTGGGGTGCCGGCGTCTGTTGCTCCCTCAGGAAGCGGCTCATCGCGGCTTGGAAGTAGGACTCCAGCCTGCCAGTCGGTTCGTCGGAGCCGGATCCGGTCGCCGTGGTGGCTTGATCTGCCTGCTTCCTGGATCCAGATCGGGGGTGATCTGGGCGTTGGGCCTTGGATCGAGCTTGGAGCATCGATGCGCCAGACGGTCCGAGCGACATACGTCGTGGTTCCGATGAAGTGTCGGATCCAGCTTCCGCGGCAGACACGAAGGGCGATGACGTCCGGCAGCTTGTCGAGTCGGCCTTGGTGGATGCTGATCCGGGATCTGGGACCATCGGCAACGATGTCGCCGGGACCTCACCCACCAAGACCCTCAGCTTGTCGAAGAGGCCGTGAGTCGAGGCTTGGATCTGGTCCAGATCCAGGTCGAAGAGATCGTTCGGATCAAACTGTCCCGCCACAAGTCCGGTCTCCTTCAGCAGATGCATCAGGTTCTTCGCCGCGACCAGCTTGCTGTCAGCCGTCGCGGGAGCTGCGATGGGGCCTTGAAGGTGTCCGATCTGCTTCAGATCCAGGATCCGCATCACTGGATCTTGGACGATGAAGTCACGCAGCTCCGCACGGCGGAACGCGAACTCCAGAGCGGCTTCCGACCATCCCGATCCGGGATCCTTGGGGTCTTCTTCGTCCAGGTCCGGGGCCTTCATCTTCCTCCGCGCCGCCGATGTCTTCGGCTGGTCGTGATCGAGCGGCTTGGGCAGTGGAGGGGTGTAGGGAAGTTGCTCACATTTGAGCTTAACCGGTGAATCAGCAAATGTATACCGATTTGTGCCAGCCTTGGTTTGTTTTGTTGGTGGATCTAGACTCACGTCTAGATCCACCGGGGTCCCCGAAGGGACCTGGGGAGGAGGTTGAGGTTTGTCTTCCAGATCCGGATCCGGATCTGCCTCTCTTCCGTCGACAGAGGTCCTCCCAGCACTCTGTCGATCCGTGGATCTTGCTTCATTCAGCGGCGTCGTCGTCGATCCCAACTCCGATGACGCCTGGTCCCCTTGTTCCATCTTCACTTGAACTTCTTCTTGGGACTCACGGTGAAATCCCGAGTCACCAGAAGATCCGGGCACGCGCACCATTGTGGTGTAGCGGGATCAGCAAAATCTGCGAGATTGCTAGATCCAACTTCCCAACAGCGCCCGGACACCGACTAACGGAGGGGGTACTCCGATGATCCGTGATCAGTGCTGAACTCCTCACCTTGTGTACCCGTCGGTAGGGCTGGATCTTGCTCCTCTGGTAACTTCTGAAGAGTCCAAGTGTTGAAGTAGGAACGTCTTGGCGAGACGCGGGGATCTGGTGGAGCAGCGCGGAAATCTTCACTCTGCTCGCGGTTCTTGGTCCAGATCAAGTGATTCCCGACTTGGATCTGGCGGCCTGGATCTGGATCCGGCCGAGTGGTTGCCTTGTGGTGTGTTGTAGGCCCTTGTTGCGACTTGGTAGGTCGCCCTTTGTCGTACTTGCCGCTTCCTATAGCGGGATCAGGGTAGTTGAGAGTCTTTGGATCACCCGGCCAAGTAGTTAACTCCGGAGTGATCTGGGATCTGCACTTGTAGGGAGTTCACTAGGAAGGTTGATCTGGCCAATATATTATCCAGATTATTCAACCAACACTAGATCTGCTACCCAGTACCTTGCCGCTTCTTGGTGGGCCAATGTCGATCCCGATTCCAGGCGAAGGCGAAGGCACTTGTGTTGTCCAAGGCAAATTAGACTCTTTGGGGGGTGAGGGCCGCTTGCTGGCGCTTGGTAGTCTTGGGGTGCGTGTGGAGCCAAATCCAATATCCACAGCGTACGTCGAGCGGGGCCAATATGTGTTTCCCCGCCGCGAGTAGACCACTTGAGCACTTCCAGGCAAATTCGACTCTGATTTATGGTTATGTCCAATCCTATCCCAAAATCCTATCACGCAATCCGAACTATCTTCCCATCTGTACCTGCCGGCTCTACGGACCACCTCTACCTTCACTGCATCGCCGCTTGTTCCCTCCGTTGAGTTGTAGCCGCCAGATCACCCACTGAGTCCCAGATCCGCCAGATCCCCAGATCACCAGATCACCAGATCACCAGATCCCCAGATCCCCAGATCCAGATCCGCTGATCTCCGAAGTGCCTTGATCTGGGTCGGTCTGCGTTGATCTGGGGTCCCTGTGCTGTTGCAACCTCCTTTCCTCGCTTTCCTCGTCTTAGCCGTCTACCAGAGGCTTGGATCCGCCCGGGCGTACGGGATCCGGATCCAGATCCACCTCTCCCAAATCCGCTTGATTCACGCTGATCCTCGCTGATCTTGAGTCCTTGGGTCGTCGCAAACTCTTTTCTCCACTTCGCTTGCCATTGCCACCTCTCAGAGGCCCAGATCCGCATGGGTGCATGTGATCTGGATCTGGATCCACATGGGTACATGTGATCCGGATCCCACCGTCCCTGATCTGGGTTAATTTGTCTTGATCTGGGGTCCTTCGGCTGGCGTAAGCTCCATCCACCGCTTAGCGTATCCTAGTCATCCCTCAGAAGCTCAGATCCGCCTGGGTACAGGTGACCCGGGTCTGGATCCACATGGGTACATGTGATCTGGATCCAACTACTTCCGATAGTACGGATCTGGCCCTCTGCCGTATGTAGACGTCTTCTGTGTCATCTTGTAGTATTTCCAGTAGTCTCCCTTTGACGCCACACACATCTGACAGCCTCGATCCACCCACATCATCAGATCCCCTCGATCTGGTTTCTCGGGTGTCACTTCCGCGGTATAGTGACTCCGTCAAGATCCATCTTTTTTGCCGATTGCTCCCAATCACCCCTTTCCCGGAATTCGCTTCTCCACAGTCGTGTGCGGAGGTAACTGCGGACCAACCGCGGAATCGTCGTGCGGGAGCTGCTGCTCTACCGCCTCAGTAACATGAGGGAGCCACTGCTCGACCGCCTCGGAAGTACGCGGGAGCCGCTGCTCGACCGCCTAGTTGACATGCGGGAGTCGCTGCTCGACCGCCTCAATAGTTTGCGGGAGCCGCTGCTCCACCGCCTCGGTAGTACGCGGGAGCCACTGCTCGACCGCCTCGTTCTTCATCCGCGAGAAGCGCGGAAGCTCGCTTGCTTGTCTCTCACGCGCGCGTGTTCTTTCTCGTCTTCGCCAGTCAATAGCACTGCGCAGGTCGTGCAGAGAGGGCCATCGCTCGCTCTGTGCACAATGTGCGTCGTGGACTCCCCGTCCACGACTGTGACGTGGGGCCAATCTCTTGGTGCAATCACGAGATGTGTGAATACCTCGCTCACGTCGAAGTATTGGGAACGCTTGACTGAACGAACCAGCCAGTCGATCTGGGGCTGGTACCGGGTCAACCATGATATGCCCAGGATACAGTCAAACGCGTAATTCATCTCGTGTACGGCAACGAGACCTCGCGCCGCGCAACGCGGCGAGCCTTTCCGTCAGCAAGCCTGATTACCACTTCGCCCGGACCATTCCGGACGCGAACACTATCGGGGAGCACCGACAGGCAGGACGCGCGGAAGAAGTTGTTCGTCGCGCCTGAATCCAGGCGTGCGCGGAGAGGTCGCCGGGCGCCGGCGACAAACAGACTGACGATGATCAGTCTCGAGTCGCCGCTGGCAGTGGTGGCATTGAAGTGTGCGTGAAGCACGGGGGGGGCTAGGAGGTCGGTCTGCCACCGGTGGACCCGGACCTCCGTTCCAACCAGTAGGGCACCCCACCCCTACTGGTCCCGACCGTATTTTGGTTGTGCGGCCGGGGTTGCCTCGCCGGACGTGGAATGTTCCACGTAGGTAATGACGGGAGCCGGCGCACGGCACACCGCCGCGCGATGTCCAGGCTTCCGGCACCGGAAGCAAACCATCGGACGGTCGTCTCGGCTGCTTCGTCCTCGCCTCGAGGACGGCCGCTGCTGACGCTGCAACGCCTCAACGGCGTCGATCTCCATGGGTTCAGGACCCGGCTGACTAGTCTCTATGGGGGTTGTCCTTGCATACGACGATGTCACCACATAGTCCTCGCGTAACGCGAGGGCGAAAGCTTCTTCCAGGGTCGCGGGTTCGCCCCGCGTAAGCCAGTATCGCGTCATCCCTTCGCGCATCCCGGATACGAAGACATGGACCTGGGACGCCACGTCGATCGGCTTCGTGACGATGCAAGAAGCGAGATGGCGCGTCTTCTGGACATAGTCGCGCATGGACATCTTGCCTTGCTTGAGGGCGAAGAACGTCGTTCGAACACGTGACTCGTCTTGTAGTGGTTCAAATGCGAGACGAAGGTCACTCTGGAGTGTGTCCAGAGTCGGGAACGCGTGTTGGTCGACGACGAGCTTGCCGAGGGCCCATTCCTTGGCCTTGTCGGAGAGGCGGGATAGTAGGAAATTCACTTTGGCCGACGGTGCCTCGATTAACCTCGAGGCGATTGCGATATCAATCTCTCTGAACCAGCGGTTCAGAGGAAGACGATCTGAGCCCGTCCCAGAATATGAAGAGGTCTCCATCTTCACGGCGTCGTTCCGTGAGGGTTGCGAGGGAGTTGATACTCGCCGCTTTGCTTCGGCGAGCTCGCGGACCATGAACTCTTGGATGGCTTGGCGCTGCTGGTCGGGGGTCGCTGAGCTCAGCAGCGACGTGACGACCACTTCTCCTGACACCGCCGCAAGGCGGTGGAGCGCCTGCCACTCGATGGACGTGATGTGGGGGAAGGCTGCGTGCTCCAGGGTCATGGCTGGAGGACCGGCGGGCTGGTTCTCACTCATCTCGAACTTGGTCATGGGAAGGACTACGAAGTGCTACCAGGTGTAACGGGCCTGGTGTATGCCCGTTACTGGCTTACACCTAGGTGTTGAGGAAGCGTCTTGTTCTCAGTAAGACTGCGAACTAAGTATTAAGTCCGATGTAAATTCAATTCTGATTTATTATTAGACCGGGGCGCTAGCCCTTAGGACTAATGTGAACCACTTAAGCAAAGGTCGACAGCTGATTGGCTGAAGATGGGGACTGGCTTCCCCACCATTCAGCCAATCAGAAGATGACGCGTCAGCACACGCTAGTCGTGTGCCGACCATGCCTACTTAAGCAATATCGGAAAGATGTCTAGCTACTTATGTAAATGGAGGGCCCATTACATCCAGCCATGAGCTGGAAGCGCTTCACGCACGAGTTGCACGATGGACGCATCGAGCAGGTCTGCGTTCTTTCGAACAGCGAAAGAACGGAGAGCGAGAGCGAAGAGCTGAGACAGCTCTTCATGGGAAGTACCACTGAGAGTGAAGACACTCTCAGTGCGAAGACGAAGCGAGAGCGCTTCGAGGAACAAGGTTGGGACTCGCTGAAGTCGAGTCCCTATTACGAATTATTGAGGGAGTACAAAGACGTACTCCCGGAAGAGATTCCTGCGGAGCTTCCGCAGGATAAGGGCATTCAGCACGAGATTGATCTCGTGCCGGGCACGAAATACTGTGTCACGCGGCAGTGGCCACTGCCGCGAGAACAAGTAAAAGCTATCGACGACTTCTTTGAAAGTCGTCGCAAATCAGGACAAGTGCGGGAATCAAAGTCCCCGCACAGTGCTCCGACGTTCTGTGTCAAAAATCCACAGGGCGGATGGCGCATCGTTCATGCGTATAACAAGCTGAACGGTGCGACGGTACCGGCGCAGACGCCGATACCACGAAAAGATGTTATCATCGATTCGATGGCCGGGAGCACCGTTTACAGTGCTCTCGACTTGCGAGATGGATTTTATCAAATCCTAATGCATGAGAGCGATATCCCTCTCAGGGCAGTGAGCACGCCAAGCGGCATGCTCTGGGAATGGCTAGTAATGCCGCAGGGGCTTAAGAACGCCCCTGCGACCTTCAACAGGTGCGTGACGCACTTGTTGCGCTCGGTGCGCGACTTCGCGCCGAGCTACTTCGATGATGTGTTCATCCACAGCCGGGCTGTGGACGGGAAGACCGACGTAGAGATGCGCAGGGTGCATCTCCGGAAGCTACTTGAGCTTATGTGAAAGCATAAGCTCTACGCGAACCTGAAGAAGTGTATCTTCGGGGCGAGCGAGATACCCGTCCTCGGGTGTCTCGTAGGGAAGAATGGCGTTCGCCCTGACCCGGAAAAGGTCAGAGTGACAAATGAATGGCCAACGCCTTCAAGTGTCAAGGAACTGAGGCAGTTCCTTGGCTTGACCACGTACTTGTGCAAGTACGTGGAGGATTACGCGGGCAAGATCCGCCCGCTGTCACAGCTTCTTAAGAAAGAAGCTGTGTGGAATTGGACATCCGATTGCCAAAAGGCATTCGAAGCAGTCAAACGGGGCTTGACTGAGGCGCCGATCTTGGTATTGGCTGACCAAGATCGCCCATTTCACGTAGTGTGTGACGCGTCCGATTTCGCGATCGGATGCGCGTTGATGCAGCACGATCACGAGGGCCGTGATCGTGTCGTCTATTACCAATCGCGTCAGCTGAAGCCAGCTGAGCGTAATTATCCGGTACATGACAAGGAACTCCTTGCCATGAAATATGCACTCGCAAAGTTCCGAGTGTATTTGCTTGGAAGTAGACCATTGTGGTCTACACCGACCATGCATCACTGCGCACCGCAGTGAAGTCACCACATATATCACAAAGAATGGCGAGATGGCTCTCATTCTTTGCGGAGTATAACTTCCGGGTCGAATACAAACCCGGAAGATTGAATGTAGTGGCCGACGCGTTATCACGTCGGCCGGACTATGCAGAAGCTGTTGACGTCAATGCCATTGACGCCATGCGATCGAGCAAACCCACATCATCTCTGTTGGATGATGTGAAGGCCGCGTACGCGCACGACGCGGACGCGAAGCTCTTGCTGGCCTATGGCACAGCGCCTTCTGACAAGTCCCGTCAGAAGCTGCCCAAGCACCTTCGAGCGCGTGCACACCGCTTTCGTGTGCACGACGGACTGCTACTCTACAACGCAGTCGACGACAACGCGGATCGCGTTGTCGTGCCAAATGACCATGACCTGCGACTCAGGATCATGTACGAGTATCATGATGCCCCGACTGCGGGACATCTCGGACGTGAGAAGACTTACGTCCTTCTCACGCGCGACTTCTACTGGCACCACCAGTACAAGTGGGTGCGCAAGTACATCCGTGCTTGCGAGGTATGCCAACGCGTAAAGCCTGCGCCATTCGCGCAGGCTCCACTGCAATCACTACCGACTCCGTCGGAGTGTTGGAAGTCCATGTCTTTGGACTTCATCTTTGGTCTTCCCCCGGATAGCGGAGGGAACACCGGTGTTGTGGTCTTTGTAGACCGTTTCAGCAAGATGGTACATCTTGCTGCGGTGCCAGCAGAGGTGACCGCGAAGCAGACGGCCCGTCTGCTCGTCGACATGGTTTTCAAACGCCATGGCATGCCGTCCGACATCGTGTCGGACAGAGACCCGCGCTTCACAGCGCACCTATGGCAAGAAGTGTTTACACTTCTTGGGAGCCAGCTTTCCATGTCGACTGCGGATCATCCGCAGACGGACGGCCAAACCGAGCGCGTGAACCGCGTGCTCGTCGACATTCTGAAGAGCTACGCTCACTCGTTCCAATACTGGAGCGAGTGCTTATCGATGGCGGAATTCGCCATCAACAACTCGGTGCATGCCTCGACCGGGCATACACCGTTCTACGTGAATGCCATGCGGCATCCACGCCTACCGAGTTTACTCGGAGTGATGGCTCCCACTTTAAGTGGGGGAGGATCTACGACTGCAATACAGCAGCCGCAGAAAACCACTGACACTTGCACAGTGTCAGCTGCAACAATGGACAAACCACATGAGTCTGCGCAGGGCGCAGACTCCCCCAACAACATGGCCAACGACCACGGGTCTGCGCAGGGCGCAGACACCGCAAAGAACCACGCAGAGGCCGGGCCTCTAGCGGAGAGCGAGCTGAATGACTTCAGCTCGGATGCAATCAGTTTCATCACCAAAAGACAAGCCGTAAATCGGTTTGTCCAAGATGCAATAGCAGCTTCTGTTGACCAACAGAAGCTGAACGCAGACAATGTGGGCAGAGGCAACACAAATGAATTTAAAGTTGGTTCATTAGTTTTGTTAGCTACACAAAACCTGCCTAAACATGCCGTTTCGGATTTCGGAGCAAGTAAGCTTGCTCCGCGCTTCATCGGGCCGTTCACTGTGTTGGCACGGCACGGCAACGCATACACGCTATACATACCGTCTAGCATGCGCCTCCATCCGACCGTTTACGTCGGACGGCTGAAGCCATACCTGCAGCACGAGCCATCTAGCTCGGCTGACCCGAAGCCTCGGCAGGTGCCGAGGCAGAAGCGGAGGACTTGGCCTCGGCGACGAGCAGCCTCTCCTCCAGCGCGCGTACGCGCTGGAGCAACCCCTTCATCTGGGTCCCCAGCTCGACCTGGATATTCGAGGCGGTCTGCGAGACCGCCGCGACTTGGGCCTTCTGGTTCGCCAGCTCCTGTTTCAGGGCGGCGAACTCAGCGCCCTGCAGACGCTCCACGACGGTCACCCGGTCGTGGAGAGGCGCATACTGATCAGCCCGGGGCTGATCATACCCGGGGCGTGTTCCTACCCCCGCCACCACCGATCCGTGACGCCCGCGGCTCAACCCGCTGGATTGTTGAGCGGATTGTTGACCATAGTATCCCGAAAACGAACCCTCAAGGGGCTCGTTTTCGTATTCGTTGGAGAGGATTTCCTCCCCATCAAGATACATGGGAGCCGCGGAACGTCTTGCTGGAGGACGTTCCGGAACTGGTGAGGGCGTACGAGGAGCAGTACGCGCTGGTGCAGCGGAAGCAGTGCGAGTGCTGCGGTCATCGCTAGCGCCCGAACCCTCACGTGCTAAGAACTTCGCACGGAGCTCTTTGAGACTCTCGGGCACACGGAACGACGTGTACCCGTTCAGGTCGCAGTCGCTCAAGCGGACCGCGCCTGGGAAGCACTTCGTGCACTGAAAGCCCTCGGGCACAGCGCACGGCACATTCGCCTCCTCCGCAGCAACGTGGAGTTGCTCCAGCTTTCCACGCTTCGAGTACGTCTCGAAGCGATCACGCGCTTGCTTAATCCGATCACGGTAAGCACTCGGCTTCTTGTTGAAGTTCTCAACAAAAGCATTCCAACTTTGACAAAGTGCCTGCCTCGGGCACTTTGCTGCGAGAAGATGTCTTCTTGCTTTGAAACCATCGGAGCTCATGGAAGAGTCCGAAGTAATAATCGCGCCTTTGATGCGTTTCCGCATCAAAGTGCGGCTCGGCAGCCACAGCGTCATCTTTGATGGTGCTGCATACGTACAGCGGCACCTCATTCGGAGGTACTGTGGTGTCGAGAAATGAAGCCGAGACAAGATTTGATATTTGTATTGATCGATAGGAAACTTAAGAGAAGACAAGATAAGCCTTCGGGCAACAATAACAAAACAGCTTTTCCTCCCAACCACGCAAGGGCGACACCGGTGCCTGCAGTGAACGACCTGCAGCTCAAGGTAAACCTGGTAGGTAGGATTATGACTGTCGGTGGGCATATCTACTAGTGTAGCGTGTGTTCATCCCTGGCAGGGCCAAGAGTTAGTGGCCGGTGTATTGGTAGCGACGAGTCGTCGCCAGGAACTGGAGGAGCGAGAGCGCACTCCATTTATTTCTTCCCGCCGGAGTATAGCTCCGGCACCCTCGTATCACGCCGTAAAAGGCCGAGGCCCTTCCTTCTGAGGGCCTGCGAGGTATATTTTGTGTGTGAGAGCGTGCTAGCCTTTGCTCGTGGCTAGTGACGCTGAGTCTTCCGTCGGTCGACTAGCGGAAGCTCGGTACACAGGGGAAACATCAACCCGGTGCAAGGGAGAGTTCCTGGGCCTTCAGGTTCTAACCCTAACAAGCCCATTGAGTCTTCGGTGACTTGGTGGGTGTTGTTGGTGGGGAAAGTGTGCCTTATATAAATTAGCGCGTGTTCCTACACGACAACTGGTGCCGCGACCCGGGATTGGTGTGACCTTCTGTGTTTCGTGCTACTGCAGGTCGATCGACTTTACGAGCAACCAAGAAGAAAAACAAGAACAAGAAAAAAGAAGAAAAAAAGACGAAGAAAATGGCGAAAGGATCACGTTCAGCGGTGCCAGCAACTCCAATGAAGACTGGCGGAACGCGTGGCGACGACACGACTGCGGCCCTGATCACGCCGCACCTCAACCCGATTGCTGAGCGGACCGTCAGCTTCGACGACTCGATGACTGGATCCGACGCCAAGGACGAAGAAATGGATGAAGACTACGACGATTACCTGGAGGAGAAGGCGCCTGCGCCAGCGGTGGTGGCACCCGAGACTCCGGAAGATGCAGTGCTGTCTGCGGGACGCAGTGTGGGCACGCGTCCGTTGTCGCGAAACCTCGCGGTTGAGCTTGACGATGACACGCGCTCCGTGACGCGCAACCTCGCGGATGAACTGGATGATGTGGATGGCCCAGGGCCTGCATATGACGACTGGAAGACTTTGAAGACGCCCCCGACGACTCGAGGTCACCAGTCCTGACGACTCAAGTGACCGAGCAAACCTCCAGTAACCGGCCGCCACTCAACGGTGACACGCCGGCGGCCAACAAGGTTCTCGGTCGACTTTACGAAGAGATGAAGAAGAGCGACTGGGGTGAACTATTCGAGCCAACGATGACTCGCCAAGCGGTTTGGGCCGATTTGTGTCACGAGTTGGCTCGCCCAGTGAGTTCCGTAACAATCGAACAAGTGGTGAAGGAAACCAAACGATTTCTGAAAGCATTGGGGCTTCGGCCTCTGGAGCACCCTTCGCCGTCGACTCTGGAGTGCTGGGTGCCGGCCGAAGCAGGCGCGGAGCTCTGGAAGTGGAAGAAGCGACTCCGCACAGCCGTCGGCGTGAACTCGTTCACTCTGGACGACTCGCGGAAGACTCGTGCGGCTCGCGAAGTGGTCGACCCGGCTAGCGTACCGCTGCCGACGACTCCGAAGAGGACAATCCGCGAAAACCCCAGCCGAAAACCCACCGGAGGGGTGTTTAGCGCGTCAGGAGAGCGATCCCCGTACTTTCAAGACTCCCACATGGTGACTCCACCAACTACGGGCTACTCAGACCGCGCTGGACGCACCACCGATGACTCAAAATCGGCCAGGAGCACGAAAACCAGCTCAGGACGGAGCAGGAGCCGCCACGGCGGACCCACCGACGACTCGTCGGACGAAGAAGCGGACTTCACCGGTGATGGAGGGGCGCAGATGGGCGAATACCTGCGCCAAATCCGTGAGGTGACCGAATCTGAGCTGCTTAACGCGACTCCGAGGATCGAGGTGGCAACGCATCGCCCACTAGGGCATATCAAGGCGTTCTCGGGCATCAGGAACAAGAGCGAGAACTCGATGCAATGGCTTCGCGCCTTTGTCTACGAGATGAAAGGGACGCGAGCATCGCCCAACGATGGTGCATGCCTTTCGAGCTGAGTCTTCGGGACGGCGCTCTACATTGGTTCCGACAACTGCCCAAGAAGACCAAGCGAACGTGGAGCCTCCTAAGCGAAGCTTTCATCAAATACTATTGCTCCCAGTTCAGCCAGTCAGCAGAGACTCGCTACTACTCAGCCAAGCGCGAAGACAAGGAACATGTTTGCGACTACCTAAACCGGTTCAATGGCTATGCCAGGAACGCCGGAATTCGGTTTGAGAGCAACAGCCGCAAAGCACGCGACCACGTCAAGCGGTTCCTCGAGACTTGCGGCGACCGAGGACTCGAACGGCGCCTGTACCACCTGCGCATCTCAGACATACATGAGTTGGAAGAGATGATCCAAGAGATATTGAAGATTGACGAGCGCAATTCGTCCCGCGAGTCGTCGCTGCCTCACTCTCGAGCTCGAGATGCCTCCCGACGACGTGACAGACGTCGCGATGACTCGCGCCGCCACGAGCGCTCGGAAGACACACGCCGACGTGATGACCGCCGCCGCGACGACTCGCGGGATGCTTACAACAGTCGCGACCGACGCGAACGAGATTATGAGCGTCGTCGCGAAGACTCACGCAATATGCCTCGCGTGAACCTAGCTGAAGCATCTGTCGCCAACATCGTCGCCGAACTTCATGGACGGGACACGCGGGACACGCGGAGTGAGCTGCAGCAACAGCGCCACAGATATGATGGCGACAGCAACAGCGAAGATGGAAGTGAACACGGCAGCGACGACTCACAACGTTGCGGCGAAGACTGGGGTGATAGCTATTCGTCAGACGGAAGCGACCACTACCTTGCGGCAGCCAATGACAACGAACGACGAGTCGCCGCTGAAGGCACGTACGCCCGGTCCGCCAACCGACAACCCTGGGGTGACTCAGCGGGGCGCAGCCAAGGCCGGGACAATCGGCTCCAGAACCGCGGTCACCGCGACGAGAAATCTCGCCAGTATGGACCGTGCGCGGCCTGCGGGGGTCTCTATCACTCGGCACACTACTGCCGACGTCGGTGCAAGCTGTGCAAACAAGTGCACGACTTCGGAAAATGTGAAGTGTTCCAAGAAATCACCAAGATCATCAAGTCCAAGGTGGACAAGAAATACCTCACACCCGAGCTCCAAGAACCCCTGTTTTCGGACCATTTAAACTAGGCAGCCCGCCAACTACGACTGGGTTGGTCCCAATCGGGCTGCCACAGTTAGCTGACCCCGCAATTGAAGCCGAGTGCATCTTTGCATTTGTGGGCGAGTGCGAATGGACGAAGACATGAAAACGACGGAATTGGAAGAGGAGAGAGGCGATTGCCTCGGTGGAGGTGTATGGTGTGAAGAAGACGATAACGAAGAGGTGGGAGATACCGCCGAAGACTGGCTGACAAGCGCAATACAAGAAGACTCGCGCCGACGACTCGTTCCAGAAGTGCGACTCTTAGCTGGAGAACGGATGGGATGGCGGTCGGCGCAGAAATTTGACAAGCGCGTAAGGATGCGGACACTGGTGAACGGAGCCGTGAACGACTCGCGCACGAGGATATTGCTGGACACTGGGGCAAACGTCAGTGTCATCTCGGAGAAACTTGCCAAGCGACTGAAACTCCGCGAAGTAGTGGGGCATGGACGTTGCATGGATGTACAAGGGATCACCAAGGGCAAGATGATGACGACTCGCCGAGCGAAGGTGAAAGTCACTCTTGGATGGGAGCGCGTTTATGTTTATGAAGTCTGGAAAATGGATCACTGCGCCGGGGTAGAAGTGGTGCTTGGCACCGACTTTATGATCCCGGCCGGTATCCTACTGGACCTCCTAAACGCGACGGCCAAGCTTCCCGACGAAGTAATGATCCCGCTGATCAAGACTCAAAACATGATGGACGAGGCCGAAGGAAGCCACGTCGCGTACGGTCCGACGAAACCAATGCAAATACCGGGCCACGAATGGGACGAGTTCAAACTACAGCGACGACAACCCGAGCCGACGACTCACGTGCCTTGGATCCGCCGAACGGAGACATTCATCCCGACTGTCACCAAGTTCTACAAGGGACGTCCGGTCAGGATTCGACTTACCAACGCCACGGATAGGCTGGCGAGTTGTCCGGTACACTTCCCGGTTATAGTCTGGGTTCCGATTGGGTCGCTGCCGAAGCCTGAAGGCTACGTGCGGCTAGATTCCGCAAAGTACAAGGAGTGGCAGGTACTTGCATACGCTGCCACACGGGACAAGACACTACTCGAGTGGGAAGCTGAACTCTACCAACAATGGTTGGCCAAGCAGCCTCCAGCGGTGGAACGAGTGAGTTACCCGACACCCAAAGGTATCCTGCAGCGACCTGACGAAGACTCGGCCGAGAAACCACCCGTCAACAGTGAACGTGACAGTGCCGACGACACGTCGGTGACGGATGACTCAGAATGGATAGCAGAGGAACATCACCGACGACTCGACGGTACTGCCGGCGACTCGACGGGGGTGACGACGACTGACGATGAATCCATTACTCCAGAAGCAGCTGGATCAGGCCTGGAGACTGCTGAGTCGACGGTGCGCCGCGACGAAGACCAAGGACTAGAGTGCAGTCCGAAGAGGCATCCACCGCTGACTCAAACTGCACCCAGCCGAGAAGCCGGTGACATCTCAACGACTCTGACCAGACGTTCATAGCAGTAATGAGCGTACTGGCCACGGAAGGTACCGTCGATAGAAGCGACGAGACGACTGAGCACCCGGCAGCGGACATCGAACTGGAGGACTACGCGCATGAATTAGCGTTCCTCCCCGATTTATCGGAGCCGGAGCCAACTACACTCGACTACTCGGCGGCGAACGTCAAGAATCCCGAGTTGTCGGCAGACCAACGAGGGAGCCTAATCGAAGTACTCCGACGCCATGAAAGTATCATGATTGCAAGCGGGAATGCACTCCCACCGCCAGCATATGGCGTTGTCTGCGACATAGATGTGCAGGGGCACGCGCCGATCAAACAACGGGCCCGACGGATCCCGTTCAAGCATCTCAAGAAATTGTACGAGCTACTCAAGGGACTGCTCAAGGCAGGACTCATCGCGTTCTCGGACAGCCCGTGGGCCTCGCCAATCGTCATTGTCCTCAAGAAGAATGGCCAAGACATCCGCCTCTGCATCGACTACAAGATGGTCAACGCGGTAACAGCGATCCTGGAGTACGCCATGCCACTCGTCGACGACTTGCTCACGGACCTGGAGACTTACCTATGGTTCTGCTCGCTCGACGCGGCCAGCGGATTCTGGGCCATCCTGATGACTCTACGTGCGCGCAAGATTTCGGCATTTGTGTGTCCTCTGAGGCACTTCGAGTGGCTACGAATGCCTTTCGGCCTCAAGAATGCGCCGATGATCTACCAACGGATGATAGACAACGCGTTGTGGGGATTTGTACAACCGAAGGGCGGCTGGGACGCCTTTGCAGCAAAGATGAAGGCCGCCGAAGACTCGGCAGAGCACTGCCGACGACTCGAGTCGTCCCCTCGCCTACCAGGCACTACGGCGACGACTCGAACCAAGTTTGCAGCCGCCCGCGATGACTCGAAGACGGCTGAACCCATTACTCGGCTCATTAACAGCCCAGAGGCCGATATGTTTACGACCAACGAAGCCGACGAGTCGTCGCTGGTACCTGTGTTCGAACGGCGATCCTTCGTGGACGATATCTGTTTCGGTGGCGAAGACTTCGACAGTTGTTTGGCGACGCTGGATCGGCTCCTCAGTCGTTTTGAAGAGTGCCGGATCCGCGTCAGCTTTACCAAGAGTATTTTCGTGCAAGGACGCGTTGACTTCCTGTCCCATGAAGTGTCAAAAGACGGCATTCGGTCCGATCCGAAGAAGCTGGACGCGATCACTAAGCTGTCTTTCCCATGAACGAAGAAGGGAATGAAGTCTTTCCTAGGTGCGCTGAATTACTACAGCCGCTTCATCCAAGACTTCGCTGTCTACGGCGCGGCGCTGTACCAGCTCAAAGAAGACGATTTCGCACCAGGGGGTGACCTCACAGTTGCCCGCTGGAGTTTCCAAGGTCTCCAAGACAAGGTTGCGGCAGCGCCGATACTCCGCCACTTCGATCGCACCAAGGAAGTACACGTCATGCTGTTCGCAAATGAGTGGGCATTGAGCTCCACGCTGCTACAGTTGCATGATGACAAGTTACATCCTGTTCGTTTCTGCGGACGTGAATTGAAGGAGGCCGAGATGAACTATCATGCGGCGGAGAAAGAGGTGCTAGCGCTGTTGCTACTGCTGAAGACTTGCTACACTCAGTTGGCGGGGCGGACAATACGAGTCTACACTCGCTTCTCCACATTGAAATGGATTACCAAGTCGAAGTCACTCTTTGGGAGAGCTGTGCAATTCGCGGTATTGCTCTCCCCATGGCACCTGATCGTCCAGCGAGTCAAGGAGAAGGACTGCGCCTTCACCCAGTTGTTCCAGTCGACGGTGACCAACTTCGTGGATCTCGATGACTCACTGGAACTGGTCGCCCCGCCGACTAAGGGCTCACCGACGACTCGCATGGACCCAAATTTGCTTTATGCACGCCTACCGACGACTCATACAGGCTTCGTGGTCTCTTTCGATGGGTCAGCGAAGACTGAGAAGTACGGTGGTTACGGCAGTTGTTCATGGATCGTGTGGAGCCTTCCGGAGTGGAAAATAGTTATTGCAGCGAACGCTTACCTCGAGAAAACCACGGTCAATATCGCCGAGTACACCGGTATGAACAACGGCGTTCTCGCCGCGATCGAACACGGCGCCGAAGACTTAGTGATCGTGGGAGACTCGAGACTCGCGATCCAGCAATCCCTAGGGGTGATAGCTTGCCGGAAGGAATCATTGATGGCACAGCTGAATCATCACAAGGAGATCACAGCACGGTTGCGGTCAGTCAAATACCTGCACGTGGTACGCGAATACAATGCTGCCGCGGACTCGTTGGCAACAGAAGCCTTGGAGTCAAAAGTTTCCAAGGTCATTCTGAGTGAAAACCGGAAAGCAGAGCTGGCCGGACTCAATCGGATACAAGAAGTGATCTACGAGTCGCCGCCGCAAGGATCAGAAAGCTCAAAACCTGGTTCCAGGAGGCTCTATTCAAATTCTGAACGGCGTCTCAACCGTGAAACGCAAGACGTTTGGTGATTTCGAACGTCCAGAACCTGGAATGCTACTGGCGATGACTCGGGCGCAGACCAAGAGCAAGAAAAAACACGTTCGATTCACGCACGACAAGCCGAAGCCACCGCCGAAGACTCACCCTAACCGGAGACCTCCCGAGATTCGACCTCCAGAACCAACTCAAGCTCCACCAGCAGTTCCTAACGCACAAGACATTGATCCTGTGGAAGTCCAAGAAGAGAGACGACGACGAATAGCTGCTGCACAAGACGAAGAATTACGATGGGCTAACCTGAAGACCGTGTTACGAGGAGATGTCGAGAAACTTGGATACCGAGCCGCCAGAGATGCTGGAAAATCGCAGATAAGTTCGTGTTGTCGGAGGACAATTTGCTACACTACATGGGAACGAGTCGTCGGCGTTACGCTGAGTCGCAAGAGGAGATCTCGCTGCGTCTGGTTGTACCCACCACGATGATTCAAGAAGTACTCCAGAATCGTCACGACTCGCTGGAAGGTGACCATCAGGGTGGGTGAGAACCAACCAGCGAGTCAGGCGAGATTACTACTGGTTGGGACTCTACACCGACGTGAAAAAGCACGTGAAGTCGTGCCCCGACTGCAGCACCAGCAAAAGCCGCCCCCAACTGAAAGGATACTCTCCGGGCAACGTGCTGGCGGAACGGCCTTTCCAGATAGTGTCTATGGACTTCGTGGTACCACTGCCGAAGACTCGGAGGGGCAGCACAGCCCTGCTGCTCTTCCAATGTTCCTTTACGGGTTTCATCATTGCAAAAGCCATGGCGGATACGGGTGCACTCAAGGTAGCACAAGCATTCGAGGAATGCATATACCGACGATTCGGTGCGCCATCACTCATCCGCCATGACTGCGACCCACGGTTCATGAGCGAAGTGATCCAAGCGTTTGCAGAAATGATGCAGTCAAGGTCCCGGGCAACGCTGAGTTACCGGCCGCAAGCCAACGGACAGCAAGAACGGTCAGTCAAGACTGTAATGCAATCCGTCAAGGTATACGCCGAAGACCCGCTCCAACAAGACTGGGACGAGATCGTGGAGCGCTTAGGCTTCGCCATCAACAACTCACAAGACACGACTCGGAAGGAAACACCATTCTACTTGGTGCACGAGTGGGATGCCCAGTCAACGCTGAAAGCCATGTCATCCTCGCTCCGACACGGCACGCCGAAGCAGTCAGACGCACTGGCGTGGCGCCGCGAGGTCAACAGACAACAGCAGATTGCTATGGAAATGGCCAAGGAATACCAAGCCACCGAGAAGACTCGCAGAGCCCGGGAACACAACGCCAAACTCAGCAGGAGAGAGAAGCCAATACTGGCGAAGACTCGGGATCACGAGTCGTCGGCGGCGGCACAAGACCAACCGTCTACGGGACAAGACACCCCCGTCCCAAGTCACCTGTCGCTCAAACCAAGTACGCATTTGCCACCGACGACTCGCGAGTCGTCGGCAGGTACCCCACACCAACCGTTTGTGGGACAGGGGGGACATGTCTCTCGGGACAGGGTGGATCCACCGAAGACTGGCGGAATTGAGCCGATTGCAGGCCGAAAATCAATGCTGCCGGTCCCGTTCGATGTCGGCAGCAGGATCTGGTTGTACATGGAGAGAGTCAAGCCCGGCCTTACCAAGAAACTGGCACACCGGTGGCATGGACCCTTCCGGATAAAAAAGAGGATCGAAGACTATGCCTTCGAACTCGAGTTACCGGACCGCAGTGGATACCGATTTTACCCAGTCGTCCATATATCCCGACTAAAGCTGGTTGATGAGTTTGGAGATCGACCGAAGACTCGCCTCGCGCCCGGACTCGTCGACGACACGCGACTAGACTTTGACGAAGAACTGCTCCCTGAAGATAGTTGGGAGCCAGATCACGTGGCAGGAGAGTATGAAGTTGAAGCCATCCTCGACGACCGTGTGCCGTTGTCCACGGGAACTGAAAGAGCAGTGCGCGAGTTTAGAGTCAAATGGGTCGGCTACGATGAACCAACGTGGGAGCCAGCCGCTAACCTTTCTTGCGGAGGGCTCCTCTATGATTACCTGCGGTGGAAACGAAGTGAACAGCGCCTGCAGATGGTTCAAGTCGCCGCCGAAGACTAGGTGGCTATGAGTCACCACAATGATGACCTGTACTTGGGGCAACGCAGCCCAAGACCACAGACGAAAACAGCTACTGTGGCATTATCTTTTGCATTTAAAATTAAACGCTACCAAGACGGACAGCTAACTCAACGACGGGGATTAGAAATGAAAACCAAATGGATAGAAGACGCTGCCGACGACTCGCTTGAACCCGACTTCAACTCAATCAGGATCGGAGGCAACAGCTGCCCGAGCCAAGACACCAAGCAAGCTCGAGTCGTCGGAGCCACCAACAGCATGCGGAGCTTGTCCTCCCGGAACAGACGCAGCATTCAGCGAAGACTCAGACGCAGCAGGACGAACACGGGTATCACCAAATTCGGCAATCCATCCTGCGCAGTCGACGCCGTCACCGCAGCCTTGAACCCCGCCTGCTCACGAAGAAGCTGATAGGCCAGACACTCAGCGTCGCCAGCCTTCTCCCGATTCTCCAGTCGGGCTGGCGTCTCCGTGTGCGCGTCGACCACTCCTCGGAGGCCTTCCACCTCTTCGAGGCAGCGAACCTCCAGGACGCGCAGGCCCTTGATCTCCATCTTGGGCTGCTCGAACTCCGCGCACGCCTGCTTAAGGAAGGTCAGAGCATCCCCGGGCGAGTATAACTCTCTCCTCATAGCGATGTCAGCCGCAGCGCGCGTGAACTCGGTGGCGTGCAGTTGTCCCCGCATGACGTCCATGTCCAGCATCACGTCGCCGTGCACGCTCATGTCGGGAGTGGTCGCCGCTGCCACGTCATCCAGCGAGTGAGCGGCGGCCACGCGGCAACCAATGTGACGATCCCCGCGGATGTTAGGTCCTGGTGCAGACGGACGGTGAGTCGTCCGAGAGATTCTAACCGAGGATCCAGCACTGCTATCACGCGCTCCGACGACTCAGCGCAAGCCTCCATGACGAGCTGTTCGAAAGAACCACACGATACCGCATTGCCAGCCTGTGAGTCGTCGATGGCGGGTGGACAAGTACCCACATTCGAAGCGGAACACGCAGTCACAGCAGGCGACAACTGGCTTGCACCTGCGTCGCCGGCGGCATCTCCGACGGGAATATCAACAGATGGAACAGCCTGCAAGCCCAAAGAGGAAGGCAACGACAGTGAGCATGAGCACAAGAAGCTGAATCCAGTGAAGCGAGTCGACGGGATGTACCAGAGAAGCATCACAAGTGGCAGTCGGTGACGCAGACAAGCCTAGCAGACGTCGCCAGTGAAGCTTGGCTGGTGGGTCAACACCAGAAGGTGAATTCAACCCAGGGGACGACAAACTAACTTGCAACACCACAGCAAGAACATGCCAGCGTTAGCGCTCCATGCGGGAACGGCCAGAGCAGAAAGTGACGACGACATACCGTGGACGAGCTGCCGGACGACTCTGCAGCGTTGCCGCCTCCAGACGCCGCTGACCGAAAGCGCCTGGAGCGGTAAAACACTTCACAGCCGGATACTAGCGCACTCTGCGAGCCGGACTAAGGCTGGAAGGAAGCCAGCAAGACCGCCGTCGGCGATGGATACGAGACGTGAGAAGACGAGAGCCATTTTACCGAGTTCGACGACCAAGGGAGACCACGACGCTTGAACGCGGAGTCCAAGGAAGCCCGAGCAGCGCGCGAGTCACCGACCATGACGACAATAACACCCCGACGCTCACCAGCACGCGGCTCGCATCACGGTGGGGGCAGTTGTGGTGTCGAGAAATGAAGCCGAGGCGCTAACTGGCAAGTCATAACCCATCGCCTGTCATTGGGCCAAACTCCCCGATCGCTGATTGGCCTAAATAGGCCGGTGACGATGACTCGTCGACGGTCCCAAGTCAAGCGTGGGCGGTTGCAGCTCGCTAAGTGCGGGGCGAACCTACTGGCTAGATCCGAACTTATGAGTCATCGGCGCCTGTCCCGAGTCGTCGGTGGCGTTTCAGCGGCCGTTTGAGTCGTCGGTAACGCCGTCACGTCGCAGAGAAAGCGCCGAAGAGTCGTGAGTTACAACTGACGGTCCAAAAACGGACGCATTTATACTTGATATTTGTATTGATCGATAGGAAACTTAAGAGAAGACAAGATAAGCCTTCGGGCAACAATAACAAAACAGCTTTTCCTCCCAACCACGCAAGGGCGACACCGGTGCCTGCAGTGAACGACCTGCAGCTCAAGGTAAACCTGGTAGGTAGGATTATGACTGTCGGTGGGCATATCTACTAGTGTAGCGTGTGTTCATCCCTGGCAGGGCCAAGAGTTAGTGGCCGGTGTATTGGTAGCGACGAGTCGTCGCCAGGAACTGGAGGAGCGAGAGCGCACTCCATTTATTTCTTCCCGCCGGAGTATAGCTCCGGCACCCTCGTATCACGCCGTAAAAGGCCGGGGCCCTTCCTTCTGAGGGCCTGCGAGGTATATTTTGTGTGTGAGAGCGTGCTAGCCTTTGCTCGTGGCTAGTGACGCTGAGTCTTCCGTCGGTCGACTAGCGGAAGCTCGGTACACAGGGGAAACATCAACCCGGTGCAAGGGAGAGTTCCTGGGCCTTCAGGTTCTAACCCTAACAAGCCCATTGAGTCTTCGGTGACTTGGTGGGTGTTGTTGGTGGGGAAAGTGTGCCATATATAATTTAGCGCGTGTTCCTACATAACACAAGTCTCCGGCGACCAGGCGGACCAAGGCCTTCTCAATCTGGGAAGCGCGGGCTTGGAACCACTCGGGGATCAGGTTGCGAAACCTGAATCCCGCCTCGAAGAACATCGTCTGGGCGAGGGCCGCGTACGCTCGGGGAGACAGCGTATCCATCGGGATCATGATCGCTGTGATGTCCGCGGCGGTGTTGGGGGCCAGCCTGACAAAGTTCCATTCGGAGACCCAAGCGTCGTTCGGGTGGGCCATCGCAACTCGGGCGGCAACGTACTCGGACGTCGCCATTGCGGCGGCCCACCACGGCTGGAACTCCGGCGCAGGACTTGGCCATACGTACTCGATCGTCGTAGACGCCACGAACTCGAGCGTCACTCGCTCCCTCCGACGGACCTGATCCGCCACGTAGGCCTTCGCCTGGGTGACTGTCATCTGCCCGGCGGAATCTTCGGCAGTCCCGGTCAGGTCGTTGACCATTTGGAACACACTCGGCGGTACCACCCTGGGCGGCACTTCTTGGACGGCTGGCGGGCTCGTCGGCTTTGGCGCCTCCGGACTCGACTGCGAGGCCTCATCCGGTCGCTCAGCACCGGTTCCTCCTGAACGGCCAGCAGCGGACCTTCATCCTTGAACGTGGACGCTGGAGTGGACGTCTCATCCGAGTCGTCCTCCAGGTCCACCACATCTTGGGCCGGCCGGGGCGTTTCAATCTGGGCCGGCGACTCAACCTTGACGGCGCCTCCCACAGACGCCAGGGTGGGTGCATCCGGGATGGATGCACCCACATCCTCCGCGCACACATCCGAGCGGGAGTCCTTCGAGCCACCTGGGCGCACATTGTCCTCGCCGTCCTGAGCGGCAGCTTCCAGGGACACTTGGTGTGCATCCTGGGCTGCCGGCTCCGAGTCCAGCTGGTCTTAGGCGTCCATCGACTCCTTCTCCTCGCGAGCTGCCTTCCGCCTCGCGGCGTTGCCCCGGCGAGCATTCCGCTCGACTTCCTCGAGCGAGAGCTGCCCCTCCGGCTGCATCCGTTGAGTCCGATGCGAGCGGCGCGTTCCTTCCGCACGTCCGCCGCGTCCCTTCTCGCGTGTGCTCTCACTTCCAGCCATAACATCCAGAGTTAGTAGGTTAGTAGCTCTCAGCACCCCTAAAAGATCCTAAAATCAATATACAATGTTCGGTGAAATCCCTGGGCAACCCAATCCGGGCACACGCACCAGCTGAGGCGAGGCGGGTGAACGCCTTTCTCGTCCAGGTGTATAGCTATGCCCTAGACACTCCGCGAGTCGTAGCCTCAGGAGGGGCTAGCGTACGGTAACCCGAACTGCGCGATAGAAAACCGCGTATCCCGGTTGGCGTGTGACCTTGTGCAATCCCTATAGGCGCTGTTTATCTTCGGCGGACCGAGCTTGCTAACCGAACACCGATTGCTATCAATTCGGGATCAATATACATAAATGCAGAGAACTTCCAGGCGCTACACGTCTGAATGAGGAGTTAGATCACGAGCGAAGACCTTCTCCAAAAACTAGATAATCTAAATCAATACAGAGTTCGTACACACAATATGCAGCCTGTCAGTAATTGGGTTGCACCCTGAATACAGGTCAATTCAGGATACCCCACGCGCACCACTCCCGAAAAGTCGAGAGAACTATACAGGTACCGTCCTACCACACGCAATCTACAATCCGGTCCTAGGTGGCGATTGCTACAACCTCCTAAAACAGGAATATGAAATGCAAATGTACACCTGGGTGGTACACCGCAACTGGTAAAATGAAACAGGTGTACCAGCCCGAGTGGACCGATAGCTTTTGGGGTACCTGACTTGGGTTGGATATGAAGTGAGAGTTCCACACGAGTCTGCTGCGCGCGATCTTCAGCGTCCGTCGGTTATCGCTCGCGTCCCTGGGCCTTCCTTTAGGCAATCCGTCCAGGGCGGGGGATTAGTTTGTCACAGCGCCGTCGCTTCTTCACGAAATGTGTCCAATCTTAGGATGCACAGGAACCACTTGTGCTCTTGAACGCAAAACGAACTCTTCATTATTCCTTTATCTTGTTCCTTATTTTCTTGGTGAGAGTCATCTTCTCCGTACGCATAGGATTGCAGCTTCAGTCCCGTGGTCCCCCAGGTATTTTTTCTTCCGGTGAGCAACTCCAAAGTGACTTCGACTCTTCCGCCCGGGCGCGGCTCCCGCCCCTTGGTCCTCTCTGCTGGAGGCAACCTCCAAGGTAGCTGGTCACCCGGCTTTTCCTCCCCGTAGCCCTCTCTTCTGGAGGCAGTTCCAAGGTAACCGATCAAGTCTCAAGGTCCCCCAGGTATGGTTCTTCCGGTAGGCAGTTCCAGGATAACTTGTCCCCGACGGCGCAAAACGATCTCTGTTTGATCTTATCTCTCTTTCCTATCTCTTTTCGTGGGCTATCTTCTTCATTACCTTGAGGGCCTCTGGATTCTTCAGCGGTCTCCTCTGCTCGTGTCTCTTCGTAATTCTCCACACCTTTTCAGCATCGCTTGAGATTTGTATCCCTGGGCGCGAGTTGGTATCGCACACGCATCACTTGATGGCGGAGGGACTTGGGGCCTGATGGCAGGATCTGCTGCCCCGTCGACACTTCGGGCGCGGTCCGGCTAGCTCTCCATAGTGAACGTAAGTCAAGCTTGGAACTGGTACTTGAGCGTCATCCTGGACGCTGTCTTCGCGGACCGGGCACGTTCCTGGGGCTGATGTCATTGGTAGTAATTTGGACTTCCTCCATTCCGGTCGGCAATTGTCAATTCGGGTTGGCCTTGGGTCCTTCATCCTGAACTTCATCCGTTCAGGCGGAGCATCTTCAATTCAGGTAGCACGGTCTCCATTCAGGTGGTCAATCTCCGATTCAGGTTGCGGGCGACTCCACGAGCTCGGGCGCTGCACGTAGTCTGCTTGAGGTCTTTAACTTCAGTGTAGCTCGCTCGGGGTCTTCAGCTCTGCAACGTGGATGGTGTCTTCCTTCGGGGTGTCGATATTTCTCTTGGGTGTTGGTGGATGGGTGTCTTCTTGTCTTGGGCTGTGGTTGATGTCGGCGGATGCCCCGGCCCCGTCAAGGCGGGTGGTACCTCGGGATACGTTCACCGAGGGCTCTAGACTCCTTTACTCAGGATATCCACTGTCAAACAAGGCCGGCGGTCGGACTGGGCGCTACAAGCGCCTCCGAACCTGTGGGGTTATACGTTGTCGGGCATCCAAATCTCCACAAACTCCAGAGCGGGACACGCTCGGGTGTCCCACGCGTGCGCCATCCTGGACGCACCTTCCATTCTCCACAATCACACGTTCCTTTCAGATCGGCCGGGGACAGCTACGCCTGGGCCACCTGGAAAATTTCCAGTTGCCTCGTGTCATGATACTGGCGAAGACTCAGGATGTAACGGGGTTACACGTACAAGTGGCTACAAGCCACTTGTGAATTTAACAAATAGGATATCTGTTAAAAAGTTTTTGATACTTCCTCACCTTGGTGTAAGTCACACCAATGGATACATTGAAGTGGGCCACCACAATGAGTGGTCCACACCTACCCAAAGATCCTATTGGTAGAAAGCAGCATCTTTCTACCAATTAGAGACGTGCATATTAGCGAGGCTCTGACAGCCAGCCGTTGTGAACCCCTTTCATAGATGATAAACAGTTTTTAGCAGATTTAGGAGGAAGATCAATTTACAAACAATACAGTTCTCATTTTACCTATTCTAAGTCTCTTGGAGTCTTATCGGATTTAAATTATATTTGTGTATTCAAATATAATTAACCTAAGTAATTACAAAGTACTTACGCTTCCTCATACACGTTGCGCAACGTGTAAGCTAAAGTAGTGAGTCAAGTTAGACCCACTACACCTGGTAGCACTTGTAGTCCGTCCAACGACCGACTGCTTGACGTTCGTACGAGATGTACGAACGTGGAGCCGAGAACCCCATGAGCACGGAGGAGCCCATGGAGAGCTCCAACACGCCTGCAACGCATGTTGCACGCGCTGACTGCCCCCACCTGTCTGACCCAGAATGGGAAGCCCTCCAACGATTGTCAACAGTCATTGGGGAAGCGGCGATAGCTACAATGCTGCGTACGCTATCGCCGACGGAGCAACATGGTGTTGCTCTTGGATTCATCATGAAGGAGCAGCGTGACGCTGCTTCCTCAGTGACGGCGTCGTCAGGGACGACACCGCGTGCTCAACCATTAAAGTTGAGCGTAAGCAATTACGTGGGAAGAGAGGGCGAGCCTCTCCTGCGATGGCTTGTCGAACTCGACACAGCCATAGCGGCTCGACGCATCGTCGACCCGCTGTCGAAGGTCGCGTTCGCCATGTCCTGCCTTGGCGGACGCGCAAGGAGTTGGGCGTATGGACGCCGACTTTCCGATCCTACGTGCTTTAGTACGTACGAGATATTCAAAGAGGAGCTCAGACAAGCGTTTGAGCCCCCGCAAAATGAGTTACGGTCGAGGGCGGAATTCCTCGACCTTCAGCAGGGTAAGCATGACGTCCATGCTTACGCGCAGCGCACACGATGTTTGGTATCAAATATCGTGACCAATCCAATTGACGAGGCGACTAAGGTCATCACGTTCATGAAGGGACTTCGAGATGGGCTCGTGAAGACCTATCTCTTCCGAGAGTACCCGAGTACTCTCGAAGCTGCAATCACCCTTGCCATGCAAGAAGAGTTTAGCCTGCGGTAGGCTAAACTCCATGCAAATGTACCGAGGCCGCTACCGCGCACGGTAGCGAGGACGGGAGGTCCGGAACCAATGGACCTCTCGAACGCAACAACTGCTGGTTACCAGCAGCAGGGAGGTAACGTGCGACGCTTCCGTTGCGGAAGGACCGGTCACTTTGCCAGAGAGTGCACGGCTCCCATGCACTACAATGGTGGCCGTCGTGGCAATGCTAGGCATCGCCGCGGACCAACAAAAAACGCGAACATCCAGTAGGCGCGGGGCGCCCTACTGGTAATGCAGTCGCGCGTGCCGACATCGGGCACGCGACACTGAGGACTGCAGCCCCCAGTGAGACTAGCTCTCGCTGCAAGAAACAAGATGACAGGCCAAACCTAGTCATCTTGAAGGTTTACTCGAAGAGAGCGAGTGACTCTCTTCGCGCTTTGGTAGATTCAGGCGCGTCGAACAACTTTATTCGACTACGAAGCCTGTCGAGACTTGACTTCGAGGAGGTAGATACACCTCGAAGTCTTCTGGAGGTACGACTGGCAACAGGTGCCACCGTAAAGACCGAGAAGCGCGTCGTGAACGTGCGCTTCTCGTACAAACAACGAGTGTTTGTCGAACACTTTATCGTCCTGGACTTGGACGATAAGTTCGACGTTGTTATGGGCATGTCATGGCTTGCACGGCACGATCCGGTGATAGACTAGAAGAAGCGCACGCTCGTGCGCTTCGGTCGCCAGAGAGCGATGGCCCTGTTACCGCAGCGCACGCGCCAGCAGGTGCGCGCGACTCGCCAGTCGAGACAGCGCTTAATGCCGCTGTCCCGGAATGCCCAAGGGGTGCGCGAGGATGCGCACAAGAGGAATCCACGTCGGCGGTGCTGCCGACGTCGGAAGATGAGGATGTGTCGGTTCCGGGAACCAACACTCGCGTTCAAGCGTGTAAGGGACAGTCCCTGACCCGAAGAGGTCAGGTCGACAACGACGCGTCGACTCCGGGAGTTGACACACCCTCGGTAATGAGGGGCTCCGCCAATAACTGGCGTCGAGGTGACAAAGGCGTGTCAACTCCGGGAGTTGACGCAGCAAACAGTACGGACGGTTGGAAACGTCCCGTACTGACGCATTTGCATGCTGTCGTGCAGCCGGGCTTGATATCGCGCGCCCGCAGACAGGGTCCGCCGGCGAACAACTGTCCACGGCCGGGCCTGGACCAGAAGAACAACTGTGCGGAGCCGGGCTCCGCACAACAAGAAGACGGCGCAAGCGGAAAACGCTGCGCAAGTCTCGGTCCGGGACCGAGACGCAACAAGAGCAATCTGCTGGGCAGACTGCGGCGGTGACGCCGGATGTCGAGACGTTAAGCGTCTTGACGCGCACCGATACTGGATTCCAGTATCGTGAGATGGAACTCGCTAATCCTCCGACGACGGCGTCGGAGTTGACTTCGCTTCCAGCCATGAGCTGGAAGCGCTTCACGCACGACTTGCACGATGGACGCATCGAGCAGGTCTGCGTTCTTTCGAACAGCGAAAGAACGGAGAGCGAGAGCGAAGAGCTGAGACAGCTCTTCATGGGAAGTACCACTGAGTGTGAAGACACTCTCAGTGCGAAGACGAAGCGAGAGCGCTTCGAGGAACAAGGTTGGGACTCGTTAAAGTCGAGTCCCTATTACGAATTGTTGAGGGAGTACAAAGACGTACTCCCGGAAGAGATTCCTGCGGAGCTTCCGCAGGATAAGGGTATTCAGCACGAGATTGATCTCGTGCCGGGCACGAAGTACTGTATCACGCGGCAGTGGCCACTGCCGCGAGAGCAAGTAAAAGCAATCGACGACTTCTTTGAAAGTCGTTGCAAAGCAGGACAAGTGCGGGAATCGAAGTCCCCGCACAGTGGTCCGACGTTCTGTGTCAAGAAGCCACAGGGCGGATGGCGCATCGTTCATGCCTACAACAAGCTGAACGATGCGACGGTACCGGCGCAGACGCCGATACCACGAAAAGATGTTATCATCGATTCGATGGCCGGGAGCACCGTTTACAGTGCTCTCGACTTGCGAGATGGACTTTATCAAATCCTAATGCGTGAGAGCGATATCCCTCTCACGGCAGTGAGCACGCCAAGCGGCATGCTCTGGGAATGGCTAGTAATGCCACAGGGGCTTAAGAACGCCCCTGCGACTTTCAACAGGTGCGTGACGCACTTGTTGCGCTCGGTGCGCGACTTCGCGCCGAGCTACTTCGATGATGTATTCATCCACAGCCGGGCTGTGGACGGGAAGACCGACATTGAGATGCACAGGGTGCATCTCCGGAAGCTACTTGAGCTTATGCGAAAGCATGAGCTCTACGCGAACCTGAAGAAGTGTATCTTCGGGGCGAGCGAGATACCCGTCCTCGGGTGTCTCGTAGGGAAGAATGGCGTTCGCCCTGACCCGGAAAAGGTCAGAGTGACAAATGAATGGCCAACGCCTTCAAGTGTCAAGGAACTGAGGCAGTTCCTTGGCTTGACCACGTACTTGTGCAGGTACGTGGAGGATTACGCGGGCAAGATCCGCCCGCTGTCACAGCTTCTTAAGAAAGAAGCTGTGTGGAATTGGACAACCGATTGCCAAAAGGCATTCGAAGCAGTCAAGCGGGGCTTGACTGAGGCGCCGATCTTGGTATTGGCTGACCAAGATCGTCCATTTCACGTCGTATGTGACGCATCCGACTTCGCGATCGGATGTGCGTTGATGCAGCACGGTCACGAGGGCCGTGATCGTGTCGTCTATTACCAGTCGCGTCAGCTGAAAGCAGCTGAGCGTAATTATCCGGTACATGGCAAGGAACTCCTTGCCATGAAGTATGCACTCGCAAAGTTCCGAGTGTACTTGCTTGGGAGTAGACCATTTGTGGTCTACACCGACCATGCATCACTGCGCACCGCAGTGAAGTCACCACACATATCACAAAGAATGGCGAGATGGCTCTCATTCTTTGCGGAGTATAACTTCCGGGTCGAATACAAACCCGGAAGATTGAATGTGGTGGCCGACGCGTTATCACGTCGGCCGGACTACGCAGAAGCTGCTGACGTCAATACCATTGACGTCATGCGATCGAGCAAACCCACATCGTCCCTGTTGGATGATGTGAAGGCTGCGTACGCGCACGACGCGGACGCGAAGCTCTTGCTGGCCTATGGCACAGCGCCTTCTGACAAGTCCCGTCAGAAGCTGCCCAAGCATCTTCGTGCGTGTGCACACCGATATCGGGTGCACGACGGATTACGGCTTTACAATGCAGTCGACGACAACGCGGACCGCGTTGTCGTGCCGAACAATCATGACCTGCCACTCAGGATCATGTACGAATATCATGATGCCCCGACTGCGGGACATCTCGGACGTGAGAAGACATACGTCCTTCTCATGCGCGACTTCTACTGGCACCACCAGTACAAGTGGGTGCCCAAGTATATCCGTGCTTGCGAGGTATGCCAACGCGTAAAGCCTGCGCCATTCGCGCAGGCTCCATTGCAATCACTACCGACTCCGTCGGAGTGTTGGAAGTCCATGTCTTTGGACTTCATCTTTGGTCTTCCCCCGGACAGCGGAGGGAATACCGGTGTTGTGGTCTTCGTCGACAGCTTCAGTAAGATGGTACATCTTGCTGCGGTGCCGGCAGAAGTGACCGCGAAACAGACGGCCCGTCTGTTCGTTGACATGGTGTTCAAACACCATGGTATGCCGACCGACATTGTGTCGGACCGAGACCCACGCTTCACAGTGCACCTGTGACAAGAAGTGTTTACACTTCTTGGGAGCCAGCTTTCCATGTCGACTGCGGATCATCCGCAGACGGACGGCCAAACCGAGCGCGTGAACCGCGTGCTCGTCGACATTCTGAAGAGCTACGCTCACTCGTTCCAATACTGGAGCGAGTGCTTATCGATGGCGGAATTCGCCATCAACAACTCGGTGCATGCCTCGACCGGGCATACACCGTTTTATGTGAATGCCATGCGGCATCCCCGTCTGCCGAGTTTACTCGGAGTGGTGGCTCCCACTTTAAGTGGGGGAGGATCTACGACTGCAACACAGCAGTCGCAAAAAGCCGCTGACACCTGCACAGTGTCAGCCGCGACAACAAGGAACAAGACAACCAGGTCTGCGCGGGGCGCAGACCTTGGCAGGAAGAACCAAGGGTCAGCACACTGCGCTGACCCCCAGAGCAAGGAAAAAGAGTCTCTGCAGAACACAGACTCCACAAGGAACAAGGACCACGGGTCTGCGCAGGGCGCAGACACCGCGAAGAACCACGCAGAGGCCGGGCCTCTAGCGGAGAGCGAGCTGAATGACTTCAGCTCGGATGCAATAAACTTCATCACCAAAAGACAAGCCGTAAATCGGTTTGTCCAAGATGCAATAGCAGCTTCTGTTGACCAACAGAAGCTGAACGCAGACAATGTGGGCAGAGGCAACACAAATGAATTTAAAGTTGGTTCATTAGTTTTGTTAGCTACACAAAACCTGCCTAAACATGCCGTTTCGGACTTCGGAGCAAGTAAGCTTGCTCCGCGCTTCATCGGGCCGTTCACTGTGTTGGCACGGCACGGCAACGCATACAGGCTAGACATACCGTCTAGCATGCGCCTCCATCCGACCGTTTACGTCGGACGGCTGAAGCCATACCTGCAGCACGAGCCATCTAGCTCGGCTGACCCGAAGCCTCGGCAGGAGCCGAGGCAGAAGCGGAAACCTTGGCCTCGGCGACGAGCAGCCTCTCCTCCAGCGCGCGTACGCGCTGGAGCAACCCCTTCATCTGGGTCCCCAGCTCGACCTGGATATTCGAGGCGGTCTGCGAGACCGCCGCGACTTGGGCCTTCTGTTTCGCCAGCTCCTGCTTCAGGGCGGCGAACTCAGCGCCCTGCAGACGCTCCACGGCGGTCACCCGGTCGTGGAGAGGCGCATACTGATCAGCCCGGGGCTGATCATACCCGGGGCGTGTTCCTACCCCCGCCACCACCGATCCGTGACGCCCGCGGCTCAACCCGCTGGATTGTTGAGCGGATTGTTGACCATAGTATCCCGAAAACGAACCCTCAAGGGGCTCGTTTTCGTATTCGTTGGAGAGGATTTCCTCCCCATCAAGATACATGGGAGCCGCGGAACGTCTTGCTGGAGGACGTTCCGGAACTGGTGAGGGCGTACGAGGAGCAGTACGCGCTGGCGCAGCGGAAGTAGTACGAGCGCTGCGATCATCGCTAGCGCCTGAACCCTCACGTGCTAAGAACTTCGCACGGAGCTCTTTGAGACTCTCGGGCACACGGAACGACGTGTACCCGTTCATGTCGCGGTCGCTCAAGCGGACCGCGCCTGGGAAGCACTTCGTGCACTGAAAGCCCTCGGGCACAGCGCACAGCACATTAGCCCCCTCCGCAGCAACGTGGAGTTTGTAGTGGGCCTACTTTGGCTCACTACTTTAGCTTACACGTCGCGCTACGTGTATGAGGAAGCGTAGGAGTTTATTAATAATTTGAATTAATTATACTTCAGTCCACAAGTATAATATAAATCAAATAAAACACCAAGTAGGTAGTTTAAGGTAAAATGAGAACTGTATTGTTTGTAAATTGATCTTCCTCTAAAATCTGCTAAAAACTGTTTATCATCTATGAAAGGGTTGGCAGCGGCTGGCTGTCAGAGCCCCGCCAATATGCATGTCTCTGATTGGTAGAAAGATGCTGCTTTCTACCAATAGGATCTTTTTGGTATGTGTGGACCACTAATTGTGGTGGCCCACTTCAATTGTATCCATTGGTGTGCCTTACACCAATGTGAGGAAGTATCTAAAACCTTTAACAGATATTTATCTGTTAAACCATAAGCGGCAATTGCCATGCACAAGTGACTGTTGTCACTTGTGTGTGTAACCCTGTTACACCATCCCCCCGTGAAGCTTAGACGTGTCGGTCTCGACACGTCAATTAATATTGACTGCTTGTCAATTGTTTGTGCTGGGGATTTCCGTGCTCATCCGCAATGAGCACGATCAAGCTGAAGACCACCATTGCAACAGAGAGTAAACGCTCTGTTGCTGAGTACCATGCGCGGTAGGGCAAGGTGCGCCGGTACCACGGGAACAGACAACACAGTGTCTGTGTACGATTCTTCGATGTCGACCGCGCCTGTGCGTCGACATCTCTAAGCGAATTTCTGTTGCTTACCGTGATCGGGTAAGCAAGCGCCAAAGCACTTCGAGTCCTTCTCGAAGTGAGGCAAGTATTAGCAACTCCACGCTGTTGCGGTGGAGGCTGATGTCCGTGCGTTGTGCGCACTGTCCGTCCAGGTGGCGGTGCGTATTAGCAACCACAACAGGTATACTATATGTATACCTGAAAGCTTCAATGATCTCCGTGCTAATTATCTAGCACGCGTGTCGTCAGGCGCTGCAGATTACTACAGCGCTCGCACTACCTTCTTGTTGGTAGTGCGTGTTGGGCTTCGTACTCCTTCACCATGTCCGGAACGTCTTCCATCAGGACGTTCCGTGGTTCCCACGTGTCGTGTTGGGGAGGGAAGCCTCTCCAGCGAATGCGAAAACAATCCCGACCTCGGATTGTTTTCCTATGATCCACAATTCGCTGGACGATCCAGCGAATTTCTCCGCGTGCGTCTCGCAGCGGTGGCGGAGGTGGTGGAAACACGCCCCGTTGGTCAACGCCGTGTTGACCTTCATCTCGTGTTGCTCCACGACCAAGTGACGGTCGTGGAGCACCTTCAGAGCGCGGCGGTTGCCGCTCTGTTCCTTCGTGTCCCGGCTGTGGCAGTCTCCCAGACCGCCTTGAACGTGCCGGTCGGGCAGTAGGCCCGACTGTATTAACTGCTCCAGCGCGACTACGCGCTGGAGAGGAGGGGTTCCCCTGCCGAGTCTGTCTCTTCGGGTTAGACGAGCCACTTGGCTCGTGCTGGAGGTATAGCTTTAACCGCCCGACATAAAATGTCGGGTGGAGCCGCATGCTAGACGGTATGTCTAGCGTGTATGCGTTACCGTGCCGTGCCATGCCATCACCGTGAATGGCCCGATGAAGCGCGGAGCAAGCTTACTTGCTCCGAAATCCGAAACGGCATGTTTAGGCAGGTTTTGCGTAGCTAACAAAACCAATGAATCCACGTTGAATTCATTTGTGTTGCCTCTGCCCACATTGTCTGCGTTCAGCTTCTGTTGGTCAACAGAAGCTGCTATTGCATCTTGGACAAACCGATTTACGGCTTGTCTTTTAGTGATGAAGTTTATTGCATCCGAGCTGAAGTCATTCAGCTCGCTCTCCGCTAGAGGCCCGGCCTCTGCGTGGTTCTTCGCGGTGTCTGCGCCCTGCGCAGACCCGTGGTCCTTGTTCCTTGTGGAGTTTGTGTTCTGCAGAGACTCTTTTTCCTTGCTCTGGGGGTCAGCGCAGTGTGCTGACCCTTGGTTCTTCCTGCCAAGGTCTGCGCCCCGCGCAGACCTGGTTGTCTTGTTCCTTGTTGTCGCGGCTGACACTGTGCAGGTGTCAGCGGCTTTTTGCGACTGCTGTGTTGCAGTCGTAGATCCTCCCCCACTTAAAGTGGGAGCCACCACTCCGAGTAAACTCGGCAGACGGGGATGCCGCATGGCATTCACATAAAACGGTGTATGCCCGGTCGAGGCATGCACCGAGTTGTTGATGGCGAATTCCGCCATCGATAAGCACTCGCTCCAGTATTGGAACGAGTGAGCGTAGCTCTTCAGAATGTCGACGAGCACGCGGTTCACGCGCTCGGTTTGGCCGTCCGTCTGCGGATGATCCGCAGTCGACATGGAAAGCTGGCTCCCAAGAAGTGTAAACACTTCTTGTCACAGGTGCACTGTGAAGCGTGGGTCTCTGTCCGACACGATGTCGGTCGGCATACCATGGTGTTTGAACACCATGTCAACGAACAGACGGGCCGTCTGTTTCGCGGTCACTTCTGCCGGCACCGCAGCAAGATGTACCATCTTACTGAAGCTGTCGACGAAGACCACAACACCGGTATTCCCTCCGCTGTCCGGGGGAAGACCAAAGATGAAGTCCAAAGACATGGACTTCCAACACTCCGACGGAGTCGGTAGTGATTGCAATGGAGCCTGCGCGAATGGCGCAGGCTTTACGCGTTGGCATACCTCGCAAGCACGGATATACTTGGGCACCCACTTGTACTGGTGGTGCCAGTAGAAGTCGCGCATGAGAAGGACGTATGTCTTCTCACGTCCGAGATGTCCCGCAGTCGGGGCATCATGATATTCGTACATGATCCTGAGTGGCAGGTCATGATTGTTCGGCACGACAACGCGGTCCGCGTTGTCGTCGACTGCATTGTAAAGCCGTAATCCGTCGTGCACCCGATATCGGTGTGCACACGCACGAAGATGCTTGGGCAGCTTCTGACGGGACTTGTCAGAAGGCGCTGTGCCATAGGCCAGCAAGAGCTTCGCGTCCGCGTCGTGCGCGTACGCAGCCTTCACATCATCCAACAGGGACGATGTGGGTTTGCTCGATCGCATGACGTCAATGGTATTGACGTCAGCAGCTTCTGCGTAGTCCGGCCGACGTGATAACGCGTCGGCCACCACATTCAATCTTCCGGGTTTGTATTCGACCCGGAAGTTATACTCCGCAAAGAATGAGAGCCATCTCGCCATTCTTTGTGATATGTGTGGTGACTTCACTGCGGTGCGCAGTGATGCATGGTCGGTGTAGACCACAAATGGTCTACTTCCAAGTAGATACACTCGGAACTTTGCGAGTGCATATTTCATGGCAAGGAGTTCCTTGTCATGTACCGGATAATTACGCTCAGCTGCTTTCAGCTGACGCGACTGGTAATAGACGACACGATCACGGCCCTCGTGACCGTGCTGCATCAACGCACATCCGATCGCGAAGTCGGATGCGTCACATACGACGTGAAATGGACGATCTTGGTCAGCCACTGCCAAGATCGGTGCCTCAGTCAAGCCCCGCTTGACTGCATCGAATGCCTTTTGGCAATCGGTTGTCCAATTCCACACAGCTTCTTTCTTAAGTAGCTGTGACAGCGGGCGGATCTTGCCCGCGTAATCCTCTACGTACTTGCACAAGTACGTGGTCAAGCCAAGGAACTGCCTCAGTTCCTTGACACTTGAAGGCGTTGGCCATTCATTTGTCACTCTGACCTTTTCCGGGTCAGGGCGAACGCCATTCTTCCCTACGAGACACCCGAGGACGGGTATCTCGCTCGCCCCGAAGATACACTTCTTCAGGTTCGCGTAGAGCTCATGCTTTCGCATAAGCTCAAGTAGCTTCCGGAGATGCACCCTGTGCATCTCAATGTCGGTCTTCCCGTCCACAGCCCGGCTGTGGATGAATACATCATCGAAGTAGCTCGGCGCGAAGTCGCGCACCGAGCGCAACAAGTGCGTCACGCACCTGTTGAAAGTCGCAGGGGCGTTCTTAAGCCCCTGTGGCATTACTAGCCATTCCCAGAGCATGCCGCTTGGCGTGCTCACTGCCGTGAGAGGGATATCACTCCCACGCATTAGGATTTGATAAAGTCCATCTCGCAAGTCGAGAGCACTGTAAACGGTGCTCCCGGCCATCGAATCGATGATAACATCTTTTCGCGGTATCGGCGTCTGCGCCGGTACCGTCGCATCGTTCAGCTTGTTGTAGGCATGAACGATGCGCCATCCGCCCTGTGGCTTCTTGACACAGAACGTCGGACCACTGTGCGGGGACTTCGATTCCCGCACTTGTCCTGCTTTGCAACGACTTTCAAAGAAGTCGTCGATTGCTTTTACTTGCTCTCGCGGCAGTGGCCACTGCCGCGTGATACAGTACTTCGTGCCCGGCACGAGATCAATCTCGTGCTGAATACCCTTATCCTGCGGAAGCTCCGCAGGAATCTCTTCCGGGAGTACGTCTTTGTACTCCCTCAACAATTCGTAATAGGGACTCGACTTCGGCGAGTCCCAACCTTGTTCCTCGAAGCGCTCCCGCTTCGTCTTCACACTGAGAGTGTCTTCACTCTCGGTGATACTCCCCATGAAGAGCTGTCTCAGCTCTTCGCTCTCGCTCTCCGTTCTTTCGCTGTCCGAAAGAACGCAGACCTGCTCGATGCGTCCATCGTGCAAGTCGTGCGTGAAGCGCTTCCAGCTCATGGCTGGAAGCGAAGTCAACTCCGACGCCGACGTCGGCGGATTAGCGAGTTCCATCTCACGATACTGGAATCCAGTATCGGTGCGCGTCAAGACGCTTAGCGTCTCGACATCCGGCGTCACCGCCGCAGTCTGCCCAGCAGATTGCTCTTGTTGCGTCTCGGTCCCGGACCGAGACTTGCGCAGCGTTTTCCGCTTGCGCCGTCTTCTTGTTGTGCGGAGCCCGGCTCCGCACAGTCGTTCTCCTTGTCCAGGCCCGGCCGTGGACAGTCGTTCGCCGGCGGACCCTGTCCGCGGGCGCGCGGTATCAAGCCCGGCTTGACCGCATGTTCCTTCGTGCAGCCCGGCTGCACGGTAATGTGTCCCTTCGCCGGCAGACCCTGTCTGCGGGCGCGCGATATCAAGCCCGGCTTGATCGCATGGCGCTTCGTCGTGCAGCCCGGCTGCACGACAGCATGCAAATTGCGTCAGTGCGGTACGTTTGCAACCGTCCGCACTGTTTGCAGCGTCAACTCCCGGAGTTTACACGCCTTCGTCACCTCGACGCCATTCATTGGCGGAGCCCCTCATTACCGAGGGTGTGTCGACTCCCGGAGTCGACGCGTCGTTGTCGACCTGACCTCTTCGGGTCAGGGACTGTCCCTTACACGCTTGAACGCGAGTGTTGGTTCCCGGAACCGACACATCCTCATCTTCCGACGTCGGCAGCACCGCCGACGTGGATTCCTCTTGTGCGCATCCTCGCGCACCCCTTGGGCATTCCGGGACAGCGGCATTAAGCGCTGTCTCGACTGGCGAGTCGCGCGCACCTGCTGGTGCGTGCGCTGCGGTAACAGGGCCATCGCTCTCTGTTCCGCTGTCGCGTCCGAAGCGCACGAGTGTGCGCTTCTTCCAGTCTATCACCGGATCGTGCCGTGCAAGCCACGGCATGCCCATTACTACGTCGAACTTATCGTCCAAGTCCAGGACGATAAAGTGTTCGACAAACACTCGTAGTTTGTACGAGAAGCGCACGTTCACGACGCGCTTCTCGGTCTTTACGGTGGCACCTGTTGCCAGTCGTACCTCCAGAAGACTTCGAGGTGTATCTACCTCCTCGAAGTCAAGTCTCGACAGGCTTCGTAGTCG
This sequence comes from Phytophthora cinnamomi, assembly GCF_018691715.1. NCBI lineage: Eukaryota > Oomycota > Peronosporomycetes > Peronosporales > Peronosporaceae > Phytophthora > Phytophthora cinnamomi. Next base: position 487,153 of record NW_027150937.1, read on the forward strand.
AACAAAGTTGTTCGACGCGCCTGAATCTACCAAAGCGCGAAGAGAGTCACTCGCTCTCTTCGAGTAAACCTTCAAGATGACTAGGTTTGGCCTGTCATCTTGTTTCTTGCAGCGAGAGCTAGTCTCACTGGGGGCTGCAGTCCTCAGTGTCGCGTGCCCGATGTCGGCACGCGTGACTGCATAACCAGTAGGGCGCCCCGCGCCTACTGGATGTTCGCGTTTTTTGTTGGTCCGCGGCGATGCCTAGCATTGCCACGACGGCCACCATTGTAGTGCATGGGAGCCGTGCACTCTCTGGCAAAGTGACCGGTCCTTCCGCAACGGAAGCGTCGCACGTTACCTCCCTGCTGCTGGTAACCAGCAGTTGTTGCGTTCGAGAGGTCCATTGGTTCCGGACCTCCCGTCCTCGCTACCGTGCGCGGTAGCGGCCTCGGTGCATTTGCATGGAGTTTAGCCTACCGCAGGCTAAACTCTTCTTGCATGGCAAGGGTGATTGCAGCTTCGAGAGTACTCGGGTACTCTCGGAAGAGATAGGTCTTCACGAGCCCATCTCGAAGTCCCTTCATGAACGTGATGACCTTAGTCGCCTCGTCAATTGGATTGGTCACGATATTTGATACCAAATATCGTGTGCGCTGCGCGTAAGCATGGACGTCATGCTTACCCTGCTGAAGGTCGAGGAACTCCGCCCTCGACCGGAACTCGTTTTGCGGGGGCTCAAACGCTTGTGTCGTGTAGGAACACGCGCTAAATTATATAAGGCACACTTTCCCCACCAACAACACCCACCGAGTCACCGAAGACTCAATGGGCTTGTTAGGGTTAGAACCTGAAGGCCCAGGAACTTTCCCTTGCACCGGGTTGATGTTTCCCCTGTGTACCGAGCTTCCGCTAGTCGACCGACGGAAGACTCAGCGTCACTAGCCACGAGCAAAGGCTAGCACGCTTTCACACACAAAATATACCTCGCAGGCCCTCAGAAGGAAGGGTCCCGGCCTTTTACGGCGTGATACGAGGGTGCCGGAGCTATACTCCGGCGGGAAGAAATAAATGGAGTGCGCTCTCGCTCCTCCAGTTCCTGGCGACGACTCGTCGCTACCAATACACCGGCCACTAACTCTTGGCCCTGCCAGGGATGAACACACGCTACACTAGTAGATGTGCCCACCGACAGTCATAATCCTACCTACCAGGTTTACCTTGAGCTGCAGGTCGTTCACTGCAGGCACCGGTGTCGCCCTTGCGTGGTTGGGAGGAAAAGCTGTTCTGTTATTGTTGCCCGAAGGCTTATCTGGTCTTCTCTTAAGTTTCCTATCGATCAATACAAATATCAAGTATAAACGCGTCCGTTTTTGGACCGCCAGTTGTAACTCACGACTCTTCGGCGCTTTCTCTGCGACGTGGCGGCGTTACCGACGACTCAAACGGCCGCTGAAACGCCACCGACGACTCGGGACAGGCGCCGATGACTCATAAGTTCGGATCTTGCCAGTAGGTTCGCCCCGCACTTAGCGAGCTGCAACCGCCCCCTCTTGACTTGGGACCGTCGACGAGTCATCGTCACCGGCCTATTTAGGCCAATCAGCGATCAGGGAGTTTAGTCCAATGACTGGCGATGGGTTGTGACTTGCCAGTTAACGCCGGCGCCTCGAGTCTTCTTCGTCCCTCGTCCCGCCTTTGGGTTTTGGCATCGGCTTCATTTCCCGATACCACAACTGCCCCCACCGCGACTCGAGCCGCGTGCTGGTGAGCGTCGGGGTGCTCCTGTGCCATGGTTGGTTCTTCGCGCGCTGCCTAGTCCGCCGTGAACTCGGCCCTCAGGGCTCTCGGTGTGTCTCGGTCTTCGCTCCAGGTAAGCCGTTTTCTTCTTGTTCTCTCGCCGTCTTCACTTCTAACCCGGATCTTGGTATCTTGGTCAGTCTTCGCCAGGTCGGGGAAGCTCGCTTGGTGCTGGTAGTTCGCCTGCTGCTCCTGCTCCCTCGCAGTCGGCGGTGTCTGAGGATGAGAGCGCTGCTGAGTCGACGGCCAGTTCGGCCACGGTGAGTTTCCTGCCGTCTTCTCGCTTTCTGTTAGCTTCACGTGAGATGCTGATGCTTGGCGGCTTTGTGCGTCTGCTTCCCAGGTTGTCTTGTCATCTCCGGAGTTGGGCTCACTCGCTGTTGGCGATGCGCCGAGCCAAGCTTCGCTGGACACTTCCGCTGAGTCGTCCGCGTCTCTGTCCACCTCTCCGGCTGTTCCTTCGGTACGTCTCGTTGACTGGCACCTTGATCTTGAGCTGCTCTCGCTTACCTTCACGGTTATTGCCTTCATTTCTTGTCATTCAGGATACCTCCCTGGTTGATGTGCCTGTTGGTAGTGCTGCCGGCGACTCAGTTTCGATCCAGTCTTCGGAGCTAGCTGCTCGGTGCTCTACTTCGAGCGCTGAGGCCAGTCGTTCCACCACCGACGACTCGCTGATCACGGTGTCGCGTGAGGCCCTTGAGCAAATCGTCATGGAAGCCAGTGCTGAGGCGTCGGAGCGCGTGATCGCGGTGTTGGGTCCTCGGTTGGATCTCATCGGTCGTCTCAATGTCACTCTGCACCAGGGTCCCAACATTCGTGGGGACCGCCACGTGGGCTCTCGCTTGGCCGCTGCTCGCTCGCTGGAAGACGTGGTGGCGGCGGCTCAGCCCAACATGGGGGTCCACGATGACATCAATCTGGATTTGGCCGTGATGCGAGGACAGTTGCACTCCGCTGAAGCTGCACGTGCTGCCGCCGAAAACTCGGCGATGAAGGAGTCGTTCAAGCACGAGAACACCATGGTGTTCCTCAAGCAAGCAAGCGCGGAACTCGAGCACTCCAAGAAAGAGGTCAAGCGTCTGCGGGTCCTGGAGGCTCACTACCTCCAGGAGATGGAGGGTCTTCGTGGAGCCGTGGATGCGCACACCGAGACGGCCGCCCGCTTGGAGAACCGCGTTAGAGTTGCTGACGACGAGTGCAAGCGTATGGCTCTCCAGCTCACTCGCGAGCAGACGGTGTTCAAGGCTGCTGTGGCGTCGTCGACTGCACAGAGCAAGCGTCTTCACGATCTTCTGGCTCGCTTGGATGCCGGCGATGACTCGTCGTCGACTCGCCTCCAGCGCCGAAATGAAGACCTTCAAGAGCAGGTGAAGCGGCTTACGCGCGCCAACAAGACTCTTCGGGCCCATGTCAAGTTTGAAGACATGGATCCAGACGTCCTCGTGCTGATCTCTGAAGGTTCGTACTGGTCGTTGTGTTGCTGGATGTGCCGGCTTGTGTTCTGATTCTGCCGATGACTCATGCCTTACAGGTTTGTCGACTGGCGAGTTGAACTGGGACCTGCTGGACATTAGCCACGAGACTCGGCGGGTCCTCAAGGACATGCTGGCCAATGCGGATCCGTCTCGAACCGAGGATGCCATTGCCGTTGACTTGGCCCGTGCTGCTTTCCTGGAATCGGACTCTCATGTTGAGTTGTCGTCGGAGGGTCGGCTGAGGCGAACAAGACAACGCCGGGAACTCGTGCTGCCGATATCGAAGCGGACCGGGCTGTACGCGCTGCGCAGATTGGTTGCTCACGCAAGCGTTCCTCGCAAAGGGAAGCCGGTTCTCATCATGTTCGTCGTCGGTCAAGCTCTGTTTCTCGTCCGGCGTCGCAAAAGCGGGTTCGTTCCTCGTCACTCCGTCGCAGTCCGTCCGCCAGTCGCCCGGGCAAGAGACCTCGCCGCCCCGCCGAAGACTCAGCTTCCGCTGTCCGTGGCTCTCGTACGTCTTCTTCCCGTCGAGGTGGTAGCCGCGAGTCTTCGGTGACAGCTCCTGGTGGTTCTCGGGTTCCTTCTCAAGATGGTGAGCGCTTGGAATTGGAGGTGGAGGTTGTCGAGTCTTCCGGAAGTGTTCCTGCGGCCGCAGAGTCTCCGCCCGCGTTGGCAGTGCAAGCCCCGAGTGCTTCCAGGGCTTCGTCGTCCAAGGGCAGGTCGAGGCGGAAACCCAAGGGGCGATGGGCTCGTTCTCAGCGATCTACTGGTCCGCCCGCTCGTGCCGCCTTCTCCGGAGCCGCTGCCAAGTCTTCGTCGGACAGCTCACCCGTTGTTCCTTCCCGCAAGCCGTCTCGTGTGGTGGAGTCATCGGATGAAGATGCTGTTTCGTCGAGCACTATTTCTCCTCCTTCCGAGTAAGTTCACGTTGATTCTGGCGCTTCTCTCGAGTGGTTTCCGGACACTGGTTCGGAGGCGGAGAATTTGGTCGTTGGATCAGTGATTGAGTTATCGGTGGGCGTCCCTCAATCCTCTTCTCTCTTGGAGCTCCCAGGTTCCGAGTCGTCGGGAGCTATCTCAGGTGCTGGTGTGGAGCCTAAGAAAACACCTCCTGTCCCACCGAAGATTCACACGAGTCACCGTCGACAACCCCGTCGTTCTTCCGTTCCACGCCAGTCTGCGTCTTCCGGAAGCAGCCGAGTCGTCGCCACTACGTCGTCCACCCCTGGGTCAGATTCCAGCCCCCGGCGTCATCCGGTGGTACCGTCGCCGGCGCGGGCCCAGTTACCCCTCGTCCGATTTTCCAAACAAGTGGCTAAGTGGGCTGTGCCGTACATCGAGCCGCCTTTTACGCGTCCTGGGGCTCTCAAGTGCTGGACCCAGATGCTAAATGCTCGGTTGCCTGCACCGGTGCCCCGGGACCTCCGAATTATTTCCAGTCCTGAAGGTATCGCGGCATTCGCGGACTACAAAAACCCTGATCATCCGTGGCAGAAGCTTCGGCGGCGACTCCCGTCTCAAGCGTGTCTTTTTGACACTTCAGAGTTTGATCCCGACTCCAAGGTATCCCAGCGGGCTTCGCCGATGACTCGAGTGATGGGGTACTGGAGCAATTTTCGTGGGAGCGGCGACTCGGACAACGTCGACCTTGGTTTCTCGCTTTGGGAACGTGATCACTGGATCCTTCCGAAGGCAGTGGAGACTACGTTCTCCGCAGTTGCCGCTGACTTGGACATGATGGACTGGACTGCCGCGCGGAAGACTCGGACGAGGAAGGACTTGGATACTTTGAAAGCCGCCTGGTCGAGATACGTGGTCGAGCGCAACAAACGCAGTGACCGTCTCCGCGCCAAGGTGGTCCCGTACATCTGGAAGTGGGGCAGCAGCCAGGATCCTGGTTTCTCGGAGGTGAAGCCCGAGTTCATGCTTGAGCCGACCATGCCCGGGTATTCTCTGGAGTACTTGCCTTGGGAGCCCAAGACTGCCGACTGGTTGAGCGAGGTCGCTGCCCTGGATGCTGCGGAGCCTTGGCGGAACGGCTGGATCGATGTGCCGGAGCAGCGCCCCTACAACACCACGTTCGTCCCATGCAACCCGTCGGCTCCGCTCTTTGTCCCGGCTGGTTCTTCGCGCGTCGATGTTGGTCGTCGAGTTGTTCCAAGTTCGTCGCTGCAGCCGGGTGAATTGAGCTCAGAATGGGTGGCCGAGTTTGGTGGTGCTCGCGTTCCTGCTGCGTCTGAGTCTTCGCCGACTGCTGCGTCTGTTCCGGGAGGACCAGTTCTGGATGCTGCTGGTGGTTCCGATGACTCGGGCTTGCTTGGTGTCTTGGCTCGGGCAGCCGTTGCCTCCGATCCTGATTGAGTTGAAGTCGGGTTCAAGCGAGTCGTCGGCAGCGTCTTCTGTCCATTTGGTTTTCGTTTCCAATTCCGCTTCTGAGTTGCCGTTGAGTTTAGCTGTCCGTCTTGGTAGCGTTTAATTTTCAAATGCAAAAAGGTAGTACTGCAGTAGCTGTTTTCGTCTGTGGTCTTGGGCTGCGTTGCCCCAAGTACAGGTCGTCATGGCGGTGACTCATAGCCACCTAGTCTTCGTCGGCGACTTGAACCATCTGCAGGCGCTGTTCACTTCGTTTTCGCCGTAGGTAATCATAGAGGAGCCCTCCACAAGAAAGGTTAGCGGCTGGCTCCCGCGTTGGTTCATCGTAGCCGACCCATTTGACTCTAAACTCGCGCACTGCTCTTTCAGTTCCCGTGGACAACGGCACACGGTCGTCGAGGATGGCTTCAACTTCATACTCTCCTGCCACGTGATCTGGCTCCCAACTATCTTCAGGGAGCAGTTCTTCGTCAAAGTCTAGTCGCGTGTCGTCGACGAGTCCGGGCGCGAGGCGAGTCTTCGGTCGATCTCCAAACTCATCAACCAGCTTTAGTCGGGATATATGGACGACTGGGTAAAATCGGTATCCACTGCGGTCCGGTAACTCGAGTTCGAAGGCATAGTCTTCGATCCTCTTTTTTATCCGGAAGGGTCCATGCCACCGGTGTGCCAGTTTCTTGGTAAGGCCGGGCTTGACTCTCTCCATGTACAACCAGACCCTGCTGCCGACATCGAACGGGACCGGCAGCATTGATTTTCGGCCTGCAATCGGCTCAATTCCGCCAGTCTTCGGTGGATCCACCCTGTCCCGAGAGACATGTCCCCCCTGTCCCACAAACGGTTGGTGTGGGGTACCTGCCGACGACTCGCGAGTCGTCGGTGGCAAATGCGTACTTGGTTTGAGCGACAGGTGACTTGGGACGGGGGTGTCTTGTCCCGTAGACGGTTGGTCTTGTGCCGCCGCCGACGACTCGTGATCCCGAGTCTTCGCCAGTATTGGCTTCTCTCTCCTGCTGAGTTTGGCGTTGTGTTCCCGGGCTCTGCGAGTCTTCTCGGTGGCTTGGTATTCCTTGGCCATTTCCATAGCAATCTGCTGTTGTCTGTTGACCTCGCGACGCCACGCCAGTGCGTCTGACTGCTTCGGCGTGCTGTGTCGGAGCGAGGATGACATGGCTTTCAGCGTTGACTGGGCATCCCACTCGTGCACCAAGTAGAATGGTGTTTCCTTCCGAGTCGTGTCTTGTGAGTTGTTGATGGCGAAGCCTAAGCGCTCCACGATCTCGTCCCAGTCTTGTTGGAGCGGGTCTTCGGCGTATACCTTGACGGATTGCATTACAGTCTTGACTGACCGTTCTTGCTGTCCGTTGGCTTGCGGCCGGTAACTCAGCGTTGCCCGGGACCTTGACTGCATCATTTCTGCAAACGCTTGGATCACTTCGCTCATGAACCGTGGGTCGCGGTCATGGCGGATGAGTGATGGCGCACCGAATCGTCGGTATATGCATTCTTCGAATGCTTGTGCCACCTTGAGTGCGCTCGTATCCGCCATGGCTTTTGCAATGATGAAACCCGTAAAGGAACATTGGAAGAGTAGCAGGGCTGTGTTGCCCCTCCGAGTCTTCGGCAGTGGTATCACAAAATCCATAGACACTAACTGGAAAGGCCGTTCCGCCAGCACGTTGCCAGGAGAGTATCCCTTCAGTTGGGGGCGGCTCTTGCTGGTGCTGCAATCGGGCCACGATCTCACGTGCTTCTCCACGTCGGTGTAGAGTCCCAACCAGTAGTAATCTCGCTTGACTCGCTGGTAGGTTCTCACCACACCCTGATGGCCACCTTCCAGCGAGTCATGGCAATTCTGGAGCACTTCTTGAATCATCGTGGTGGGTACCACCAGACGCAACGAGATCTCCTCTTGCGACTCAGCGTCACGCCGACGACTAGTTCCCATGTAGTGTAGCAAATTGTCCTCCGACAACACGAACTTATCTGCGATTTTCCATGCATCTCTGGCGGCTCGGTATCCAAGTTTCTCCACATCTCCGCGTAACAGGGTCTTCAGGTTAGCCCATCGCAATTCTTCGTCCTGAGCGGAAGCTATTCGTCGTCGTCTTTCTTCTTGGACTTCCACAGGATCAATGTCTTGTGCGTTAGGAGCTGCTGGTGGAGCTTGGGTCCTTTCCGGGGGTTGAATTTCAGGAGGTTTCCGGTTAGGTCGAGTCTTCGGCGGTGACTTCGGCTTATCGTGTGTGAATCGGACATGTTTTTTTCTTGCTCTTGGTCTGCGCCCGAGTCATCGCCAGTAGCATTCCAGGTTCTGGACGTACGAAATCAGCAAATGTCTTGCGTTTCACGGTCGAGACGCCGCTCAGAGCTTGAATAGAGCCTCCTGGAACCAGGTTTTGTGCTTCTGATCCTTGCGGCGGCGACTCGTAGATCACTTCTTGTATCCGATTGAGTCCGGCCAACTCTGCTTTCCGGGTTTCACTCAGAATGACCTTGGAAACTTTTGACTCCAAGGCTTCTGTTGCCAACGAGTCCGCGGCAGCATTGTATTCGCGTACCACGTGCAGGTATTTGACTGACCGCAATCGTGCCGTGATCTCCTTGTGATGATTCAGCTGTGCCATCAGTGATTCCTTCCGGCAAGCTACCACCCCTAGGGATTGCTGGATCGCGAGTCTCGAGTCTCCCACGATCACTAAGTCTTCGGCGCCGTGTTCGATCGCGGCGAGAACGCCGTTGTTCATACCGGTGTACTCGGCGATATTGACCGTGGTTTTCTCGAGGTAAGCGTTCGCTGCAATAAATATTTTCCACCCCGGAAGGCTCCACACGATCCATGAGCAACTGCCGTAACCACCGTACTTCTCAGTCTTCGCTGACCCATCGAAAGAGACCACGAAGCCTGTATGAGTCGTCGGTAGGCGTGCATAGAGCAAGTTTGGGTCCATGCGAGTCGTCGGTGAGCCCTTAGTCGGCGGGGCAACCAGTTCTAATGAGTCATCGAGATCCACGAAGTTGGTCACCGTCGACTGGAGCAGCGGGGTGAAGGCACAGTCCTTCTCCTTGACTCGGTGGACGATCAGGTGCCACGGGGAGAGCAATACCGCGAATTGTACAGCTCTCCCAAAGAGTGACTTCGACTTGGTAATCCATTCCATTGTGGAGAAGCGAGTGTAGACTCGTATTGTCCGCCCCGCCAACTGAGTGTAGCAAGTCTTCAGCAGTAGCAACAACGCTAGCACCTCTATCTCCGCCGCATGATAGTTCATCTCGGCCTCCTTCAATACACGTCCGCAGAAGCGAACAGGGTGCAACTTGTCATCATGCAGCGTGGAGCTTAATGCCCACTCATTTGCGAACAGCATAACCAAAGGTAAGTTTCCAGGTCTGTGAGCAAGTCGTCGACGAGCGGCATGGCGTACTCCAGGATTGCCGTTACCGCGTTGACCATCTTGTAGTCGATGCAGAGGCGGATGTCTTGGCCATTCTTCTTGAGGACAATGACGATTGGCGAGGCCCATGGGCTGTCCGAGAACGCGATGAGCCCTGCCTTGAGCAGTCCCTTGAGTAGCTCGTACAATTTCTTGAGATGCTTGAATGGGATCCGTCGGGCCCGTTGTTTGATCGGCGCGTGCCCCTGCACATCTACAGACAACGCCATATGCCGGCGGTGGGAGTGCATTCCCGCTTGCAATCATGATACTTTCATGGCGTCGGAGTACTTCTGTAACGGGGTTACACGTACAAGTGGCTGCAAGCCACTTGTGAATTTAACAGATAGGTTATCTGTTAAACGTTTTGGATACTTCCTTACATTGGTGTAAGACACACCGATGGATACATTGAAGTGGACCACCACAGTGAGTGGTCCACACATACCCACAGATCCTATTGGTAGAAAGCAGCATCTTTCTACCAATCAGAGACATGCATATTAGCGGGGCTCTGACAGCCAGCCGCTGTCAACCCTTTCATAGATGATAAACAGTTTTTAGCAGATTTTAGAGGAAGATCAATTTACAAGCAATACAGTTCTCATTTTACCTTAAACTAGCTACTTGGAGTCTTGTCTAAGTTAACTTATATTTATGTATTCAAATATAATTAACCTAAGTAATTACTAAGTACTTACGCTTCCTCATACACGTTGCGCAACGTGTAAGCTAAAGTAGTGAGTCAAGTTAGACCCACTACACCTGGTAGCACTTTGTAGTCCGTCCAACGGCCGACTGCTTGACGTTCGTACGTGGTGTACGAACGCGGAGCCGAGAACCACATGAGCACGGCGGTGCCCATGGAAAGCTCCAACACGCCTGCAACGCATGTTGCACGCGCTGATTGCCCCCACCTGTCTGACCCAGAGTGGGAGGCCCTCCAACGACTGTCAACAGTCATTGGGGAGGCGGCGATAGCTACAATGCTGCGTACACTATCGCCGACGGAGCAACATGGTGTTGCTCTGGGGTTCATCATGAAGGAGCAGCGTGACGCTGCTTCCTCAGTGACGGCGTCGTCAGGGACGACACCGCGTGCTCAACCATTAAAGTTGAGCGTAAGCAATTACGTGGGAAGAGAGGGCGAGCCTCTCCTGCGATGGCTTGTCGAACTCGACACAGCCATAGCGGCTCGACGCATCGTCGACCCGCTGTCGAAGGTCGCGTTCGCCATGTCCTGCCTTGGCGGACGCGCAAGGAGTTGGGCGTATGGACGCCGACTCTCCGATCCTACGTGCTTCAGCACGAACGAAGTGTTCAAAGAGGAGCTCAAACAAGCGTTTGAGCCCCCGCAAAACGAGTTCCGGTCGAGGGCGGAGTTCCTCGACCTTCAGCAGGGTAAGCATGACGTCCATGCTTACGCGCAGCGCGCACGATATTTGGTATCAAATATCGTGACTAACCCGATTGACGAGGCGACCAAGGTCGTCACGTTCATGAAAGGGCTTAGAGATGGGCCTGTGAAGACCTATCTCTTCCGAGAGTACCCGAGTACTCTCGAAGCTGCGATCACTCTTGCCATGCAAGAAGAGTTTAGCCTGCGGCAGGCTAAACTGCATGTGAACGTGCCGAGGCAGCAACCGCGCCCGGTAGCGAGGTCGGGAGGTCCACAACCAATGGACCTCTCGAATGCAACAACTGCTGGTTACCAGCAGCAGGGAGGTAACGTGCGATGCTTCCGTTGCGGAAGGATCGGTCACTTTGCCAGAGAGTGCACAGCTCCCATGCCCCCTGGAGATGGCCGTCGTGGCGATGCTAGGCATCACCGCGGACCAACAAAAAACGCGAACATCCAGTAGGCGCGGGGCGCCCTACTGGTAATGCAGTCGCGCGTGCCGACATCGGGCACGCGACACTGAGGACTGCAGCCCCCAGTGAGACCAGCTCTCACTGCAAGAAACAAGATGACAGGCCAAACCTAGTCATCTTGAAGGTTTACTCGAAGAGAGCGAGTGACTCTCTTCGCGCTTTGGTAGATTCAGGCGCGTCGAACAACTTTGTTCGACTACGAAGCCTGTCGAGACTTGACTTCGAGGAGGTAGATACACCTCGAAGTCTTCTGGAGGTACGATTGGCAACAGGTGCCATCGTAAAAACCGAGAAGCGCGTCGTGAACGTGCGCTTCTCGTACAAACAACAAGTGTTTGTCGAACACTTTATCGTCCTGGACTTGGACGATAAGTTCGACGTAGTAATGGGCATGCCGTGGCTTGCACGGCACGATCCGGTGATAGACTGGAAGAAGCGCACACTCGTGCGCTTCGGACGCGACAGCGGAACAGAGAGCGATGGCCCTGTTACCGCAGCGCGCGCACCAGCAGGTGCGCGCGGCTCACCAGTCGAGACAGCGCTTAATTTCGCTGTCCCGGAGTGCCCAAGAAGTGCGCGAGGGCGCGCACAAGTGAGACCAACGTCGGCAATGCTGCCGACGTCGGAAGAAAAAGATGTGTTGGGTCCGGGAACCAACACCCACGTTCAAGCGTGTAAGGGACAGTCCCTGACCCGAAGCGGTCAGGTCGACAACGACGCGTCGGCTCCGGGAGCCGACGCACCCTCGGTCATGAGGGGCTCCGCCAATGAATGGCGTCGAGGTGACGAAGGCGTGTCAACTCCGGGAGTTGACGCTGCAAACAGTGCGGACGGTTGCAAACGTACCGCACTGACGCAATTTGCATGCTGTCGTGCAGCCGGGCTGCACGACGAAGCGCCATGCGATCAAGCCGGGCTTGATATCGCGCGCCCGCAGACAGGGTCTGCCGGCGAAGGGACACATTACCGTGCAGCCGGGCTGCACGAAGGAACATGCGGTCAAGCCGGGCTTGATACCGCGCGCCCGCGGACAGGGTCCGCCGGCGAACGACTGTCCACGGCCGGGCCTGGACAAGGAGAACGACTGTGCGGAGCCGGGCTCCGCACAACAAGAAGACGGCGCAAGCGGAAAACGCTGCGCAAGTCTCGGTCCGGGACCGAGACGCAACAAGAGCAGTCTGCTGGGCAGACTGCGGCGGTGACGCCGAATGTCAAGACGCTAAGCGTCTTGACGCGCACCGATACTGGATTCCAGTATCGTGAGATGGAACTCGCTAGTCCTCCGACGACGGCGTCGGAGTTGACTTCGCTTCCAGCCATGAGCTGGAAGCGCTTCACGCACGACTTGCACGATGGACGCATCGAGCAGGTCTGCGTTCTTTCGAACAGCGAAAGAACGGAGAGCGAGAGCGAAGAGCTGAGACAGCTCTTCATGGGAAGTACCACTGAGTGTGAAGACACTCTCAGTGCGAAGACGAAGCGAGAGCGCTTCGAGGAACAAGGTTGGGACTCGTTAAAGTCGAGTCCCTATTACGAATTGTTGAGGGAGTACAAAGACGTACTCCCGGAAGAGATTCCTGCGGAGCTTCCGCAGGATAAGGGTATTCAGCACGAGATTGATCTCGTGCCGGGCACGAAGTACTGTGTCACGCGGCAGTGGCCACTGCCGCGAGAGCAAGTGAAAGCGATCGACGACTTCTTTGAAAGTCGTCGTAAAGCAGGGCAAGTGCGGGAATCAAAGTCCCCGCACAGTGCTCCGACGTTCTGTGTCAAGAAGCCACAGGGCGGATGGCGCATCGTTCATGCCTACAACAAGCTGAACGATGCGACGGTACCGGCGCAGACGCCGATACCACGAAAAGATGTTATCATCGATTCGATGGCCGGGAGCACCGTTTACAGTGCTCTCGACTTGCGAGATGGACTTTATCAAATCCTAATGCGTGAGAGTGATATCCCTCTCACGGCAGTGAGCACGCCAAGCGGCATGCTCTGGGAATGGCTAGTAATGCCACAGGGGCTTAAGAATGCCCCTGCGACTTTCAACAGGTGCGTGACGCACTTGTTGCGCTCGGTGCGCGACTTCGCACCGAGCTACTTCGATGATGTATTCATGCACAGCCGGGCTGTGGACGGGAAGACCGACGTAGAGATGCGCAGGGTGCATCTCCGGAAGCTACTTGAGCTTATGTGAAAGCATAAGCTCTACGCGAACCTGAAGAAGTGTATCTTCGGGGCGAGCGAGATACCCGTCCTCGGGTGTCTCGTAGGGAAGAATGGTGTTCGCCCTGTTGTCAAGGGATCGCCTCGACCGGCTGCGGTGTACCAGTAAGGTACCGGTGTGACCTTCACTCAGTGGTGCCGCCATCATTCGTGTGATGATGGGACGAGGATTACAGGACGCTGATGATGGGACGCGTGGGTACAGGATTGTGGGTACAGGATGGGCATCTACGTGGCACTCGCTGATTGGCTGAAGGACCTTCTATCCAGTTAGGAATCCAGTAGTGTATCCAGCAGGAATATCCAGTAGGCTTAGAGGTAGCACGCAGTTCGCGAACTAAGGACCTAAATCAATCACTTTGCATTCTGACATCAAGTGCTCAAACGACCTTCCTTTTGGTTATGAGCCCAAGCCTCGTTTTCCCTGCTGAAGACTCCGACTACGCTTTCGCCATGGAAGCCGCCTCGACCACGACCTCTCGCATCAACAAGTTCGACGGAACCAACTTCCACACGTGGAAGTTCAAGATGGCGATGGTGCTCGAGGAACGAGACCTGTGGGAAGTGACAAGTGGAGAGATCAAGCTGGAGCACTGCGCCACTACGCTGGACCAAACGACGTTCAAGAGGAAGTCTCGCAAGGCGCTGGCGATCATCTGTCTCGCGATGGAAGATTCGCAGCTGCCACTGGTCCGGTCGGCCAAGGATGCGTACGATGCATGGTCAAAACTGGAAGGACACTTCGAGAAGAAGAGTTTGGCCAACAAGCTCTTCCTTCGTCGACGTTTCTTCACGACGATGATGGCGGAAGGTGATGATGTGCTGGAGCACATCAACAAGATCAAGACTCTGGCGGAGCAGCTCGACGCAGTGGGCGCTCCGGTCAGCGAGATGACTTGGTGATCACGCTTCTTGGGAGTCTCAGCGAGTCGTACCAGTTCCTCATCACGGCGTTGAGTCGAGCCGACTCGCTGTCGTGGGAACTCGTGACGGCTCGGCTGCTGCATGAGGACATGAAGCGCAAGGAGCAAGGTGGCGGCGTCGACGGAGCCGCGCACGGTCAAGGCCAAGCGTTCATGACAAGCGACAACGGCAAGCGCAGGGACGGCAGGCGACCGCCAACAAGGCCAGCGCCTGCCACTACTGTGGGGAGCAAGGACATTGGATCGCCAAGTGTCCTGTGCGAATCCGCGAGAACGCGGAGCGGCAGAGGCCGCAGCGAGCGAACGTCGCGCAGAGTGAGGACGACTGTGGCGACTTCCTCTTCTTGGTTGGTGGTGGGAGCAACACCACCAAGTCGAATGAGGTGTGGCTGGTCGACTCGGGTGCGACGCAGCACATGACCAGTTCCAAGAAGTTCATGAGGAACTACAAGAAGATCTCGCCGGTGGACGTGCATCTCGCGGACGACGGTGGTGCAAGCGATCGGGAGGCGACATCGTGATGAAGATGCAGACCCCGCGCGGCATCAAGAAGGGTGTGCTCACGAATGTGTGGCACATTCCCAAGTTGTCGCGCAACCTGTTCTCCGTCGGCAGATTCACCAAGGACGTCGGGCCTGTGACGTTCGAGAGCGACGGGTGCTTCACGGAAACGAAGGGTCTCAAGTGGAAGCTCGGCGCTCGCGAAGGCAAAGGGCTGTCTGCTGAGCATGACACCGGTGATGCCTGACGAGGCCAATGTGGCAAGCTCGAAGGATCGCAAACGGGACACCACGTCGTACCTCTGGCACCTTCGACTTGGTCACATTGGCCATGGCGGTCTAGACGCCATCGTCAAGAAGGGCTACGGCTCTGGCATCGACATGACGTCAGTGAAGCAGTGGGAGCTGTGCGACGGATGTTCACTCGGCAAGCAAACGCGAGTGAGCTACATGAAGTCGTCTCCAAACCGTGCGAAGCAAGTGCTGGAAGTGGTTCACAGCGATGTGTGCGGCCCCATGCAGACGTCTACGTTTGGTGGCAAGCGCTACTTCGTCACGTTCATCGACGACAAGTCGCACTTCTGTGTGGTGTACTTGATGCGGAACAAGTCGGAGGTGGCCGCCAAGTTCGCTGAGTTCGTTGCGTTGGCTGAAACGCAGACCGGCAAGCGTGTGAAAACGCTCCGGAGCGACAACGGTGGCGAGTACACTTCGCGCGAGATGGCCAAGTTCTGCAGCGACCGTGGTATCGTGCAGAAGTTCACGCCGCCGTACACGCCACAGCTGAACGGCGTGGCGGAACGGATGAACCGGACGTTGGTGGAGTGTGCGCGCTGCATGTTGGAGCATGCCGGGTTGTCGAAGGGTTACTGGGGTGAAGCGGTGGTGACAGCCACGTTCCTCCGGAACCGGTGTCCGACACGCGCCATTAGCCACGACAAGTCGCCGCACCAAGTTTGGACGGAAAGAAGCCACTGCTGGCGAACCTCAAGGTATTTGGTTGCCACGCGTACGTGCTGGTCCCGAAGGCGAAGCGGTCCAAGTTTGACGCCCGGTCGTGCGTTGCCGGTTCCTGGGGTACTCGGGCACGAAAGCGTATGGTTTGAAGAGATCGAGAGCGGTCGCGTGTTGGTGAGCCGCGACGCGCAGTTCATGGAAGACGTCTTCGACGGTGGGAGACGCAAATATGCTACGAAGGAGGTGGTGATTGGTCTTCCAGATGAAGACGATGAAGATGCCACGGATGAAGAGACTCCGTCCGAATCGGATGAGGACGCAGTGAGATGAGGCTGCGCGGGATGAAGACTTCGAACCCGGCAGCAAGCGACACCGCGGACGCAGTCACTAGAAGAAGCCGTGGAGGTGCCGAGGGCCAAGCGATATGCGCCGCAGAATGGACGTTCGACGCTGGATGAGATGTCTGCGGCGGCCCAAGAGAGTCAAGATTTTGAGGCTGTACGTCGTGGATTCAGTGGAGAGATGCCGACTACGTTCAAGTCGGCGATGGAATCCAGCGACGCAGCCAAGTGGAAGGAAGCATGCGACTCGGAGTACGACTCGCTGCTCAAGAACAAGACGTGGAAGTGGTGCCACTGCCGAAGGGACGCAAGGCCATCGGCAACAGATGGTGTTTCGCGTGAAGGAGAACCAGGCTGGAGAGGTCGAACGGTTCAAGGCGCGTCTGGTGGCCAAGGGTTCTCGCAGAGGTACGGCATCGACTACGACGAGACCTTCGCTCCAGTGGCCAAGTTCACGTCGATCCGGGCCGTACTGAGTTTGGCCGCCAAGTATGGTCTCAAGCTGCATCAGATGGATGTGAAGACGGCGTTCTGAATGGCGGCTTGGACGAAGATCTACATGGTGCAACCGGACGGCTACGTCGATGAAGACCACCCGGACTACGTGCAAGCTGAAGCAGTCATTGTACGGGTTGAAGCAGTCGCCGCGCATGTGGAACAAGACCATCGACGAGTTCATGCTGAAGCTGGGGTTCACCAAGTGCGAGTCCGACCATTGCGTCTACGTGAAACGCGACGGACACAGCATGATCTTCGTGGTCATCTACGTGGACGACCTGATCCTGGCCAGCAACGACGACGAGCTGATGGAGTCGACCAAGCGCGCACTCAGCAAACGGTTCGAAATGACAGACCTCGGCGAGCTTACGTACTTCCTCGGCATGGAGATCAAGAACGACTTGGAGTCCGGCAAGGTGACGATGCGGCAGACCAAGTTTCTCAAGTCGATCCTGAGCAAGTTCGGCATGCAGGACAGCAAACCCGTGAAGACGCCGCAGGATCCAGGACTTAAGTTGACCAAGAACATGTGCGAGGGTGGCTGCAAGCACGACGACACGATGAAGAACGTGCCGTATCGGAGTGCTGTCGGCGCGTTGATGTACCTGATGGTGGCGACGCGACCGGACCTGGCTGCTGCAGTAGGCGTGCTGAGTCAGTTCGCCGCCGACCCGTGTCCCACACACTGGCAAGCCCTCAAGCGTGTGCTCCGGTATCTGCAAGCCACGCCCACGCATGGCATCGAGTTCTCGAAGGTGACGGCTGCGGAGTTGTGTGGCTACTCGGACGCAGACTGGGCTGGTGACATCGAATCGAGAAGAAGTACAAGCGGCTACGCGTTCATGATGAACGGCGGTGCATCAGCTGGAGGAGCAAGAAGCAGCGGACGGTGGCGCTGTCATCTACAGAGGCGGGTACATGGCGCTGTCAGAGGCGACGCAGAGGCGGTGTGGCTCAAGGTGTTTCTGCGCGACTCGGCGAAATGGCAAGCGATGAAGCAATCAAGATCTACGAGGACAACCAAGGCTCCATCGCGTTGGCCAAGAACCCGAGTTCACAAGCGCACCAAGCACATCGACATTCGCTACCACTTCGTGCGTGAGAAGGTGGAAGACTGCAATCACTTCTGTGCAGTTCGAAGGAATGTTGTCAAGGATCGCCTCGACCGGCTGCGGTGTACCAGTAAGTACCGGTGTGACCTTCACTCAGTGGTGCCGCCATCATTCGTGTGATGATGGGACGAGGATTACGGGACGCTGATGATGGGACGAGATTACAGGACGCTGATGATGGGACGCGTGGGTACAGATTGTGGGTACAGGATGGCATCTACGTGGCACTCGCTGATTGGCTGAAGGACCTTCTATCCAGTTAGGAATCCAGTAGTGTATCCAGCAGGAATATCCAGTAGGCTTAGAGGTAGCACGCAGTTCGCGAACTAAGGACCTAAATCAATCACTTTGCATTCTGACATCAAGTGCTCAAACGACCTTTACTTTTCGCCCTGACCCGGAAAAGGTCAGAGTGATCAATGAATGGCCAACGCCTTCAAGTGTCAAGGAACTGAGGCAGTTCCTTGGCTTGGCCACGTACTTGTGCAAGTACGTGGAGGACTATGCGGGCAAGATCCGCCCGCTGTCACAGCTTCTTAAGAAAGAAGCTGTGTGGAATTGGACACCCGATTGCCAAAAGGCATTCGATGCAGTCAAGCGGGGCTTGACTGAGGCGCCGAACTTGGCAGTGGCTGACCAAGATCGCCCATTTCACGTAGTGTGTGACGCATCCGATTTCGCGATCGGATGCGCGTTAATGCAGCACGACCACGAGGGCCGTGATCGTGTCGTCTACTACCAATCGCGTCAGCTGAAGCCAGCTGAGCGCAACTATCCGGTGCATGACAAGGAACTCCTTGCCATGAAGTATGCACTCGCAAAGTTCCGAGTGTACTTGCTTGGAAGTAGACCATTTGTGGTCTACACCGACCATGCTTCACTGCGCACCGCAGTGAAGTCGCCACACATTTCACAAAGAATGGCGAGATGGCTCTCATTCTTTGCGGAGTATAACTTCCGGGTCGAATACAAACCCGGAAGATTGAATGTGGTGGCCGACGCGTTATCACGTCGGCCGGACTACGCAGAAGCTGCTGACGTCAATACCATTGACGTCATGCGATCGAGCAAACCCACATCGTCCCTGTTGGATGATGTGAAGGCTGCGTACGCGCACGACGCGGACGCGAAGCTCTTGCTGGCCTATGGCACAGCGCCTTCTGACAAGTCCCGTCAGAAGCTGCCCAAGCACCTTCGAGCGCGTGCACACAAAAGGAAGGTCGTTTGAGCACTAGATGTCAGAATGCAAAGTGATTGATTTAGGTCCTTAGTTCGCGAACTGCGTGCTACATCTAAGCCTACTGGATATTCCTGCTGGATACACTCTACTGGATTCCTAACTGGATAGAAGGTCCTTCAGCCAATCAGCGAGTGCCACGTAGATGCCCATCCTGTACCCACAATCTTGTACCCACGCGTCCCATCATCAGCGTCCCGTAATCCTCGTCCCATCATCAGCGTCCCGTAATCCTCGTCCCATCATCACACGAATGATGGCGGCACCACTGAGTGAAGGTCACACCGGTACCTTACTGGTACACCGCAGCTGGTCGAGGCGATCCCTTGACAACACTCCCACGCGACTCGACGTCGGCTGCACCTTGGATCCCCAGCTTGTGTCGCAGAACTTCGAACTGCACAGAAGTGATCGCCTTCGTCATGATGTCGGCCAGCATGTCCTTCGTCGAGCAGTACTCCAACACCACCTGACCGTCTTCCACCTTCTCACGCACGAAGTGGTAGCGAATGTCGATGTGCTTGGTGCGCTTGTGGAACTCCGGGTTCTTGGCCAACGCGATGGAGCCTTGGTTGTCCTCGTAGATCTTGATTGCTTCATCGCTTGCCATTTCGCCGAGCTCGCGCAGAAACACCTTGAGCCACACCGCCTCCTGCGTCGCCTCTGACAGCGCCATGTACTCCGCCTCTGTAGATGACAGCGCCACCGTCCGCTGCTTCTTGCTCCTCCAGCTGATGCACCCGCCGTTCATCATGAACGCGTAGCCGCTTGTACTTCTTCTCGATTCGATGTCACCAGCCCAGTCTGCGTCCGAGTAGCCACACACAACTCCGCAGCCGTCACCCTTCGAGAACTCGATGCCATGCGTGGGCGTGACTTGCAGATACCGGAGCACACGCTTGAGGGCTTGCCAGTGTGTGGGACACGGGTCGGCGGCGAACTGACTCAGCACGCCTACTGCAGCAGCCAGGTCCGGACGCGTCGCCACCATCAGGTACATCAACGCGCCGACAGCACTCCGATACGGCACGTTCTTCATCGTGTCTTCATGCTTGCAGCCACCCTCGCACATGTTCTTGGTCAACTTAAGTCCTGGATCCTGCGGCGTCTTCACGGGTTTGCTGTCCTGCATGCCGAACTTGCTCAGGATCGACTTGAGAAACTTGGTCTGCCGCATCGTCACCTTGCCGGACTCCAAGTCGTTCTTGATCTCTATGCCGAGGAAGTACGTAAGCTCGCCGAGGTCTGTCATTTCGAACCGTTTGCTGAGTGTGCGCTTGGTCGACTCCATCAGCTCGTCGTCGTTGCTGGCCAGGGTCAGGTCGTCCACGTAGATGACCACGAAGATCATGCTGTGTCCGTCGCGTTTCACGTAGACGCAATGGTCGGACTCGCACTTGGTGAACCCCAGCTTCAGCATGAACTCGTCGATGGTCTTGTTCCACATGCGCGGCGACTGCTTCAACCCGTACATGTTGTCAAGGGATCGCCTCGACCAGCTGCGGTGTACCAGTAAGGTACCGGTGTGACCTTCACTCAGTGGTGCCGCCATCATTCGTGTGATGATGGGACGAGGATTACGGGACGCTGATGATGGGACGAGGATTACAGGACGCTGATGATGGGACGCGTGGGTACAAGATTGTGGGTACAGGATGGGCATCTACGTGGCACTCGCTGATTGGCTGAAGGACCTTCTATCCAGTTAGGAATCCAGTAGAGTGTATCCAGCAGGAATATCCAGTAGGCTTAGAGGTAGCAAGCAGTTCGCGAACTAAGGACCTAAATCAATCACTTTGCATTCTGACATCAAGTGCTCAAACGACCTTCCTTTTGGTTATGAGCCCAAGCCCCGTTTTCCCTGCTGAAGACTCCGACTACGCTTTCGCCATGGACGCCGCCTCGACCACGACCTCTCGCATCAACAAGTTCGACGGAACCAACTTCCACACGTGGAAGTTCAAGATGGCGATGGTGCTCGAGGAACGAGACCTGTGGGAAGTGACAAGTGGAGAGATCAAGCTGGAGCACTGCGCCACTACGCTGGACCAAACGACGTTCAAGAGGAAGTCTCGCAAGGCGCTGGCGATCATCTGTCTCGCGATGGAAGATCTGCAGCTGCCGCTGGTCCGGTCGGCGAAGGATGCGTACGATGCATGGTCAAAACTGGAAGGACACTTCGAGAAGAAGAGTTTGGCCAACAAGCTCTTCCTTCGTCGACGTTTCTTCACGACGATGATGGCGGAAGGTGATGATGTGCTGGAGCACATCAACAAGATCAAGACTCTGGCGGAGCAGCTCGACGCAGTGGGCGCTCCGGTCAGCGAGGATGACTTGGTGATCACGCTTCTTGGGAGTCTCAGCGAGTCGTACCAGTTCCTCATCACGGCGTTGGAGTCGAGAGCCGACTCGCTGTCGTGGGAACTCGTGACGGCTCGGCTGCTGCATGAGGACATGAAGCGCAAGGAGCAAGGTGGCGGCGTCGACGGAGCCGCGCACGGTCAAGGCCAAGCGTTCATGACAAGCGACAACGGCAAGCGCAGGGACGGCAGGCGACCGCCAACAAGGCCAGCGCCTGCCACTACTGTGGGGAGCAAGGACATTGGATCGCCAAGTGTCCTGTGCGAATCCGCGAGAACGCGGAGCGGCAGAGGCCGCAGCGAGCGAACGTCGCGCAGAGTGAGGACGACTCTGGCGACTTCCTCTTCTCGGTTGGTGGTGGGAGCAACACCACCAAGTCGAATGAGGTGTGGCTGGTCGACTCGGGTGCGACGCAGCACATGACCAGTTCCAAGAAGTTCATGAGGAACTACAAGAAGATCTCGCCGGTGGACGTGCATCTCGCGGACGACGGTGTGGTGCAAGCGATCGGGAGAGGCGACATCGTGATGAAGATGCAGACCCCGCGCGGCGTCAAGAAGGGTGTGCTCACGAATGTGGCACATTCCCAAGTTGTCGCGCAACCTGTTCTCCGTCGGCAGATTCACCAAGGACGTCGGGCCTGTGACGTTCGAGAGCGACGGGTGCTTCACGGAGACGAAGGGTCTCAAGTGGAAGCTCGGCGCTCGCGAAGGCAAAGGGCTGTTCAAGCTGAGCATGACACCGGTGATGCCTGACGAGGCCAATGTGGCAAGCTCGAAGGATCGCAAAGGGGACACCACGTCGTACCTCTGGCACCTTCGACTTGGTCACATTGGCCATGGCGGTCTAGACGCCATCGTCAAGAAGGGCTACGGCTCTGGCATCGACATGACGTCGGTGAAGCAGTGGGAGCTGTGCGACGGATGCTCACTCGGCAAGCAAACGCGAGTGAGCTACATGAAGTCGTCTCCAAACCGTGCGAAGCAAGTGCTGGAAGTGGTTCACAGCGATGTGTGCGGCCCCATGCAGACGTCTACGTTTGGTGGCAAGCGCTACTTCGTCACGTTCATCGACGACAAGTCGCACTTCTGTGTGGTGTACTTGATGCGGAACAAGTCGGAGGTGGCCGCCAAGTTCGCTGAGTTCGTTGCGTTGGCTGAAACGCAGACCGGCAAGCGTGTGAAAACGCTCCGGAGCGACAACGGTGGCGAGTACACTTCGCGCGAGATGGCCAAGTTCTGCAGCGACCGTGGTATCGTGCAGAAGTTCACGCCGCCGTACACGCCACAGCTGAACGGCGTGGCGGAACGGATGAACCGGACGTTGGTGGAGTGTGCGCGCTGCATGTTGGAGCATGCCGGGTTGTCGAAGGGTTACTGGGGTGAAGCGGTGGTGACAGCCACGTTCCTCCGGAACCGGTGTCCGACACGCGCCATTAGCCACGACAAGTCGCCGCACCAAGTTTGGACGGGAAAGAAGCCACTGCTGGCGAACCTCAAGGTGTTTGGTTGCCACGCGTACGTGCTGGTCCCGAAGGCGAAGCGGTCCAAGTTTGACGCCCGGTCGGTGCGTTGCCGGTTCCTGGGGTACTCGGAGCACGAGAAAGCGTATCGGTTTGAAGAGATCGAGAGCGGTCGCGTGTTGGTGAGCCGCGACGCGCAGTTCATGGAAGACGTCTTCGACGGTGGGAGACGCAAGTATGCTACGAAGGAGGTGGTGATTGGTCTTCCAGATGAAGACGATGAAGATGCCACGGATGAAGAGACTCCGTCCGAATCGGATGAGGACGGCAGTGAGGATGAGGCTGCGCGGGATGAAGACTTCGAACCCAGCAGCAAGCGACACCCGCGGACGCAGTCACTAGAAGAAGCCGTGGAGGTGCCGAGGGCCAAGCGATATGCGCCGCAGAATGGACGTTCGACGCTGGATGAGATGTCTGCGGCGGACCAAGAGAGTCAAGATTTTGAGGCTGCGTACGTCGTGGATTCAGTGGGAGAGATGCCGACTACGTTCAAGTCGGCGATGGAATCCAGCGACGCAGCCAAGTGGAAGGAAGCATGCGACTCGGAGTACGACTCGCTGCTCAAGAACAAGACGTTGGAAGTGGTGCCACTGCCGAAGGGACGCAAGGTCACCGGCAACAGATGGGTGTTTCGCGTGAAGGAGAACCAGACTGGAGAGGTCGAACGGTTCAAGGCGCGTCTGGTGGCCAAGGGTTCTCGCAGAGGTACGGCATCGACTACGACGAGACCTTCGCTCCAGTGGCCAAGTTCACGTCGATCCGGGCCGTACTGAGTTTGGCCGCCAAGTATGGTCTCAAGCTGCATCAGATGGATGTGAAGACGGCGGTTTTGAATGGTGGCTTGGACGAAGAGATCTACATGGTGCAACCGGACGGCTACGTCGATGAAGACCACCTGGACTACGTGTGCAAGCCGAAGCAGTCATTGTACGGGTTGAAGCAGTCGCCGCGCATGTGGAACAAGACCATCGACGAGTTCATGCTGAAGCTGGGGTTCACCAAGTGCGAGTCCGACCATTGCGTCTACGTGAAACGCGACGGACACAGCATGATCTTCGTGGTCATCTACGTGGACGACCTGATCCTGGCCAGCAACGACGACGAGCTGATGGAGTCGACCAAGCGCGCACTCAGCAAACGGTTCGAAATGACAGACCTCGGCGAGCTTACGTACTTCCTCGGCATGGAGATCAAGAACGACTTGGAGTCCGGCAAGGTGACGATGCGGCAGACCAAGTTTCTCAAGTCGATCCTGAGCAAGTTCGGCATGCAGGACAGCAAACCCGTGAAGACGCCGCAGGATCCAGGACCTAACATGTGCGAGGGTGGCTGCAAGCATGAAGACACGATGAAGAACGTGCCGTATCGGAGTGCTGTCGGCGCGTTGATGTACCTGATGGTGGCGACGCGTCCGGACCTGGCTGCTGCAGTAGGCGTGCTGAGTCAGTTCGCTGCTGACCCGTGTCCCACACACTGGCAAGCCCTCAAGCGTGTGCTCCGGTATCTGCAAGCCACGCCCACGCATGGCATCGAGTTCTCGAAGGGTGACGGCTGCGGAGTTGTGTGTGGCTACTCGGACGCAGACTGGGCTGGTGACATCGAATCGAGAAGAAGTACAAGCGGCTACGCGTTCATGATGAACGGCGGGTGCATCAGCTGGAGGAGCAAGAAGCAGCGGACGGTGGCGCTGTCATCTACAGAGGCGGAGTACATGGCGCTGTCAGAGGCGACGCAGGAGGCGGTGTGGCTCAAGGTGTTTCTGCGCGAGCTCGGCGAAATGGCAAGCGATGAAGCAATCAAGATCTACGAGGACAACCAAGGCTCCATCGCGTTGGCCAAGAACCCGGAGTTCCACAAGCGCACCAAGCACATCGACATTCGCTACCACTTCGTGCGTGAGAAGGTGGAAGACGGTCAGGTGGTGTTGGAGTACTGCTCGACGAAGGACATGCTGGCCGACATCATGACGAAGGCGATCACTTCTGTGCAGTTCGAAGTTCTGCGACACAAGCTGGGGATCCAAGGTGCAGCCGACGTCGAGTCGCGTGGGAATGTTGTCAAGGGATCGCCTCGACCAGCTGCGGTGTACCATTAAGGTACCGGTGCGACCTTCACTCAGTGGTGCCGCCATCATTCGTGTGATGATGGGACGAGGATTACGGGACGCTGATGATGGGACGAGGATTACGGGACGCTGATGATGGGACGCGTGGGTACAAGATTGTGGGTACAGGATGGGCATCTACGTGGCACTCGCTGATTGGCTGAAGGACCTTCTATCCAGTTAGGAATCCAGTAGAGTGTATCCAGCAGGAATATCCAGTAGGCTTAGAGGTAGCTAGCAGTTCGCGAACTAAGGACCTAAATCAATCACTTTGCATTCTGACATCAAGTGCTCAAACGACCTTTACTTTTGGTTATGAGCCCAAGCCCCGTTTTCCCTGCTGAAGACTCCGACTACGCTTTCGCCATGGACGCCGCCTCGACCACGACCTCTCGCATCAACAAGTTCGACGGAACCAACTTCCACACGTGGAAGTTCAAGATGGCGATGGTGCTCGAGGAACGAGACCTGTGGGAAGTGACAAGTGGAGAGATCAAGCTGGAGCACTGCGCCACTACGCTGGACCAAACGACGTTCAAGAGGAAGTCTCGCAAGGCGCTGGCGATCATCTGTCTCGCGATGGAAGATTCGCAGCTACCGCTGGTACGGTCGGCGAAGGATGCGTACGATGCATGGTCAAAACTGGAAGGACACTTCGAGAAGAAGAGTTTGGCCAACAAGCTCTTCCTTCGTCGACGTTTCTTCACGACGATGATGTGCTGGAGCACATCAACAAGATCAAGACTCTGGCGGAGCAGCTCGACGCAGTGGGCGCTCCGGTCAGCGAGGATGACTTGGTGATCACGCTTCTTGGGAGTCTCAGCGAGTCGTACCAGTTCCTCATCACGGCGTTGGAGTCGAGAGCCGACTCGCTGTCGTGGGAACTCGTGACGGCTCGGCTGCTGCATGAGGACATGAAGCGCAAGGAGCAAGGTGGCGGCGTCGACGGAGCCGCGCACGGTCAAGCGCTGCCATGACAAGCGACAACGGCAAGCGCAGGGACGGCAGGCGACTGCCAACAAGGCCAGCGCCTGCCACTACTGTGGGGAGCAAGGACATTGGATCGCCAAGTGTCCTGTGCGAATCCGCGAGAACGCGGAGCGGCAGAGGCCGCAGCGAGCGAACGTCGCGCAGAGTGAGGACGACTCTGGCGACTTCTCTTCTCGGTTGGTGGTGGGAGCAACACCACCAAGTCGAATGAGGTGTGGCTGGTCGACTGCGCGACGCAGCACATGACCAGTTCCAAGAAGTTCGCGAGGAACTACAAGAAGATCTCGCCGGTGGACGTGCATCTCGCGGACGACGGTGGTGCAAGCGATCGGAGAGGCGACATCGTGATGAAGATGCAGACCCCGCGCGGCGTCAAGAAGGGTGTGCTCACGAATGTGTGGCACATTCCCAAGTTGTCGCGCAACCTGTTCTCCGTCGGCAGATTCACCAAGGACGTCGGGCTCAGGATTGCCTGAGAGCGACGGGTGCTTCACGGAGACGAAGGGTCTCGCGGAAGCTCGGCGCTCGCGAAGGCAAAGGGCTGTTCAAGCTGAGCATGACACCGGTGATGCCTGACGAGGCCAATGTGGCAAGCTCGAAGGATCGCAAGGGGACACCACGTCGTACCTCTGGCACCTTCGACTTGGTCACATTGGCCATGGCGGTCTAGACGCCATCGTCAAGAAGGGCTACGGCTCTGGCATCGACATGACGTCGGTGAAGCAGTGGGAGCTGTGCGACGGATGCTCACTCGGCAAGCAAACGCGAGTGAGCTACATGAAGTCGTCTCCAAACCGTGCGAAGCAAGTGCTGGAAGTGGTTCACAGCGATGTGTGCGGCCCCATGCAGACGTCTACGTTTGGTGGCAAGCGCTACTTCGTCACGTTCATCGACGACAAGTCGCACTTCTGTGTGGTGTACTTGATGCGGAACAAGTCGGAGCGTTGGCTGAAACGCAGACCGGCAAGCGTGTGAAAACGCTCCGGAGCGACAACGGTTGCGAGTACACTTCGCGCGAGATGGCCAAGTTCTGCAGCGACCGTGGTATCGTGCAGAAGTTCACGCCGCCGTACACGCCACAGCTGAACGGCGTGGCGGAACGGATGAACCGGACGTTGGTGGAGTGTGCGCGCTGCATGTTGGAGCATGCCGGGTTGTCGAAGGGTTACTGGGGTGAAGCGGTGGTGACAGCCACGTTCCTCCGGAACCGGTGTCCGACACGCGCCATTAGCCACGACAAGTCGCCGCACCAAGTTTGGACGGGAAAGAAGCCACTGCTGGCGAACCTCAAGGTGTTTGGTTGCCACGCGTACGTGCTGGTCCCGAAGGCGAAGCGGACCAAGTTTGACGCCCGGTCGGTGCGTTGCCGGTTCCTGGGGTACTCGGAGCACGAGAAAGCGTATCGGTTTGAAGAGATCGAGAGCGGTCGCGTGTTGGTGAGCCGCGACGCGCAGTTCATGGAAGACGTCTTCGACGGTGGGAGACGCAAGTATGCTACGAAGGAGGTGGTGATTGGTCTTCCAGATGAAGACGATGAAGATGCCACGGATGAAGAGACTCCGTCCGAATCGGATAAGGACGGCAGTGTGGATGAGGCTGCGCGGGATGAAGACTTCGAACCCGGCAGCAAGCGACACCCGCGGACGCAGTCACTAGAAGAAGCCGTGGAGGTGCCGAGGGCCAAGCGATATGCGCCGCAGAATGGACGTTCGACGCTGGATGAGATGTCTGCGGCGGCCCAAGAGAGTCAAGATTTTGAGGCTGCGTACGTCGTGGATTCAGTGGGAGAGATGCCGACTACGTTCAAGTCGGCGATGGAATCCAGCGACGCAGCCAAGTGAAGGAAGCATGCGACTCGGTGTACGACTGCTCAAGAACAAGACGTGGGAAGTGGTGCCACTACCGAAGGGACGCAAGGCCATCGGCAACAGATGGATTTTTCGCGTGAAGGAGAACCAGGCTGGAGAGGTCGAACGGTTCAAGGCGCGTCTGGTGGCCAAGGGGTTCTCGCAGAAGTACGGCGTCGACTACGACGAGACCTTCGCTCCAGTGGCCAAGTTCACGTCGATCCGGGCCGTGCTGAGTTTGGCCGCTGGCATGGTCTCAAGCTGCATCAGATGGATGAAGACGGCGTTCCTGAATGGCGGCTTGGACGAAGAGATCTACATGGTGCAACCGGACGGCTACGTCGATGAAGACCACCCGGACTACGTGCAAGCTGAAGCAGTCATTGTACGGGTTGAAGCAGTCGCCGCGCATGTGGAACAAGACCATCGACGAGTTCATGCTGAAGCTGGGGTTCACCAAGTGCGAGTCCGACCATTGCGTCTACGTGAAACGCGACGAATACAGCATGATCTCGTGGTCATCTTGCCGTGGACGACTGATCCTGGCCACCAACGACGACGAGCTGATGGAGCCGACTTCGCGCAGCCTGCAAAACGGCTCCTGTCGGTGACCTCGGCATTTACGCCGCGCTCTCTGCATGGAGATCAAGAACGACTTGGAGTCCGGCAAGGTGACGATGCGGCACCAAGTTTCTCGTCGATCCTGAGCAAGTTCGGCATGCAGGACAAACCCGTGAAGACGCCGCAGGATCCAGGACTTAAGTTGACCAAGAACATGCGAGGGTGGCTGCAAGCATGAAGACACGATGAAGAACGTGCCGTATCGGAGTGCTGTCGGCGCGTTGATGTACCTGATGGTGGCGACGCGTCCGGACCTGGCTGCTGCAGTAGGCGTGCTGAGTCAGTTCGCCGCCGACCCGTGTCCCACACACTGGCAAGCCCCTCAAGCGTGTGTCTGGTATCTGCAAGCCACGCCCACGCATGGCATCGCCTCGAAGGGTGACGGCTGCGGAGTTGTGTGTGGCTACTCGGACGCAGACTGGGCTGGTGACATCGAATCGAGAAGAAGTACAAGCGGCTACGCGTTCTGTGATGAACGGCGGGCGCATCGAAGGAGAGCAAGAAGCAGCGGACTGGTGG